>NW_021703772.1:45041539-45221830 GCF_005190385.1 Monodon monoceros
GGTTTAGGAGTCAGAAGGGGTTTGATTTTTAAAGGGTGAGAATAACTTTCTGAGAAATTAGTTTTCAAAATGTGAGTTTTCTCAGGCTAAGCTATTACTTCTATTTGAACACATAAATTTGCTTAATTATTCCACTACTCCAGGAAGTAAACATGTCAAACATGAGTGTTTAAATATATTAAAATACATTAATTAAATTTCTGAATAGCTATTGTGCCACCCTCCCCCAAACCATCATATGCAAACTGCCCCCTCTGCTTGTCCTGCATTTATTCCCTCTGCTGTACCAGCTTATATTTGCTTATTGTGGGCTGGAAGATATCCTCATGCTTAGGCATGAGAAGATTCTTTTACTATTAAACTCTAACTCACCGTATTTTTCTTGATCCCTGCTTCTAATTAGTAAAAGTATATTGAGTTTTTTCATCCTTCCTTTCCTTTCTTTGGTCCTGTTAAGAATCTCTAGGGTTAAAAAGCCATAAAATAGTTAACAAGACTTGTGGGAATGATAAGGTTAGGGGACGGAGCATTTCCAGAACTGAGGACGTGGCTGTTCCCCAACCTGCCTTCAGAATGTGGGCTAGGAGGAGGGTGGAATTCAGCAGCTACAACTCATTGCTCACTGCCCTGAGAAGTAGACTTGGCTGAGTCCCCGTGCCTTTCCCTCTACTTCTCATTGGTCTGGACTACCTTTGGGAGTAGTATGGAAAATAAAGTGTGCCAGACTTCAAGTACTAGAGTAGAGGATTGAAATGTGAAAATGTAGTAAGCACATACTGAGTGTCTACTATGAGCCAGGAGCTATGTGAAGCATTAAAAAATTAGAAAGATGAGAAAAACCACAAACCCCAATCAAGGATCCATCACATTCTTTTTTTAAGTGGGGGAAAGTTAAGCAAGAACATACACAGTAAATTTAATCTAAGACAGACAAGTGAATTTAGAAATCGTTGATGAGATACCCTGAACAGCAAAACTCAACCAAATAAGGAAGCTTATACTAGAATACTGATGAACTGAATACACTCTTATAATTATTTCAAGAAGGCTCATTACTGGGGGTTTAACACATCAAGAGTAAAATTCTTACCCAGAATGTACCACGTCCCGATGGTAGAGGCTGTGACCAGGGCTGAAATCCGCAGTGTTGGAATAGCTGATGAAATTACTGTAGGTGGCTGGGTTGCTATTTTTAAAAAAATAATGAACACTTTATCTCCATCAAGAAGTCTGGTTTTTGCTTTCAATTAAGTACATATTTGGCAATGGGTTCTAATCTCTACTGGCTTATTTTTCCAGGGTCCTCGTGGTCCTCAGGGAATCGATGGAGAACCAGGTGTTCCTGGTCAACCGGGTGCCCCAGGACCTCCTGGACATCCATCTCACCCAGGACCCGATGGCATGAACAGGGTGAGATGTGTGCATTGTTCAATATCATCTTTAGATAAAATTTTTTGATTTATTGTTATGATTTTAAATTGTGTTAGTTCAGATATTGACCCTTGACTGCAAGAGAAGCTTAAGTGAACACAATACTGCTATGAATAACAATAAAACTAGGAAATCCACAGGGAATTGTTGGAAAATTCGAAGTAGCACTTTTTAAAAGTGCTGCTTCAAATTATTTGTATTTCTCAATGTCAGTTCTGGTCATTGGAATTTTGTACTTTCTGTTGATCCTGAAGGACCAGTAATATTGTTCCCACTATGAATTGATAAGAGAAATATGTCCTTATCCTTTGTTCTCTAGGCTCAGAATGCTGACAAAATCTGTGTCATGTCCTCTACACCAAGGGAGGATGACACATCCAGGATGATGTATATGAAAGAGCCACTGAGTTGACACTAAAAATGCTACCTGGTTATTTCCTGAATATCAGTTTCCTGCCAGAAGTAAAATAAAACAAAGTGTCTTTCTATACCTGCCTCTTTGAATTCTTAGTGGCAGAGACAGGGGATTTATGAGTAGATTGCATAGCACAACAAGGGAACTTATGGAACCCTGAAATATGATTTTTCTTTTACAACAATTTTTTACATTTGATTTTCAACACATTGTAGAAGGAATTGCCAGTTTATTTTTAAAACAATACGCACATTCTTTTCCCACTAAAATCTGGAAATTAATAGAACTCCTGGAATGAGTATGGGCAGTTTTGGTCAATTGGGCTACCAGAGATTTTTAGATATGAAAGAGAGGAGGTAAAACTGTTGCCAATTTTGGAACATTCAGGGACTCATTAAAAGGATTGTAAAATTGTAATCAACTTATATAAGTACAGTTTAAAGTTGGCCACAAACAAAGAAGAATGTCATCTAAGTAAAATATTCTGAAATGGAATCTGCAATCTTTAGGACAAATGTTTTAAAGGCACTTTTAGGTTTTGTTCAGATGCTTGGCATGCTCTAACCATGGAAGAAAATCAGATAAAATGATTCTCAGAAGAGCCATTCTTTCAGAATCCCAGAGAATGTACACTTCTCAGTTTAAAAAGTATGTTGATATATGTCTTTTACTGTGGAAATAATGTCAACACATTGCTTTTACAGCCGTTTTCAGCTCAGATGGCTGGGTTGGATGAAAAGTCTGGACTTGGGAGTCAAGTAGGTCTGATGCCTGGCTCTGTGGTAAGTTCAGATTTTACTGATAATCAAAGTACTTTGGAAAAACCATTGTGCAGAGAGGTTTGAGTTGGCTAGTTAAGAAGTGATATGTGTCTTCTTAAAACATATCCATCCATCAGTTCATTCATTCAATTTATTTATCAAACCCTGGTGTGTACCAGTTAAAAGCCCAATGGTTTTCCATTCCTAACTATGCAAAATATTTGTCTACATTAATAAAGGGCTGTCTGTATTTTTCACTTAGTATTTGAAGAAAATAAAGAATTTTAAAACATATAACCACCACCACCTCAACAAAAACTGTATTTTTTAAAAATTAAAAAAAAACTTTTATGGTATTGTTAGAAAGTTATTTGAAAAAATTTTGAAATGAGAAGTTTTACCGCTTTAAGTTTTTATTATTTCCTATTTAATACTCTCTGGTTGCCTTATGCCAACAACTCTAAAATTTATGCACTGGGCCATCCCCATTCTCTTTTGAATTTCTTCAGCAGCTAGAAAGGTTCCCATTTTCTCTGAGTAAGTATTTTAACCTGGGTATTTGGAGCAGTGCAATTTCATTGAATGAATTAACACTTTTCAAAGCAACTTCTCCATGCTTTTTTGCTCATAATATAATTCAAAGGCATCCCAGATTAATGACATTTCAGACAATGTAAAGTCAGACTGCATAAACACCCCTTCTACCCATCCTTAAGGCCAGCAAATAACTTAAACATTATTTGTATATATTTTAAGTCACTTAAACATTGTTTGTTTATATACATTCTAAGTCAGTAGCAGTATGGTCTCATTCAATGATTACCTTGGGATATTTTTCTGAAATATATGAGTTTTTAACCATTTGAAGTTGAAATTACATATGTGTTTATTTTTTTTAAATGAAGCTTTTATTTTCTTACTAGCTAAATATCTGATCAATCCAAAACAAAAATTTAAGTTTTTGCCATAAGAACAAACTAGATTTTGATTTAATTGCTTTCACCTTTTAAAGTGTGACATTTTAAAAAATTACATAGACATTTGTTAATAATTTTTAAAATTGCATTTTCCTTTTTTCCTTTGGTTAAGGCTCAGTGTAATCATTTCATGGTTAAATGGGGAAAGCCTGTGTGGATACTTTAAGTGTATGTTGTGAAAGAAAGAAATAACCCAGAAAACTTAGTGCCCCAGATTGTTTTAAACTTACATTTAAAATAATCTAGTCATTATTATTGATAGTTTCATAAGCCTTTAGTTCAACTTGCTCATTTTAAGTTATAAGAGTTAGCTGCTGTGAAGCTGAAGAATGAAATAGACGGTTTGATAACGACTTTATGCTTGCCAAGGTTTTTCTTTGTTGGATGTTCTGCTTTAATAGAACCACCCCTTAAGCAATGCAAGTGTTCTTGTCCCAAAGACACTGGGTGTGTACAGGCACATTCTTTATTTCTTTGTATGACACTGAGGGTGTGTGTAAAAGCATCCCAAATGTTGCCCAAGCTTTAATCTTTTTGAATTTAGCTGTATTCCAGGTAAATACAGAAGGACGTCTTCACCTTTTCACTGTCAGAGCTTTACTTTTCCAGATTCTAAAGCTGATTCAACATTTTTGAAATGTTTCAACTAATTGTCATGAACACTATGCAACTTTTCTTCTCATTTGTTTCTAAGGGTCCTGTTGGCCCAAGGGGACCTCAAGGTTTACAAGGACAGCAGGTAAGTATTCTTATAATTAAATTACATACTGTAGCAAAAAAAGAAAAATTTATAAATAAGGTCTCTGTGACATGACTGCTTTTGGTTGGCCTTTGAATTGCATATTTTAATGCTCACTGAATGGGATGTATTCAGTTAATTTTCACTCACTTAGAAATATATGCAGTATGTTTTTCATAGATTCTTTATGATGTTAAAGTTTTATTATCTGGTTTCTTTATGTTACTGATCTCCAATACAAAGAATTTTTATGTGCCTGTGCTTCTGAAATAACACATCATTATCTCATGTCATGGTGAAAATTCTCATAATTAGTTACGTGCCAACTCTGGAGCTCTGAAATCAGATCATAGGACATCACCATGTGGTATTATTAAAAATAACAGTGAAGATGATCACTCCATCGAATCTTTAAAAAGAATATAATACTGTACTTTCTTTCTATAGCCTATCAAATACCAATAAAATAGTGATGTAGAGCTATTTTAATGTTTGTAGCAATTTGACAGGCAGTAGGAAATGATTTTTCAAAAGAGAGAAAGAAAAGAATTCTTAGCTCAATCAAAGATACTGTATTTTCATTATCATGTGTGTGGACTTTTACTTCAAGCTATTTTATATTACTGCCATTGTGAATGGCAACTGTAGCTGATGAAGAAGAAGGAGAAGAGGGAGATAACTACCATTATTGAACTCACTCTGTGCCAGCACTATTCTAGGTTCTTAACGTGCATTAGTTATCTGAAGAGCTATAGCAGCCTAATGAAGTAGGCACCATATTATTCTCATTTCACAGATTAGGAAATGAGGTATAGAGAGATTAAGTAACGCACTCAAAGTCACACAGGTGGAGAGTGGTAGAGCCAGCATTTTGAGCAATTGCATTATACTGCAGAGAGTGTAGGATTTAATATTATGTTTTTCTTTGGTTTGTTTATATAACTTGCATATTATACATAAATTATACATAGATATATAATTTATTCTCAATTTTAGGGTGGTATTGGCCCTACAGGACCTCCTGGTGAGCCTGGTGACCCTGGACCAATGGTAAATGTCAAGTAAGCATGTAGACCCAGTTAAATATGGGTCCACCATTATAATGATGTCATGAGTTATTTATATTACCAGCTCTTTCCTAATGTGGCAAGAAATTCCAGTCCAATTCAGGAGCCCTCTGTTATGGACTGTGCTTAAGCTGTACGTTTCTTTTGGCAGAGTATTTAAATTCAGAGGCTTTGAATGTGGTCAGCAGAAAGTGCTAAGATACTTGCATTTGTGAACTTTTTTCCTGTTGAGCATATAATCTGACATACAACATAAAATTCAGAATATTAATAAAGTTATTTTCTATGATATTTTTCGTTTGTTGCAGCCATATTTTGGATTATATCATTGATGGGTATGGGTAAATATAGGTAAATATTCTTTTTTTTCCTTTTGTGTTGTTTCATTTTTTTATTAGGGTCCACTTGGCACACGTGGACCAGAGGGCCCTCCTGGAAAACCTGGTGAAGATGTAAGCTACCTTTCTTCATTTTGCTTTGAAATTTTGAAAGAGGCTAAGAAGGAGCTACAGTGTTAGCATGAATGTTATTCATTGGTTCCCATTTCATTTCCTCCATTTCTAACTGTCATTAAAGTCACTAAAAGCTGGAGAAGTCAGAATGGAATTTTACAAAATTTAAAAGTGCTCTTAATTTTGAGGGTATTATATTATTATAATAATAATATAATAGGTACTGTATCCTTGCCTGCATTCTTCATGTTTTCCATTATGATTTCTCCATGAGATACTAGAATTGTCACAATAGCAACAACCTTTGGTAGTAGAGCTTTTGAAGTGATCTTAAGGAAAAATACATTGCTTTCATCCCAAAACATCATTGTGAGGCCCTCATTAAATGGATTTTTAAAAATGTGTTAGTAAAATAGTGTCAATATTGTTCTCCAGTGCTCAAAATGCTTCATTTTGAGCACTGAAGAAATTTTGAGCATTTGAAGAAATGCTACATTTCTTTAATTGAATTTTTAATTAAAGTTATGACTAAACTTTAGATTTTAACATTAAGAACATGTGATCAAAGAACAAAGAACACCCTGTTCTTTGATCAAAGAGCAAAGAACAGGGTATAACAACAGATTTGCTTTTCTGGATTCTTTTGTTAGTTGTACCAAAGTTGAGGATAAAATTATGGGTAAACCATCAACGTCCGTGTGACATTAAACCATGAAAATATTTTCTCTTTGTGTATCATGAGATTTATTTAAGTGGATTACAATGAATTTGGCCATAAAGAAAATATCTCTGGTAGTTCTTAAACTTTTTTTCATCACAAGAATGAAATGGCACATATCATTGTAAGAAGCACTATTTATTTAATTCAGTGCTACATGTTGATGTAGAATTTCATAGCATGTGTGTGTATGTGTGTGTGTAAATTTTGATGTTCATAAAATGGTGAGCTAGGTGAGACCAGTATAATTTATATTTATTTCTTCTTCTGATAAATGAGTGAAATCACAAACTGACTTGCTCTAATGGATTGCCATCAGGAATAGAGCTGTGTTCTTACATTGCTTAGAGCAATGGGCATGAGCTTTCTAAGTAAGACTTTTTATCTGCAATTGATTTGTCATTTAGTCTCAGGAGAGAACATTTTAATTCCTCTTTGCTTCCCTCTACTTTGCTTTTTTTCCATAAAGGGTGAGTCTGGTAGAAATGGAAAAGCTGGTGAAGTAGGATTTGCAGGATCTCCGGTAAGTTTATACTGATCAATACAACAATGTAAAGACAAACTTCAAAAAATAAAGAACATTTAAAATTACCTCGCAATTCATTGCCTGCGCATGTATTAGGCACTGTCACCAAGATATGTTCTCTTCTGTCATTCTGAAACAGGACGATTTGCCAGGGTGATAGCTAATTCCAATTGCCTGCTTTGCATTGGCACCGTATGAATGACCCTCCTAGAGCTAGAAAATTATATCATAACCTAACATGGATTCTTTCCAAAATGAGTATCAAATTTTCATTTAAGTCACCAGCTTGACTTACTTAAATTTCACACCATATCAATCCCATTTTTCTTTTAAAGATATTTTTAGTATTTTTAATTTTGTATTATTCATATGTTGAAAACAACTGCTTTAAAGAGTTTATTGATTTGTTTTTTATATCCTAGAACAATAAATTGTGGACAAGATTCCTTTTTGGCTGCTTCCCCAAACCCTATTGTTGACTGAAATTCTTGATTGATGTTCTGGCCCCTAAAATCTTATGACAAGGTGTACTGATCACCAGCTCTCCTAATACAGCTGTTTTCTTCCCGCTTGGCTTACTACAGGGAGAAGTCCCTGGCAACTGGCTCCACCAGAATTCAAGACCTGGGCCATTTGGCCACACTCTGACCCCACCTTTCTTTCTTCACTCATATTACTTTGATAGGCCCTCCCCTAGGACGCACTACACAGGCAATGGGGAAAATTAGAAAATGATAAGCAAGCAAAAATGTTCTAACATTCCTGCTCTTAAACTTTTTCCTTGTCCAAAATCCCCTAAACTGATTTGGCCTCCTACTTAATATATTTCCGATAATATCCTAATGTTTCTACCACCCAATACATCCAACAATACTGAATTATTCCCCCTTTACTTTCTGAAGATTGATGAGGTTCAATGCTAGGATTTTTTAAAGCAAATAAATGCTGATCTTTTAAGGGAATTTACAAGGCTGTAAGGATTATTTCGTTACAAACACAAAACCAGTTCCCCAGCTCCCCGCTCTCTCTTTCCTTTCCTCCCCCTGAAAAGTCCATGCAGACAAGTCCATGCAGACAAAGACATATGGTTTAGTCATTAGCACAGATGTCCACGTGAACCAATCCAGGCTTGAACCTCCTGCCCTGCTACACTCTTGCACCTACTCACAGCGTGGGCCCTCCACGGGGAGGAAACGTGCCCTGCCAGCATGTCACAGATGCATTCTGTGAGTGCGATGCAACAATGTGTGATTGGGGTGTGATGACAGTCTTGGGTCAGCAGAATGAGAAAAATTTTATGAGCACAAGTACATCTGGTTTATTTTCTTGTTATATTAGAGATATGTAATCATATGAGAATTCCCTTGCAGACCACAAAAACTCAAAAGTTAACTAATTATTTGAAATAGCATAGCTCAGTAATTCCCCTATAGACTTAGATGGATGTATACTGAGTTTCTGCTCAGGATGGAGGGGAGTCGAATCTCAGTAAAGGGGAGCATTCCAGTGGAAAAACTTAAAGGGAGTTTTTGAAGTGAACGAATTCCTAAGTCAGGCTGTGTAAACAGAAGAATTAGTGGAACTTTATTTGTTCAGAGAGCATGGTTTGATGTGCCCTTACTATGATAACCCACTAGAAAACACTACAGAAACATTTTCCCTGGAAGAGGTCGCAGAGGAATTATTGCTTTGCTTTTATCATACAAATTTCATTTATTGAGTTATTTATTCATTCAATTAACTTTAAGTAAAGTCTATGATAATACAGAACAGAAGGATTTTACTTGTTAGATTGTGCTAGTACAAGAGAAGTTCCTTAAGAAAGATTTAGGAAAAGCACTATGAATGTCAAGAAGATGAAAAAGATGATGAATGTTAAACCATTTCTTCGTTCAGTTGTTTATTCAATGCTTATTCTTGAATGCCCACTACTAAGGCATAAGGCTAAGTGCCAGGGATATGCAGACTAATAATAATAATTGATAATATTTGATAGCATCAGTCTGTGCTATCAAGGTGCTCAGTCTACTGGTGGCAGTATTAATAGCATCCAGTTCAAAACCTAATCAATGTAGTCAACCAGAATAAGTGAATAATTAAGTCACTGGTTCCTTACCTATTTTAAGAGGGTATGAAGAAAAAGTTTCAAGCATCATTTCAAAATAGTCATGCCATTTGGATTTTATTTAGTGTTTGATTTTTATTTTTCTTTTTATTTAATCTGCTTAGGTGAAGGATGCATAGAATTAGAATAGAATAGAATTAACAGAAATGAAGAAGCTGGGTCAAGGAGCCAACCCATTCTCTTGATATTTCTTGACTTTCTTTTCTGTTGGATATTTCATTTTCTCAGTTTTTTAAACAATCACAAATCCACAAGCTTCTCCTGAACATTTTATTTTAAGAAATTTCTGATCACATTTTAATATAATCTTTCTAATCATATTCTGCTGCTAATACTTAGAAGTTCAGAAAAAATAAATCATATTGGTTTGCTACACATACATTCTTCTACCACAAATAAAACACGATATAAAGGCGGGAAAGCATAGTTTTCCTTAAGTTCTTCGGATTTTTTTTCCTATACCTTGAGCTGCTTGATTCAGACACTGAGCAGCTTGACTCAGGTTTATTTCCTTGTTGTTTATTCTTTATTAATTATAATACAGTGATATAGTTTGAAAATTTAAAAATGTCATCAAATCAATACCTGACATTAATCCGTGTCTCTGTGTAAGACATGTTTCCATTTGCCTTGCTAATTTTTGATCGCCTAGATGTATTTTGACAGGTAAAAATATACTTCTCCTTTTTCTTCTTAGGTTTGTTACTGAAAAACTATGTACCAGATATTTCTTGGAAGAAAAAGTGTATTATGCAATTAATGACTCTGAAATGCCTTATCTGGTTTTTTTTTTACCCTCGACAGGGAGCTCGAGGATTTCCTGGGGCTCCTGGTCTTCCAGGCCTGAAGGGTCACCGAGTAAGTTCAATCCTCTGTAATCCTTTTAGATACTGTGGCTTATAGAGTAGGGTCTGGGGAGCATTACCTTCAAAATCGTTACAATTCCATTTGTCAATTGCCCTTAACTGGCTGTGGTTGTAGTAGTCATCTGCAGTTACCAAAATCACAATGCTTTTTTTTACATTTCCTTTGAATTTCATTTGATTCTATAAACAAATGTATTTTGAGTTCTTACTATGTAATACTGCGAATACTATGAATACTGTGCTATAAAAGAAAAAACAGTGATAAATGAGAAATGCCCAAAGCTGACTCTCAGCTTCAGGCTAATGATATTCGGTTAAGAAAATATGCAATTACTATATAGTGGAATAAATGACACAATACTAAAAAGTGTACTAGATCACAGAGGGTGCCTAGCCAACTCACCCCAACTCAGACATGGAAGTCTATAGAATGCTTCTCTCTTTATAACTCAGGATAATTAATATGTAACTATTATGTTACATACATATATGGAAATTACATATCTATCTGTCTATCTGAAAGCATGGTTGATATTCACTCAGTGTACATTGACTGGCCTCTGTTTTGAGTGGTTGAGCTTATGATTAGAATGCTTGCTCCTATACTCGTTATTAAATATTTTGAACATCACTCCTGGATATAAACCATATTTTATAACTATACAAATTCTATAATTATTTGTTTTCTCTAAGGCCACCATAGGTTTTTTATTTGTTGCTATAAAATAAATTTCTATGAAGTCACAAAAATTTGAAAGGTGAGAACATTGCACATTGAAAACATTATTTAAAGAGGGAAACCCTACTTTAATTTTCTTTGAATAGACTTTCAAAAAAGGTTGAGAATTTGGAAACATTTTGAGTAACAACTGTAAATCTGAGATCCGTTTTCATAAGGTACTTTCTGTGAGCTTATTTTTGGTTCTTCTTTTACATTTCTGAGGCTCAAAAAAGCAGTAAAATGCAAATTTATATTTTTCTTCTCAGGGACACAAAGGTCTTGAAGGCCCTAAAGGTGAAGTTGGAGCAATCGGTTCCAAGGTAATTGTATAGTATCTCAATACAACCTCACTATAGCATTTCTGTTCTGCTTCAAGTCTAAAATTTTTTTCAGGACCACCTTAAATAGTTCTGGAGGAAAGAGGAGTATAAAAAATGAATAGTTAAGTAGATAAATTTAATAGATAAATATAATCTTTCATCGATGAGTGGCAATAGATTTAGCAGGGTACACAACATGACTTAATTTTGCCACCAAGAACAGCCACCATGGCACTGGGTTTCTACCAATGTAGGATGGCTGTTATCTTTATATAAAGATGCACTATGAATCCACCCTCTAAAACACATTTACTCTTTCTTTTTCTTTAAAAATATCTGAGAGTTTTAGATGGTTCATTAGTCCCATTATTTAGTACCCTTTTAATTCTAGGGCCTTTTGGCCATCATTTCTTTCCCAAATTTATTTATGCTTCTAGAGGGAAAGAGAACATTCAGGAAGTACAGATGACTTTTTAGTAGAAAGTACGATGAAATACATATGTGGAAAAGCATTTGGCTTTAAATTTGTCATTTCTAAGCTTCCTATAAGAGATCTTAAAGGAATATTACAGTCAATTTTAGCTTTCTAAATTTTACTTGACCTAAAGTATTATCAGACATAGACAAATAGTTTTTTAATTCTAATTAATGTGGCTAGGTATGATAGTTCTATCAATCTTGCTTAAATCCCCAATTTTATTTTAGACTTATTTCTGAGGAGCTAAATTTCCATTGTATTTTGAGAAAAGGTGTTACAGCAGAATTTTGAGGTCCTTCATTGAAAGTATACCTTTCAAATGCTCACTTTGAAAAATAAACCTTTAAAATAACACACACATGGAACAGAATGATATGAATATCAATTGAAGGTTTCTCATATTGTAATATGATCTCATTTTTGCTTTAGGGTGAAGCTGGCCCTACTGGACCAATGGGTGCCATGGGTCCAATGGTACGTATAAATTTAATTCTTTGCTTTTTTAGATTATACTAAGAGAATGTTTAAATGAAAAAAAAAAAAAAGGACCTAGAGAACATATGTTAGCTGGTGAAATAATCCTTTATTATCAGTTGAAAGGCAAGCACACTATAAGAATTGCCCCTTCAGGGCTTCCCTGGTGGCGCAGTGGTTGAGAGTCCGCCTGCCGATGCAGGGGACACGGGTTTGTGCCCCGGTCCGGGAAGATCCCACATGCTGCGGAGCGGCTGGGCCCGTGAGCCATGGCCGCTGAGCCTGCGCGTCCGGAGCCTGTGCTCTGCAACGGGAGAGGCCACAACAGTGAGAGGCCCGCATACCGCAAAAAAAAGAATTGCCCCTTCAAATAGAAAAGGCTTCCTGCATTACATTGTTTTTCTTATTTGTTGAATGCCCTTATTCTTTTTCAGTGCCCAGTGATCAAATCAGGATTATTGTAGATTTAGGCCATTAAAGCTAGGTTAAGTGAAATCTATTTAGGCCAATTATAATGAGTCTTGATTGATTTGAGTAGTGAAATCAAACTACCCTAGAAATTCAAGTAAGATATTTCAAGAGATGTTTCTCTATCATCTGCAGGGCCCAAGAGGAATGCCAGGAGAGAGAGGGAGACTTGGGCCACAGGGTGCTCCTGTAAGTATGTGTATTTCAACTCTTTCAAATGCTTTACTGAATATGTGTTTTAAATGAGAATGACATACTGGTTGCCTACTTTGTAATTTTTATACTTTTTATTTTGAAACAAATTTAGGTTTACAGAAAAGTTGAAAAAATAGAAGAGAGTTTCCATGTACCCTTGTACACTATACCTACCTTCTGTTAATGTTAACATCTTACATAACCAAAGTACATTTGTTGCCTACTTATTTTAATACAGAATTTAAGAAATAATAAAAAAATTTAGCAGCATGGAGAATCATAGACTTTGGAATAGTAATCACATTATAATAACAGGTAATATTTATCAAGCACTTATTATCTGCCAAGCATTCTTCTAAATATCTTTATCTCTTGTTCATCACAATCCTAAAAGGTAAGTACTATGAATAAACCCTTTTAAAGATTAGAGCCTCCTGATCATCTTCCCTAGTTGTACAGATTGAGAAATTCTCTTGCTGTCTGTCCATCTACCTTGAACCTGGAGGAGGACGTTATTTTGTTCATTCTCATCACAGCTCTCTGAAAGTTGGGCTATACTTGCTAATATTTCAAACTTGCAGTTCATTATATTTCACCCACTTTTCTTTTGACAATTAAGGACTGCCACCTGGCCTCTGTTATTTTGATATCCTATCATCCCCATTATAATTAAAATTCCCAGGTTTATAACATCCCCTACTATTATCCCATAGAAGACAACCACCTTAGTGCTTCTCAGTGATACCAAAGTCAGGGCCTTGATTCAGGAGAAGTGAGACCCTCTCACTAGGCCATTCTTTATTACTTACAGGCAGAGTATCCTCTGGAAATGTAGAGAATATTGTAGAATATAGTCAGCTATTGCCTTATCCAGCCGTACATATTATATCCAATCTACTGTGTTCACTTCTCTGTGCTTTATTATACCATCTGCCCAGGCAGTTCCAGCATTTCTGCTTCACTTAGTGTGTGCCATTGCTCTTTCCAAGTTTCTAAGAACTATTGTCCCTCTTAACAACATTTCCCAGGGTCTTTATCAGGGTGTTAAATATGTATTATGGGAGAGTGCTTCCAAATCATTAAAATTCTCCAGCTTTATATCCTGTCCCTCTTGATCCAGTACCTTCAGGACCTAGTCCCATACATTCTTTCTTGGATTCTGCCTCTACAAGATGTATAGGACTTATAGATTTTTTAGTGTATAGTCTCTTCACTCTTTTATCAGAAACAGCATTTCCTCAATGCAGTTATTTTGTGACTTGATGCTAGTTGTTGGTCTGGGGAGGAGCAGGTGGTGGTGGTGGTGGCATATGTTGTCTGATAAAGTAGAGGCCTTTGTTTCATCTTTAAGCAAGAGAGAAGTATAAGCTGTTAATGGTGGTAAGGACCACTTCTGTAGGCCCAGAGGCTTCAGGCTATTTGAGATTTCAAAGTTTCTAAGATATCCCAATGCCAAATTTCAAGGTCCCATTCCCTCCAATCAAGGGCCCTGACCATGGCATAGCAGACTTTCCACATTTTAGAATTCAACCTTCTCAAGAGCACTTAAACCTTTATCATAAAGTCCTGGGTCTAATCTTCAACTTTTTCTTCCCTCTGGTTGTAGAAGATGACAATATTTTTAAATGCTGCTAGGGAGATTTATATTGATGATTAATTACCATCAGCCTTTCAACATCTTTCTCCAATGGATTCACTTGACAAGACCCATGCAGTTCCATTAACTTTGTAATTGTTACATCCCCTAAACTTTCTCAAATGCCTGAGCTATTGCACCCATAGCCCACTCCCTTACAGTTGTACCCTATCTGAGTTCACTACTGGAGACAATATTTACTACTGAATCACTATAGCATGCCAAGAGAAGTCCATACTCCATCTATTGCCAGCTGGCCAGGGAGGAATCCAGCTTAAAACTCCATTTTAGCATCGGCTTTCTTGACTACCTCTGGCACCAATGATATACGGGTCAATTTTCCAAGGAAATGGCATTATAACAGAGTTGTGTGCAGGAAATTTGTTTTTGGAGTGCTCTCAGAAACGACACCCTATGGGACCTCCCTGGTGGTGCAGTGGTTAAGAATCCGCCTGCCAAAAGGGCAGACAGCAAAAGCAAGAACTATAACCCTGCAGCCTGTGGAACAAAAACCACATTCACAGAAAGATAGACAAGATGAAAAGGCAGAGGGCTATGTATCAGATGAAGGAACAAGATAAAACCCCAGAAAAACAACTAAATGAAGTGGAGGTAGGCAAACTTCCAGAAAAAGAATTCATAATAATGATAGTGAAGATGATTCAGGACCTCGGAAGAAGAATGGAGGCAAAGATCAAGAAGATGCAAGAAATGTTTAACAAAGACCTAGACCTAGAGGAATTAAAGAACAAACAAACAGAGATGAACAATACAATAACTGAAATGAAAACCATACTAGAAGGAATCTATAGCAGAAACCCTGAGGCAGAAGAACGGATAAGTGACCTGGAAGACAGAAGGGTGGAATTCACGGCTGCAGAACAGAATAAAGAAAAAAGAATGAAAAGAAATGAAGACAGCCTAAGAGACCTCTGGGACAACATTAAATGCAACAACATTTGCATTTTAGGGGTCCCAGAAGGAGAAGAGAGAGACAAAGGACCTGAGAAAATATTTGAAGAGATTATAGTTGTAACCTTCCCTAACATGGGAAAGGAAATAGCCACCCAAGTCCAGGAAGCGCAGAGAGTCCCACAGAGGACAAATCCAAGGAGAAACATGCCAAGACACATAATAATCAAATTGGCAAAAATCAAAGACAAAGAAAAATTATTGAAAGCAACAAGGGAAAAACGACAAATAACATACAAGTGAACTCCCATAGGGTTAACGGCTGATTTCTCAGCAGAAACGCTACAAGCCAGAAGGGAGTGGCATGATATACTTAAAGTGATGAAAGGGAAGAATCTACAACCAAGATTTCTCTACCCAGCAAGGATCTCATTCAGATTCTACGGAGAAATCAAAGGCTTTACAGACAAGCAAAAGCTAAGAGAATTCAGCACCACCAAACCAGCTCTACAACAAATGCTAAAGGAGCTTCTCTAAGTGGGAAACACAAGAGAAGAAAAGGACCTACAAAAACAAACCCAAAACAATTAAGAAAATGGTCGTAGGAACATACATATCGATAATTACCTTAAACATGAATGGACTAAATGCTTCAACCAAAAGACACAGGCTTGCTGAATGGATACAAAAAAACAACACCCATCGATATGCTGTCTACAAGAGGCCCACTTCAGACCTAGGGAAACATGCAGACTGAAAGTGAGGGGACAGAAAAAGATATTCCATGCAAATGGAAATCAAAAGAAAGCTGGAGTAGCAATACTCATATCAGATAAAATAGACTTTAAAATAAAGAATGTTACAAGAGACAAGGAAGGACACTACATAATGATCAAGGGATCAATCCAAGAAGAAGATATAACAATTATAAATATATATGCACCCAGCATAGGAGCACCTCAGTATATAAGGCAGCTGCTAACAACTATAAAACAGGAACTCGACAGTAGCACAATACTAGTAGGGGACTTTAACGCCTCACTTACACCAATGGACAGATCATCCAAAATGAAAATAAATAAGGAAACAGAACCTTTAAATGCCACAATAGACCAGATAGATTTAATTGATATTTATAGGACATTCCGTCCAAAAACAGCAGATTACACTTTCTTCTCAAGTGCACATGGAACATTCTCCAGGATAGATCGCATCTTAGGTCACAAATCAAGCCTCAGTAAATTTTAGAAAATTGAAATCATATCAAGCATCTGTTCTGACCACAACGCTATGAGATTACAAATGAATTACAGGGATAAAAACATGAAAAACACAAACACGTGGAGGCTAAACAATATGTTACTAAATGACCAAGAGATCACTGAAGAAATCAAAGAGGAAATCAAAAAATACCTAGAGAGACAAATGACAATGAAAACACAACGATCCAAAACCTATGGGATGCAGCAAAAGCAGTTCTAAGAGGGAAGTTTATAGCTATACAAGCCTACCTCAAGAAACAAGAAAAATCTCAAATAAACAATCTAACCTTACGCCTAAAGGAACTAGAGAAAGAAGAACAAACAAAACCCAAAGTTAGCAGAAGGAAAAAAATCATAAAGATCAGAGCAGAAATAAATGAAATAGAAACAAAGAAAACAATAGCCAAGATCAATAAAACTAAAAGCTCTTTCTTTGAGCAGATAAACAAAATTAATAAACCATTAGCAAGACTCATCAAGAAAAAGAGGGAGAGGACTCAAATCATAAAATTAAAAATGAAAAAGGAGAAGTTACAACAGACACTACAAAAATGTAAAGCATCATGAGACTACTACAAGCAACTCTATGCCAATAAAATGGACAACCTGGAAGAAATGAACAAATTCTTAGAAAGGTATAACCTTCCAAGACTGAACCAGGAAGAAATAGAAAATGTGAACAGACTAATCACAAGTAATGAAATTGAAACTGTGATTAAAAATCTTCCAACAAACAAAAGTCCAGGACAAGATGGCTTCACAGGTGAATTCTATCAAACATTTAGAGAAGAGCTAACACCATCCTTCTCAAACTCTTCCAAAACATTGCAGAGGAAGGAACACTCCCAAACCCGTTCTATGAGGCCACCATCACCTTGATACCAAAACCAGACAAAGATACTACAAATAAAGAACATTCAGACCAAGATCACTGAAGAATATAGACACAAAAGTCCTCAACAAAATACTAGCAAACAGAATCCAACAACACATTACAAGGATCATACACCATGATCAAGTAGGATTTATCCCAGGGATGCAGGATTTTTCAATATATGCAAATCAATCAATGTGATACACCATATTAACAAATTGAAGAAGAAAAACCATATGATCATCACAATAGATGCAGAAAAAGCTTTCGACAAAATTCACAACCCATTTATGATAAAAATTCTCCAGAAAGTGGGCATAGAGGGAACCTACCTCAACATAATAAAGGCCATATATGACAAACCCACAGCAAACATTATTCTCAATGGTGAAAAACTGAAAACATTTCCTCTAAGATCAGGAAGAAGACAAGGATGTCCACTCTCACCACTATTATTCAACATAGTTTTGGAAGTCCTAGCCATGGCAATCAGAGAAGAAAAGGAAATAAAAGGAATACAAATTGGAAAAGAAGAAGTAAAACTGTCACTGTTCGCAGATGACATGATACTATACATACAGAATCCTAAAGATGCCACCAGAAAACTACTAGAGCTAATCAATGAATTTGGTAAAGTTACAGGATACAACATTAGTGCACAGAAATCTCTTGCATTCCTATATACTAATGGTGAAAAATCTGAAAGAGAAATTAAGGAAACACTCCCATTTACCATTGCAACAAAAAGAAGAAAATACCTAGGAATAAACCTACCTAGGGAGACAAAAGACCTGTATGCAGAAAACTATAAGACACTGATGAAAGAAATTAAAGATGATACCAACAGATGGTGAGATATTCCGTGTTCTTGGGTTGGAAGAATCAATATTGTGAAAATGACGATACTATCCAAAGGAATCTACAGACTCAATGCAATCCCTATCAAATTACCAATCCATTTTTTACAGAACTAGAATAAAAAATCTTAAAATTTGTATCGAGACACAAAGGACCCTGAATAGCCAAAGCAGTCTTGAGGGAAAAAAGCAGAGCTGGAGGAATCAGACTCCCTGACTTCAGCCTATACTACAAAGCTACGGCAATCAAGACAATATGGCACTGGCACAAAAACAGAAATAAAGATTAATGGAACAAGATAGAAAGCCCGGAGATAAACCCACGCACCTATGGTCAGCTAATCTATGACAAAGGAGGCAAGGATATACAATGGAGACAAGGCAGTCTCTTCAATAAGTGGTGCTGGGAAAACTGGACAGCTACATGTAAAAGAATGAAATTAGAACACTTCCTAACACCATACACAAAAAAAACTCAAAATGGATTAGAGACCTAAATGTAAGGCTAGACACTATAAAACTCTTAGAGGAAAATATAGGAAGAACACTCTTTGACATAAATCACACAAGATCATTTTTGATCCACCTCCTAGAGTAATGGAAATAAAAACAAAAATAAACAAATGGGACCTATGGAAACTTCAAAGCATTTGCACAGCAAAGGTAACCATAAACAAGACGAAAAGACAACCCTCAGAATGGGAGAAAATATTTGCAAACCAATCAATGGACAAAGGATTAATCTCCAAAATATATAAACAGCTCATGCAGCTCAATGTTAAAAAAACAAACAACCCAATCCAAACATGGGCAGAAGACCTAAATAGACATTTCTACAAAGAAGACATACAGATGGCCAAGAAGCACATGAAAATCTGCTCAACATCACTAATTATTAGAGAAATGCAAATCAAAACTACAATGAGAGGGCTTCCCTGGTGGCACAGTGGTTGAGAGTCTGCCTGCTGATGCAGGGGACACGGGTTCATGCCCTGGTCCAGGAATATCCCACATGCCGCGGAGCGGCTGGGCCCGTGAGCCATGGCTGCTGAGCCTGTGCGTCCGGAGCCTGTGCTGCACAACAGGAGAGGCCACAACAGTGAGAGGCCCACGTACCCCCCACCAAAAAAAAAAAAAAACTACAATGAGGTATCACCTCACACCAGTTAGAATGGGCATCATCAGAAAATCTGCAAACAACAAATGCTGGAGAGGGTGTGGAGAAAGGGGAACCCTCTTGGCACTGTTGGTGAGAATGTAAATTGAAACAGCCACTGTGGAGAACAGTATGGAGGTTCCTTAAAACACCAAAAATAGAATTACCATATGATCCAGAAATCCCACTGTTGGGCATATACCCAGAGAAAACCATAATTCAAAAAGATACATGCACCCCAATGTTCGTTGCAGCACTATTTACAATAGCCAGGTCATGGAAGCAACCTAAATGCCCATTGACAGATGAATGGATAAAGAAGATGTGGTACATATATACAATGGAATATTACTCAGCCATGAAAAGGAACAAAATTGGGTCATTTGTTGAGACATGGATGGATCTAGAGACTGTCATACAGAGTGAAGTAAGTCAGAAAGAGAAAAACAAATATCGTATATTAATGCATATATGTGGAACCTAGAAAAATGGTACAGATGAACCAGTTTGCAGGGCAGAAATTGAGACACAGATGTAGAGAACAAATGTATGGACACCAAGGGGGGAAAGCGGGGGTGGGGGTGGGGGTGGGATGAATTTGGCGATTGGAATTGACATGTATACACTGATGTGTATAAAATTAAAGACTAATAAGAACCTGCTGCATAAAAAAATAAATAAAATAAAATTCAAAATAGAATCCACCTGCCAATGCAGGGAAAATGGGTTTGAGCCCTCGCCTGGGAAGATCCCACATGACGTGGAGCATCTAAGCCTGTGCCCCACAGCTACTGAGCCTGCTCTCTAGAGCCCACGAGCCACAACTACTGAGCGCATGTGCCACAATACTGAAGCCCGTACACCTAGAGACCGTGCTCCACAACAAGAGAAGCCACCACCATGAGAAGCCCGTGCACCACAGCAAAGAATAGCCCGCACTCGCAGCAACGAAGGCCCAACACAGCCAAAAATAAATAAAGAAAGAAATTTATTAAAAAAATAAAGAAACTACACCTATGAAGAAATTAATAAAATAAGCAGGATTTGCCATAGGGAGAAATTAAACTGTGTTACATTTGCAACAGAGACCTCAATCTTCATGAGCCTTCCATTCCATGGGAACAGTGGAGCTGGGATGGCTCTTCAGACTGTTTCGAATGGGGGCTAATCTTTTGTACCACTGCACTGACCATGGAAGGGCATAACCTTGGTATAGCTAACTCCTTTCAGCAATTTGTGGGGAGGGTCTCAACTGTGAGCCATCACAGCTTATAACACTTCCAGCAGTGGTAGAATGATTATTTCTGTGCTGAAGGGGGATCTGGGTGACACCCGCAGCATTCACTACTACTTAATTTCCTTTGTGTGTGTGTGTGTGTACATGTGTGTGTACATGTGTGTGCACAGGTGCTCTAGGTTTTTGTTTTACATGGAGCGCATTCCTTCCTCTGGGTTATTCTGACTATTAAGAAGAGCCCGGTGTTCAAAGTTTCATTGTCTTTGAGCTCATTTGATAGAAGTGACACGTTCAAGTAAAAAGAATCATTTTAATCAGTTTGTATTTCCAGTCTTGATTTTTCTCTCTTATTGCTGTAAGGATAGATGTGCTTATTGCTACTTTACGCATGTTGTATAAATGTGTATTTTTATTGCTATTAACCTAGTTAAAGTTGTCAGTTAACCTTAATATTCATTCTCCAATTTTAACATAGACATTTTTATAACATAAATGAATTGTCAACAAATACTGTAGAAAATGCACCGTTATCTTGCCTCTTCTCCTAACTAGGGACAACGAGGTGCACATGGTATGCCTGGAAAACCTGGGCCAATGGTGAGTATATTACTTTCATATTCATTCATTCACTTATTCATTCATTCTTCCATTTGCACATTCATTGCCATTTACAAAGCACCTACTGTGTCCCAGGTGCTTGGAACAGAAAGACAATAAACACATAGTACTTGTCTTTGAAACCTGCCCTATCAAAGAAGAGAGATATATCAATTGATATTGTAGCATAATGCTATTGCTAACTTCTGTAATAGGGAAAGCAACCTGAAGTATGGGAACCTACCTGTACCGACACCAGTAGTGAGACAAAGAAGTCAAGAAAGACTTAAAGAGGAACAACTTTTAAGCTTAGTCTTGAAAGACGAGTATATAAAAAGAACAAGAATAAAGCATGGTCCGTACAGTGGATATGTGAAAAACACGATAAGCTCAGGGAAATATTCAGTACTAGGAGGGTAAATCGGATTTGAAATTACTTGCCCTTAAGATGTTTTCTCCCTTGTTACTCATAAAAAGGAAACAAACTATGGGAGGAAAAATAAGTGTAATTTAAAAGGGCTTTTATTAATGCAAAACTGATGGATTTAAAATACAGTCCTCAAAGAAGAATCAGGATAACCTAGAATGAAATTCCTCTTACACTCATTTGCTTTAAATCCAGCTTTAAATCAGTGGTTTAGACTCTATTCATGCCTTCCCAAATGTAGTATAGTGACACATATTCACTTTTTATTAGCCTGAAAAAAATCACTCCAAAATATCCAGATGATTCTTAATCATCATTTTTATAAAGTGAAGTCCTAGATTTTGGTACAATGTGTAACTTTCTAAAAACTATCCTTATTACTTGGTTAACACAAAGAAAGTAATTTCTCTAGAAGCAATTGTTTCAAACTGTGTTTGTGACTGACTCTCGTATGCTACAACTAGGAAATTCTGTTATGTTTAATACCACTGGACATGTCTTTTAGCACAATTTCATATCAGTGTTGTAAGGTTCTTATGATAAAATTATATTATTATCTTTGTGATTTTAAAGTACTAAGTGGATTATTCTTATATGTCAAAGTACAGAATAAAAGATTTCATGTTAATTAAAATACATGTCTAATCACTTTTCTGGTTTCTTTTAATAGGGTCCTCTTGGGATACCTGGTTCCGCTGGTTTTCCAGGAAATCCTGGGTTGAAGGTAAGATGTTACTATATTTAGCTCTTGATGACATGAATTACTTAAGTACCTGAATCCCAAAGTAAAGAACGTCATTTCTTTCATTGAAGAGTGTGGAAGTCGATCTTAACTAAGTAAAAGAGCCTAGCATATTCTCAATGTCCATTATGGTAGGGAGAAAAAAAAGAAAATGAAAAATATGATATTATTATATAATAAGTAATTAAAAGAGAATTACTTATAATCATACATTTGTAGTATCAAAGAATCTGTTGCAGTAGGACTCTAACACCAGACAATTGTAACGGCTGTGAGGGGTAAGGGTTTAATCTGAATTGGAACTCTATTCTTGGATACAGTGCCTGGCAGTAATAAATAACAGAATGTTCTAAACAACAGGAGAGTAAAACAAATCCGAGGTGGTCAAAAGGCCACACAATATTGGCCTCCACTTCTGCTCCCCTTCTCCCCACCTCCACCCCCCCAACTTTCACAATCTTTAATGGAATGCGTGAGGAGGCTATTTGGCTGTCCACGTGGAAATGGATTGGAGTATTCTGCTGGGATGATTTACATTTGTAGTGAGTCACAACTTGTTCTTTCTCTCAACACTTTGGATGATAAATCCATGGATTACAGTGGGAGGTTATTAAGATTATATTAGCTAAATTAGTGAATAAGCTCAGAACACTACCTTCAAACTTTGAACAACACAATACGTTTGATTTTTCTCACACCCGGTTTTTCTTTGGCAATAATTTTCTTCATCTTGAAGAAGGGATTTGCTCACAAGATTCTGCTGTACAAAAATAACCGTGGCCAGTCACCTCACCTCTCTAAATCTTGTTTTCTCAAGGAATTTTATTGAAGATTAAGTGAGAAAATATGCAAACCCTTAGCATAGTGCCTGAGGCAGAGGATGCCCTCAGTACAGGCCCACGCTTCTTGTTAGTGGGGCCAGTCAGATTGGATTTGAACTTCGAAACAAACAAATAAACAAACAAAAAATCTCTAGCTGACATTTCAAGTATTCTTTGAAATGTGAGAGTCATCAAGTCAAATTATTCTTCGGCTGTCTCTAACGCTGACTTTAAATTCTGTGCCACAGGAATGTGGCTGCTTTATTTTAAAATGGTGCCCTCCATTGGTTCACTAACCAGTCCCTCCGTTAACTGAGAACTCACTGTGAACTCAGCCGAGTAGGACCTGCTTCAGTTCTCCTCTGTATCTGATCTGCTCCCTGAAGTCCTAAATCTGCTGCCACTGACTGACATTGGAAGGCCCAAACTCCCTGTGTACCTCAATCAAAATAGGCAAAATCCCTTCCCTCTCTCTCTCTGTAAGACTCTCCACCCTCACACTGAGCTCTGGCTAGAGAATTCAAGGAAGAATACTCACAATGCCCCGGACTCTCACTTAGCAGGAAGTGGTTTCTGCTCCTACTGTGGCCTCTAGTTAAGACTTCACTAGCCATCATAGTTTATACAGTAGTTCACTCTGGATACTTCCCTCTCCTCCTGGGATTTTCTGATACGGGCTGTTGGCTACTGAAAACTCCTTAATAAAGTCAAACACCTCACAAAACTGTTTCAGAAATTGTTTCCCTGTCCTACCACCCCCTCCAACGTAAAGACCACCCCCCCCCGCGGTGTTTGTTTTTGGCCAAAATTCTGCTATACCTGTAATATTCTTCCAGGCTCTCTGGCTCTCTAGATGAAGAATAAACTTTCACGTCTAGTTCTTTGTATTTCAGTGAAGGATAATAGGGATTCCCTCCGCGATTTGATTTACATTAGTTACCTAATATGTTAGATAAAATGCAGAAACTCAGCTAAGTTTGAATTTCAGATAAATAAAGAAAAAACTTTTAGGATAAATGTGTTCCAGATATTGCATGGGACAAACTTATTCTGAAATCATTTGTTGTTTATCTGAATTAAAACTTAACCAGGCATCCTGTATTTTTATTTACTATCTGGATTCCTATCTTGGGTTGAAACAAGGGTGGCTATCAGGTGACCTTCACCAGGTTGCTCTGCTCTGCATGCCGTGGGCATCATCACATCCAGAGTGGCGGGAAGTGAGTCCATCCCTTAAGCTAAGTTAGGTACACACCCCTGGAAACTACTTTGTGCTCTTGACTCGTTTAAATGATTGGGTGTAAAATGTAAAACTCCAAATAAGCAGTCAGTTTTGAAACACACCACACTAATATTTTCTTAAATTAACGTTTTCCTCATACCCCTTTAGGGAGAAGCAGGTCCCACTGGGGCACGAGGCCCTGAAGGTCCTCAGGGGCAAAGAGGTGAAACTGGGCTACCGGGTCCTGTTGGCTCTCAAGGTCTTCCTGTAAGTTCCTAGTATATTTAGAAATTATCACTGAAAGCTGGACATGTTTTATAACTTTTGAACAAAGGCACCATATTTTAATATATTCTCTTTCAATTCTGAATGAGTGTTTAGAACTCATGAAAACAAAAATGTCCCTTGTCAACTCTGCAAAATTTTGTCTATTTTATGGAAAAGGGAATTAATTAGTCATAAAAGTGATTTTTATAATATAATGGTGGTTGATTTATTTTTCCTTTCTTTCTTTTTGGTAATTTTTCTGCCTCCTTTTGTGAGATGGGTGGACATCTGAATACCACCCTAGATATGGCTTAATATTTCATGAACTTTTCCTGTATCTTTTAGGGTGCAGTGGGAACTGATGGTACGCCTGGTGCCAAAGGCCCAACAGTGAGTAACTAACTTCATTTATGCCACATGAGGTTCAAATGGGCACAATCCTTTGGACAGTGACCATAGACTTGTGCCTAGGTCTCTGCTCATCATGTTACTCTTGCATTCCAATAGGGTTCTCCGGGTACCTCTGGTCCTCCTGGCTTAGCAGGGCCCCCTGGATCTCCAGGACCTCAGGGTAGCACTGGACCTCCAGGAATTCGAGGCCAACCGGTAATGTCTATCAAAGAATTATCATCCATTAGTATAATACAACTAAGATTGCCAGAGAAATAATATGTAATGAGATACAGTGAAACATAGATAATGTGACTTATTTGAATGAGGCAAAAGAAGGTAGGAATTTTTGTAAAGTGGAAGCCAAATGTTAATGTACAATTTACATGTTTAAATTCAAAGGGGAAAATTATTGCACTATGTTAAATTTTAGTGTTCTTTTGTTTAAAATAGTAAGGTCATAACTTCATGATCCACCTCATAGAATTTTATAGAGTTACATAACAAATATGGAGACATTTTGCAAGCCAGTATGGGGAAATACGGAGTTTTCATGGGGGGTTATAATGACAACTTGGCTAAAATGGGTTCAACAGCTATTTCTTAAGATATATTCTTGAAGAGTGCTTCCAACATGTTGTTTATATTGAATGAGTTTCCACATTTTGTATAAATTTGTATGTTTTATATTCATATATTTATCTATTGGTAAAAATATACGGTTAGTTCTTAAGAAATAAACACATTGAGAAGTTGTGCTTATGTATCTTTTAGCTTGATATATAACAAAACTTTGTTTCCTAGTACTACTTAAAACAAATATTTTAGATCCTGATCTAAGTAATTTGATTATGCTGATAAATCCTTTTTAAATGCTAGTGACAAATTTATAAAAACATGCGTGTTGTTGGTATTTTACATTTGATTTTATCATGTTCTCAATTTAGCAATCTGGTTCCCACAAATTATAGTACAATTGGTATTATAAAGACATACATACCCAAAACTCTTGAATACTCTAAAGATAAAATACCCTATTTGAAGTTGTCAAATCTCAATAAATAGAACATAAATATAGAATTATTTTGATTTGGGTGAAGAAATCTATTTCCTAAAATAGACTCTAAATAGATTTATCTATTGAAGTTGTCATTGTTAGTTCTAATTTTTATTATCAAATTGTAATAATAACTGAATAATTCTAATTATCCTACTATGCATGATTAAAAACAAGATTTTAAAAGTAAATCTTTTGAAGACCCCTGTAAAATATACAAACTACTACCTAACTATACTGGATTTTATAAAATTTCACACACATTCTACAAGATTTGCATAATTTAAAAAAATTATTATACTGCTGATTCAGTACAGACTCAGCTGCAGAAAATTTTCAAGGCCCATTCACTGTAATAATTAAAGCAGGTTGGGCTGGGTAAATATCTTGGTTCTTAAAATTATCGATGCTTTTATTTTAGGGTGATCCAGGAGTTCCAGGTTTCAAAGGAGAAGCTGGCCCAAAAGGGGAACCGGTAAGGTTTTATTTCTTTTAAATGATAAGAAGAACGTGAATATTATCCAGAAATGTGAGCCCAAAATACTCAAGTACTTCAAATAATGACAGTGAGAATTATAGTACTTTTGGATGGAAATAGTTTGCTTAATATAGTTTAAAATTTGTGACTGACTTATTTAAATGAATCTTTTGACTATAACTCCCTTGTCAAATGGCTCTTTCTGGTATCTGTCCTTCTGTTTTCAATAGGGGCCACATGGTATTCAGGGTCCAATAGGCCCACCTGGTGAAGAAGGCAAACGAGGTCCCCGAGGTGATCCAGGAACAGTTGGTCCTCCAGGCCCCATGGGAGAAAGGGTAAAATTTGAATGATTGAATAAATTCTTATAGTTGTGGGGGAATTACATGAATAACTTTTGGAATAGTGAGGAAAACTAGAGCAATAAAGAGAAATGCTAGCAGGTGCATTGCACAGTTCAGTATGGCTATCTTTGAATTCAGGGAGCCAACTGTCTAATCATTGTTCATTCATTCATTCATCTAATATTGACTGAACAAATGCTCTATGCCAATTTGGTATATGGTGCTTGGGATACATCAGTGAACAAGAATGCTACGGTTCCAGCCTTCATGCGGGGGCTAGTAAACAATAGTTTAGTGGGGAGGTAAGCAATAAACAAGTTAACAGGTAAATAAAAATATAATTACACATTTTAATAAGTGCCATATACACTTCGGGAATAGCAGGGTGATGTGGTAGAGAGTAACTTATGACAGTAGTGTGGGTGGTTAGGAAATTAGGTTAGGTGGTTAGGAAATAAGATTCTTTGAGAAGATGGCATCTAGCTAAGATCTGAAGATTAAGATGAGCCAGCAAGAAGACTTGAGAGAAAAAGCATTTTTCAGCAGAGGAAACAAAAAATGCAAATCCAGGAGGCCAGAAAGGGCTTAGTGATTTTGAAGACCAGAAAAGGTTGCTGTGACTGGACTATAATGAAACAGGTCTGAAAGGGAGAATAACAATATCACCTCACTTTTGTATGGAACCTCAGAAAATGCAAAGGGCTTCACATCAAAGACAATACTAATGCCTGCAGTCACTGACATTTTGATTGTGGTAGATGGTACCATTTCTTTACCTCTTGTGTCTATATCTATGTATCAGTTTTTCTCTATGTTTAATTTTACAATGAAGTGGTAAAATATTTTTTGATTTGAATAATTTTGGCTCAGTACTTACATATAGTTTTCAAAATTTAAAATGTCTTTCTGTATAGTCAGGTTATTTTTTCTTGTATATATCTATTGCTGTGTTGGGTTGATCATAGCTCCTAAAACCTTACAGTACTAAGGATAAAAATCACCCACTCATTATATATTACAAAAACATCCACAATTAAGAATCACATTTTGGTCATTTGTAGGGTGCTCCTGGCAATCGTGGTTTTCCAGGCTCTGATGGTTTACCTGGACCAAAGGTAAGGTTATCCTATCAAGGTTGACACTCCTGTGGGCAGTGTTGCAAAAGATGCCATTGTCCAGCATGGTGATCTAGCCTTGGTCCACATGGGTCCAGATCTAGAAAAGAGTTGGACACAGATGTTACTCCTACTGCCAAATCCCTCTTGTGCAATTTCTTCATTATAGAGGCCTAGGGGAGAAGGACGATGGTTGGAGGTGTATTGGAGTTTGTTTTCAAACTTTCCAGGGACATTCTTGAGAAGAATAGGCCATAAATCTTTCCTTTAGCCGATATATATTTTTTCCTTTATCTAGAAATTTAGACTGTTTCAAAATTTGGGGGTTTCTAAATCTAAGTTGTTGGAGTGAGGCTCTAAACACAACTTTCATTAGTTAATGATGAAAAACCTCTATTCTACAAGGAATCCAAATGAGAACAAAATGTGAAGTGACATGGTTTACAAAGAAGTCTTTGTAACTACTTTGACAAACTCTTTTATGTTATACTAGTGGTTTGATTTGTAAAACAAGGATTTTATATATGCTTGCTTTTGTTTCCCTTCACTCCCTTTTTTCTGATATGTTCTGCTTTGCTTTGGAACAGGGGGCTCAAGGAGAGAGGGGTCCTGTAGGTTCTTCAGGACCTAAAGGAGGTCAGGGGGATCCAGGACGTCCGGGGGAACCTGGGCTTCCAGGTGCTCGGGTAAGAACACAGCACTTTTTTGCTACATCAACCCAGGAGATATGCTCCTGAGAATTCATTAAAGGTTTTTTAAAGGTTTTTTGTTTTTTTTTTTAATAGCTTGCTTTCACGACTTAGAACATTTCTTTGTTTTTTTCTTTGGGTTTGACCTGATTCATTATTTTTGAAATAATGAATGGTGTGCTATTTTTATCATGTATAGAAAAAAAAAACTTCTAGTCTCCTTTATTCAAAGAGGTATGTATTAATAATTTTACCACTTGATATGAAAAGAAAATCCTTTTTATCAATTTTTATGATTTTTCTTTACTTGCCGATGAACAACTTATGTGACTTTTAGCACAGAGAATTCCTGACAAATTTCATTTTAACAAAATGTCACTTGAAAATTCATTAGAACTATGGAATTACCCTTATATTCAGTTGTCGACAATGCCCCTTAAAGAGAAAAGGATTATACAGAAAGCTTCATGGAAAGATACATTTGGCTCAACATAAGTTCTTTGTCCTGAACCCAGTGTTAGATATATGAGTAAAAGTCTCCTACAACGCTTTCTCCTTCTATATGAGAAACAGGCATTGGGTTCATCTTCGATAAATATCTTCGATATTCTTCCCTAGACACATGATAAAGGTGGAATGCCAGTTGAATGACCATTCAATTACTTTTAGTAAAAATGATCCCTGATTGTAGACTGCATTTGGACCTGGAGGACTATGAATGAATTAAAAAAACTGGTAGGAGGCATAGCTTTGGAATTCCTGAGTTTGCAGGGACTTGTACCTGGGCATTCACCTTGCTGGGACCAGTATAGTATGTCCAAGGTGCTGTTACAAATATTGGTTATGTGAGATTTCAAACCAGGGTGGCTCCTGCACCCACCACGTAGACTGATTCTCTCACATCGGGCCTCCCATTGTGAGAGGCTTAGAGTCTGGCCCTGAAGGCTGTGCTGTGAGGACTCCTCCCAGTGGGGAGTCCCACATGTGATGCCTTGTTGCATGTTGTGTTGTCTGCCCTGTATCCTGAAGCCAGGTTGGGTGGGGTCCATGATGCTCCTGTGAGTTTGTCTAGAGGAGCCTAAGGCTACTGAGAGTAGGCATTGCAAAGTGGAACTGGATCTTTTTAATGCAGTGCTATTTTTACTCTTTAGAATCTTTACTCCAGTTGCAGGTCAGCAACAAACTGACAATTGCTTTTAATTTTTAGGGTCTGACAGGAAATCCTGGTGTTCAAGGTCCTGAAGGAAAACTTGGACCTTTGGTAAGTAATTTAAACAAAAGTCCACCACCATTAATATTTCTCAATAGACATGCAGCTTACATGGTAAGATGCTTATTTAAGGTTAACATTTTTGATCAGGTGGATGCTGATCATGTTTACATATTTAAAATGTACCTTCCTCTCCTGGAAGCAAATATTAAGGATCTGCGTATTTTCAAAATGACCAGAAATTGATAACGTTGTATTGAAATAAATGCTTGAGATTGTAATTGCTTCTCTGACATAAGTGAAAAAGTTTCCGTGATGTATTTATTAATATTAGTGGAATTTGTTAGCAACATTCTCATTTCTTGATATCCTTCCAATTTTATACATTTAAGAGATAAGTGGGTATAAATTTGACAGTTCATATATTCTGGGCCCTTTCCTTATACAGTAAATGTGAAATGGAAGTCCTGAGTTTTCATTACCACAAACAAGAGTAAATGAAAGAAGGAAGATTTCCCCTATTAATATGAGAATGTAAAGAGACATAAAGATGAGGCTTGTGTATAGAATAAGAATAAAGTCTCCAATCTAAACATTCAAATACCTCAGCAGTTGTTTTTAAAAACACTCAACTGTCCTGATTCACTAAAATTAAAATGTGGCTTAATTTAAAACTTACATAACTTTTGTAGTAAGGAAAGGCAAGTGACAATTTGGGTGATGTAACATTCAGAGAGAACTTATGTGAAACTTACATTGCTCCTGTCAATTTTGTAGGGTGCTCCAGGAGAGGATGGCCGGCCAGGTCCTCCAGGCTCCATAGGAATCAGAGGGCAGCCTGGGAGTATGGGTCTTCCAGGCCCCAAAGGTAGCAGTGTGAGTACAGTGTATAATGTTGCCATCTCATCATAATCCTCACTTGGAGCTGACATGTTTATAGCAAACTGATTGAAATTTAAATTAGTTTGCATTGATTCTTTAGGGTGACCCTGGAAAACCTGGAGAAGCAGGAAATGCTGGTGTTCCTGGGCAGAGGGTAACTACACATTTTCTGCTAAAGAAAAAAATATATATGAAATGACCCAAATTCTCATGATCTCACCTCATAAATTATCTCTCTGCGATGCTAGGGAGCTCCTGGAAAAGATGGTGAAGTTGGTCCTTCCGGTCCTGTGGGCCCCCCGGTATGTAAGTTTTAGTGAGAATATATTCACATTGCATTCTTCAGTGATGTTTGTCTGAGACTTTACTCATGGATAGGTTTTGGGGGGAAGTAAATAAAAAAGTGCAAGATGGAAGAATTTCAGTTATATCTTTTCTTTTGATTCCTGTGCTGGCATCTTCTGCCTTTTTAAGTAGAATTATTGGTCTTTTCATTTTAAACTTCTATGAAATGCTGATGGTAAAAGCTACCTCATCATCTCTATGTTATCACAGTTGAAAATTATGTGAGGAAAGTAGTGTCTGACAAATATTTTATACTGTATTTTATTTAAAAAATATAAATACTCGATTATACCAGGTTTTTTTTCCTAATATTGTGTCTTATAGAAATTTATTTAAGCGTTTTGTTTTGTTTTGTTTTGTTTTTTTGGATGGACTAAAAAGGAATAATATTTATCCTTTGAGATATATTTTCATCCTAGGATTTTAAAATTGTGTTTATCAGAAATATTATGGCATGTTTATTTGTTTTCGAATGGGGCAATTTAAATATCTTTTTTAAAATGTTAGCTTTGCTTTCTTTAGTTATTCTAGTTTTGAAGGTTTGATTAATAATTTTTATAACACTGAGAAACAAACTACAATGGAAACATTAATTACCTTTTAGATTAGACATATAAAAGTAATGGATTTTTCCATGCCAATAGTCAATTTCCCCCCAAATTTTACAGTTGGCTCCAGACATTTATGTTTGGATAAAAAATGAACACATGTTATCAGTTTCTTCACTGGCTTTAGAAGATATTTTCTCACCATCAGGGACTTCAAACGATACAATTAGTTGACATTTAGGACTAGTTTATTATCTTGCTAAAGTGAAAAACTTGTGATTGGAAGAAATACAAAGAAATATAAATACTTCTGGTGGTTCACACAAGTAGGAAGCAGACATAAGGATCTGGCTCTTGATGTTCATGGTTTTCTTTCCTTCGTGACTTAGGGTCTAGCTGGGGAGAGAGGAGAACAGGGCCCTCCAGGCCCCACTGGCTTTCAGGTATGCACTGACTCAGTCTTCCATTTCTTCTTCCCCTAACCAAAATGCTTTTTAATAAAAAGATATGGTTGAATGATGTGAAATTCTACAATTTTCAAAGGGGTCATTCCTCTTTTAGTAAATAAGATAGACATTTGGACAAAATCAAACATTTTTACTCAAAGAGAAGGAACAGATTTCCCCTGAACAACTGATCAAACCCCAAACCTATTAACAAATTATAAATCATAAAATGTTCTTAATATCTCAATAAGATTTATTTAACTATATTGAGGCTTATCTAATTTTATTGACACAGTGTCTAAAATTTTTTGTTGAACAAATTTTCATGATTTATTTAATTAAATATGATGGTAGATTAATAGCATAGATAATCATAATTTGGGGAAAAAACTGTCAGGACTAACTTTCAATATTCTAGCAGCCTAAAGTATTGTTCTCAAAGCCATTAAAAGCTCCACAAATATAAAGAACCTACTGTTATATTCTTACCTCTTTTTTGCTAAGTGGTGTGCAAATGAAAATCTAAACCTACGAACTGACTAGCTGCTGTGTTATGTTAGAGGATGTAGGTTTCTCATTTTGTTTTGCTTAACTTGTGTTTAAATAATGTCTTTTGCTTGAAAATATAGTCAGGGAGCTCTATGAATTGTGAACTGTTAACACTGGTGGCCTATTAAATTTCCACAGAGTCACAATTTTATATTCTTACTTTTGCTTTAGGGGCTTCCTGGTCCTCCAGGGCCTCCTGGGGAAGGTGGAAAGCCAGGTGATCAGGTAAGTGTTTAAATAATAAGGATAGCAATACTAAAAATTGCTAACATAATATCACTTACTATGTGTCAGGCTCTGTTCTGCTTTGCTTTAAATTAATTATCTCCTTTAATCCTCAAAACAACTCTTATGTACTAGGTACTATTATTATTATTATGTCCATTTTACAGATGAGGAAAATAAGGCACACGGATGTTAAGTAATTTTCCCAAAGTCACACAGCTGATATGATTTGAACCCAGGTCATGTGCTTATACTGTGTCCTTAATCACTAAATATGTCTTACTGTACATTTTACTGGAGGCTTCATAAACGGTTAGGAACAGAAACTTACCATTTTATTTCTGTCATTTTACCAGCACATAGGTTTATGTAATTTATTTTTCTTTGAGTGATTTATTCATTCATTTAACTGTTCAAAAATATTTGCTGAGCACTCTGTGCTAAGCTCTACTAAGCCTTGGCCTGAACCAATTGAACAAGATGGACATGGACCTTGCCTTATATTTTATTTTACTAGGAGACAGAGAGTATAGAAAGTCAGTTACAATAGTAGCATATTCTAAATGCTATGGTAAGAGAGGCACTGTGTGTATGTAAACATAGAAGATGCACCTAATTCAGACATTGGGGTTTAGGAAAAGTTTCCTGGACAAAATAGTATCTTTTATAAGATCTGAAGGAAGAATGATGGTAAGCGGGGAGGAGGGAAGGTAAGAAAATACTCCAGGAAATGCAAACAGCAAGTGCAAAGGCTTGATGATCAAATTTAGGCACTGAAAAAAGTTCGGTAGGTCAGAAATGTGAAATACAGGTTGAGGAGGGTGAAGAAGAGGCTGGAGAATGACAGGGGCCTGATTCTGGAAAGTCTTAATTTGAGTCTAGTTTGTTCTTATTATTAGAGTAATGGGAAGCTAATGAAGGGCTTTTAAGTAGAGAGAAATACTATTACATTTGGGTTTTAGGAAGATCATGCCACAATGAAGACAATACATTTCAAGGGACAAGACTGGAGGCCTACTTGATATAGTTACTGTCTTTATCAAACAGAGAAGTTTTAAATGACAAATTTTCCTTTAGTTAAGAACAAACTTTTAATGTAGTCATGACAGCATTAGTTTGAACCCACAATTCCTAGTACAGTGTGTTGTCTATATTATATGTTCAAGGAATATTTATTAAATTGAATTGAATTGGTTCTATTTAAAAGATTAGTACTTCATTGCTTTTAATTTCACTTTCCTCTGTTAAGTTTTTCACATTCCATTAGGAAATAAAAGGCCTTTTGCTTTTATTTTATTGTTGCTAAAAGTAATATCTTTGTGAGATAATATTTTGAATGAACTCATTGCCAAAAATCAATCATTCAGGTATAATATAAACTTTTCTGGAAAAGTATTTCCATCCAATGTATATGATATCCCATTGTTTATTAAATTGTACATATTTTTCTTTCTTCAATATTATGGGCTTAGTCAGACTTCTAATAGTATGTTAGAAGAAATTAGGTATATGATCTGGAAAGATTTCTAATAAATACCTAAAGTTCAGTTGAAAGTTTTTCATTAAAAAAAATGTATTTTATAGGGAGTTCCTGGAGATCCTGGAGCAGTTGGCCCATTAGGACCTAGAGTAAGTATTTTCTTCTTCTTCATGATTAACTTTGTGTCCATTGGCTTCAGTTTGAAAAAGCATCTTTTATCTTAAACTGGGCTTTAATTGTTACAGTTTTTTACTTAATGAAAATCAATCTTATGAGAAATATTTTGTGCTGTGAAACTAGTATATGCTTACTTCAAGTTCATTTCTTATTAAATTAGAAAACTGAGTCTTAATAGTTGCTCATTTCTAAATTTTTCCCCAGTAGAAGTCATTTTTCACATTTCCAGGAACACTTTTTTTTTTTTTTTTTCCTGCGGTACGCGGGCCTCTCACCGCTGCGGCCTCTCCCGTTGTGGAGCACAGGCTCCGGACGCGCAGGCTCAGCGGCCATGGCTCACGGGCCCAGCAGCTCCGCAGCATGTGGGATCTTCCCGGACCGGGGCACGAACCCATGTCCCCTGTATTGGCAGGCGGACTCCCAACCACTGCGCCACCAGGGAAGCCCATCCAGGAGCACTTTTAACCCATTTTCAGATCAAGCACTGAGACTGTTTGACATTCCTATGTTGTGTAGGGAGAACGAGGAAATCCAGGGGAAAGAGGAGAACCAGGAATAACCGGACTTCCTGGTGAGAAGGGAATGGCTGGAGGACACGGTCCTGATGGTCCAAAAGTAAGTATGGTAGTGAGCTCAGTAGTTTAAAATGGTCTAAAATTACTGCTCAATAAACACATAATGGTGCTAGGATTTATTATTATTTATTTCTCTTGTTTTTACAAAATATTTGATTATATAATTTCTTCAACAAATATTTAATGAGCACCTTCTTGGCTTTTCTTTGGCACTAAAGAGTCAGCTAAAAAAGAATCTCTTCTTTGATGGGATTTTTGATCACTACATAAAGTAGTGATACATTCTCATATACAAACCTGTTTCTAATATTTATTTATATAACTTTTATTAATGACTTATATTAATAAGCAGAGACAATAAATCGAAAATTGTGTAATTTATTAGGATGTCTTCCTAATCATATGCTCCATTTTCCTTGTCTCAGTTTCTACAGTTCTGCTTACTTAATATATGAAAGTATGTCACTTTTGAAATCTGAAAGTACAATACATTATAAGGCAAAAATCAGTACCATTTCCTTTTGGGTGCTGTTTTAAAATTGGTAGAAGACTGTGTGGCCAACTTCAGTGCAAACAACTGAAGTAGAATTTTTCATGATCATATAATATTAGATCCCTTATTACTTTCAAAGGCCAGAGTGATTGAAGAAGATCTGCTTCAATTTAATTACTGAATGAGCCTAAAAGCCAACTTCATATCATGGGTTCTTTAGAGAGAGAATGGAATACTCTCTAAATGTGATGTCTTCTTTTTTTATTAGAATCCCTATGATGTTGCCAAAAAAAGAAAATAAAAAGGCAATTCTATCATTTTTATTTGAATTGGTACCCAATTTCTCCAAAGAGAATGTTGACAACAAACCAACAATCAAAACAGCAAGATCTGATTTTTTTAAAATGAACTCAGAGTCAATTTTCCCAAATGAATAATATAAGCACTAGGTTGAACCACATGAAATTGCCAAGATTCTACTATTTTTGATTTACCAAAACAGGAATTTCATATAGTTTCAACCTTAAAATATACGTGAGCTTACTTATTGTTGGTTCATTTCAGGGCAGTCCAGGACCAACTGGGACCCCTGGAGATACAGGCCCACCAGGTCTTCAAGGTATGCCGGGAGAAAGAGGAATTGCAGGAACTCCTGGCCCCAAGGGTGACAGAGTAAGTTTGGTTTTAGTTCATCCATTTACACTTTCTACTGATAATGATTTCCTGGGCAGACTTTTACTTCTACCACCCTAAGTCACAAGTCATTCATTCATTCATTCTTTCAATATATGTGTACTTAGAAAATGTTCAGTCCCAGGCATTGTTCTAGGCCCAAGGGGATACAGCTGTGAACATTAGAGAGACGTCCCTACTCTCATGAAGCTTCCATGCAAGTGTAGGAAAAAGACAATTAAATGATTAAATGGTGTTTTGTATGTTTTCCCAGGGTGGCATAGGAGAGAAAGGTGCTGAAGGCACAGCTGGAAATGATGGAGCAAGAGTAAGTGAAAGCATTCCTTTCCACAGCTGGGCTAGGAATCAACATCATCACTATCATATGAATTTGCCTGAACTTTAAAAAATAAGGTTCATGTTTCCATGGTTGTCAGGATTAGGAGAACGATGAGATCTGAGATTTGACACTGATGGACCACAGATATTCATTTTGCTTACCTTGAATTAGAACAAGCCAAAAAATAGTCATTATTGAGAGAATGAAGTAAGACACATTTTTATTATGCATATGAGATTGGTGCTTTAAGCGGTAGGGCCCTCTTTATCTTTATTATCTTTTTATTTCATAGGCAATGTTTATTTTTATTAAAATGCTGCTCTAGTGAGTTGCCTTAGACCTCATTCCAGTGCAGGCAAGTAGAGTTTTACAGAGTAGCCAAAGGTGTGACAAATGTTTCTCAATATACTAGATGTTAGGGGTGAGAAAATTACTGCATGATGAATCGTCATTAATGCTTTCATTGATAAAGAGGCTGAATAAGTGAAATGTAAAGAAGGATTGTTTAATATCCTTCCAGAAATTGACATTTAACAAACTTTATGTCCTTAAAAATGGAATGTATTTGCAATTCTAAGGATAATCAGACAATCAGACTGAAAATGTATTTTCAGACATGAATGATCCTCTCAGGTAAGAGCAGGTAGTTACAGTTGCTCAGACAGTCAGCATTTCCTGGAAATAGTTCCTGATATTTGATAAATAGTTTCTGGTTCAGTATGACATGGTTTGCTGTTAGTTGTCATGCTGTGTCCTGACAATAGCCGTCATACTATTTAAAAAGAGATGACACTGAACCACTGTTAATATTTTGATTCTGTCCATTGAGCCACTGTTAATACATTGATTATATTAACTTTTGATTAAAGAAATAAAGTAAATTATAGAAAAGTTTTAGCCTTAGTGATAATTATCCCTTTTTTCTTTTTCTGGAAAGCTAATTAAGGGTGAAACACTTAGTTTAGCAAATTATGAACTCAAAATATCTTTTGCCTTTTAATTAAATCTAATATTTGATTTAATATTTTAAAAAAGTGGTCTAAGTAAATCCGGTTTATGGTTTGTATTTCACATCATGGTTGCTCTGGAGTGCACAGTAAGTAGTGTGCTGTTTGAAGGAGAGATGCATTGACAGTTTATTTTAAGGAGAAAGCTGAAATACGTATCTATTGTTCCTTTGAACTATGAAAATGCAATGCAGTAGGATCAAGATTTAAGCAATGACTGCTTCATTTTTAGTGAGGGAAATATGTTGTTTTAGGGAAGAAGCAGAGCAGAGCATTTGCTGTAATCTCATGGTAAAGGGAAAAAAAATGAATCACTTTTTTTCTGTATGAAAAAAATGAGAACGTAATAAAGTCACCTTTATATTTAATCAAATACTTTAAGGAAGTATATTAGGTAAATGGATGGCAGAACATTGTTTCATTATAGATCTAGAGAATTTAAGATCACAGTTTTCTTATGTTCTTGTCACAGATATAAAATTAAAAAGACATTTTGTTCCTTAAGTTTCTGCAGTAATGCATACAGAAATTAAATGACAAAAGGATATCTGGGCGGCTTGTGAAGAGGCAATACACAAATATGAGAGAGAAAACCTGTCTTAGGAAGGATTCCAATACAGTGCAGCAGTTTAAAGATTGTAACCTCATGTCAAGAAAACCCCATGTGGTAGCACCCTACCTTCTGAGCCAGAGAACAGCGTCATCTTCAGTGTAGCGGGGTAGTGCAACTCCTTTTCATCTCAGGGGAATGTGGAAAACTGAGTGCTTTAGTAGAATTTCATTTTTTAAAAAAAAATAAAGGAGTGATATTTCACTAGTATAATTTAAGAATATAGTATTCTATACAAAAAAAGAAAAGCCTCTTCAATCTATTGTCACATTTCAAATAGGTATTAGCAAAATTAAATAAGCTAAGAAACACAGAAACACTGTTGAAGGGTAGCGCTAATTTCATACTAATGTTTGAAGACGGTGTTATATATGGAGGAGTTGAGTTGGATGAAAGAGATTAAAACGTTTTGTGGAGAAAATCCATTGGAAATTGTTTTAGACTATATAAAATATTGAGAATATACAGTTATATCATTTATTATAGGTAATGTTTTACAAAAGCAGTCAGCTGTAACAAAATAGTCCCTTCTTTGTTAGTTTGTTTAAACATGGAGATTTCTGTGCATTCTTTTCCTCAGTATGCCCATGTTATGTTAATTGCAGGGTCTTCCGGGTCCCTTGGGTCCTCCTGGTCCTGCAGGTCCTACTGGAGAAAAGGTAATGTCACAAGTTGTTATTTTGTGGACTTAAAATCCTGAGATTTGAATGCTGGATCTTTTTCATAATGTTTTCTCTTTCATAAAATTTGACAGTTGGACTAGATCATCTCAGAGTTCTTCTCCCATCCGCCCTACACATAGGGCCCAAATCCTACGGTTATACTGTTTTGCCACTGCTTTGGACAATAACAATCTAAAATCTGCTTTCTAGGGAGAACCTGGCCCTCGAGGTTTAGTTGGCCCACCTGGCTCCCGTGGGAATCCTGTAAGTGACAGTATTTTGATGTTCTTTAGTATGAGCTTGAGCAGTAAAATGATTCGTCATTTTGTCTTGATATTCATAAAACCATGCCTGTTGCATTAGGTTACTTTTAACTTCCTGGTTTTCACCTTTTACTATTCTCATTAAACTTAAAAAAAAATCATTGCATTATTTCTATACAATCTATTAAGTCTAGGTAGGCAGCTCATTTACTAAGTAATTAGAAGCTTCTTTGAGACTTTGGGCCTTGGAAAATTTCTTCTATGACCCTTTACATCACGCTTAAGAGTCCTCCTCAAGCAATATGTCTGCTTTCTCTATATGTACATTTCAAGACACTACAAATTTATATAATTGCATTTTAAAATACTGTTCCTATTTAGAATAATGTGTGAAAGCTACAGTAATGTTTGTCTTCTTCTAGGGTTCTCGTGGTGAAAATGGCCCAACTGGAGCCGTTGGTTTTGCTGGACCCCAGGTATGATTTTCAAATATCCCTAATTTACAAATGAACATTCCTCTTGTTACAGCAATGAACTTAATTACTTATCATTGTCATGTGTTTTGAAGGTATATGCAAGATTCTGGAAAACATAGTTTTCTAGGCAATATTCTCATTTTCAATACATATTTTCATGAACTGGCCCCAAAATGGATGAATTTGCATTATATTGAATTATATACTTATTTGTTATAATAAAAATGTGGTGGTGTAACATTTTTTCAGACTGTCTTCAAAGATCTTTTCAGGGCTTTTTCTTTTCTTCTATGCTTTTATACTGATTTCAAAGCACCATTATACCATATATGAATAAATGATATGTTAGGAATAATTATCATGAAATAATATATCTATAAGTGTTATGATCAATTGCTTATTTGTTCAATTAATGTAGGGTCCTGATGGGCAGCCTGGAGTAAAAGGTGAACCTGGAGAGCCAGGACAGAAGGGCGATGCTGGCTCTCCTGGACCACAAGGTCTAGCAGGATCCCCAGGCCCTCATGTAAGTTTCAAATAAAAAAGACACAACTTGAGTCCAGTGCCCACTGTTTGACCTTGTGTTTAGACCATATTTCTATCCTATAGTGATCTTTTGTTTGTTTCGTTCTATTTAGGGTCCTAATGGCGTTCCTGGACTAAAAGGTGGTCGAGGAACTCAGGGTCCACCTGTAAGTTGGTTTGAAGCTCTGGGAATTACACACAGCTAGCCACAGATACCTATTATTTTATAGCCATTTTAAAGTTCATCTGAACCCGTAACAACAAATTTTTAGTTGTGTAACTATACAGTAGTGGAAGGAGCGCTTAACTTTGATGCAGATCTGGGTTAAAATTAGTTTTTTGATCTTGGAGACCCAGCTGCCTCATATGTAACATAAATAATATATTACCTATGGAAGAGGGAATGAATAATGTCAAAGTACTTTGTATAATTCTGTTATATAAAATATTAATGTGATTCTAGCCCTTGCCTTCAATATACTTGTATGTATTCAAGAGAAATGGAAAGTGGAAAGAGAAAAATAGTATCCTTCCTACTAGTTAATCCAGATCCATTCCCAAAAACATAGGATACAAGAAAAAATATATATTGGTCATAACAAGAGGAATATAAAGGCCTAAGTATCCCTGTAAAATTAATAATCCCTATAAAGTGTATAGAATTAATTTTTATTTTAAAATTACTTATATGATATTATATTTCTAGGGTGCTACAGGATTTCCTGGTTCTGCCGGCAGAGTTGGACCTCCAGGTCCTACTGTAAGTCGATTCAGTAATTGAAATCATTGATAGTAATTTTACACACACATAAAAATACACACAAACACATACATATGTACATATTATAATGATACACACATATATTTAATTGAGTTATTATTTGTTCTTTTGTTTAATCCCTTAATTAGTTGTTATCCCATGTTGACAACTCTTGTCCCAATAATTCATAGTGGTAAGCTGTCGAGCAAATCCTTCTTGAATCATCCAGTGTTTCCTGGAGGAGCTTATTTGCAAATCCTTTTAAGCCCCAATGTTTGACTGTTACTTCATTTGGGCACGAAATAGTAACATTATTGTGTGCTAATAATCATTTCTTTCAGTTAGGAAGAATCTCTGAAATTATCTTTAATAAAAGTTATTCTTTCATTATAAGATCAGGTCAGACAATAAAATATCAATATTATGTATTCATTGTTGGGGCAGAGCCTTATGGAGTTTGAAAATTCAAGTTAACTTCAACACACTTTTTTTTTTTGCAATTCCAAATCACTTTACTTTTATTTATTTTTTAATTGAAGTATAGTTGATTTTTCAATATTGTCAGCACACTTTTAATAATGACTAAAAGGTAATTGCAAATAATTTAGATTTTCCTCTGGGAAATGAATCAGCTGTGTGACAGCTGTGTTTTTTATTTTTGTTTAAATCCACTGAGTGATCATCTAACAGGAAAAATGGACCTGTGAGGCTTGGGAATCTGCCTCTGAGGCAGAGACCATCACATTAGGTCTTCTAACGTGGCTTCCACTTTGCCCTCCTGGGTCTCTTTCTGTGTTGTACTAGGGAGCTCCAGGACCTGCAGGGCCCTTAGGGGAACCTGGGAAGGAGGGACCTCCAGGTCTTCCTGGGGACCCCGGCTCTCACGGACGAGTAGGAGATCGAGGACCAGCTGGCCCCCCTGGTGGCCCAGGAGACAAAGGGGACCCAGGAGAAGATGGGCAACCTGTAAGTTTGGAATCTTTGTTCTAGACCACCTCTAACTGAGATATTTACTAGTAAAAATTCATAAGAATTACTGCCACAGAGAAACTGTTTATATATTATCCTGAGCACTTTCATAATCCTTTAAATGCATTATGCCCTGTAGGTTTTTAATTTATAATTCTCTGCTCTAGGAAAAAGTATATGTACAGATATAAAAATATAATAGTCATGGATATGGTGTTCAGAAACTAAACAAGGAAACATTTTTTGTTAAATATCTGTATTGAATGAAGAATCTTTTTTTAAACCAAACTATTTTATTTAATATCCAAATGCCTCAACATTAATATGTTTAGATAGAGCCCTATTTCTTTGTTTTAAAATTTTTCTAGTCGTTTTAAAAAGAGGAAAAATATTTGCCTGAATAGTTACCTCTTTTATTCTACTAATATTCACATTAATCTTCAAGTTCCTTTCCAACTAAATGGGCCATTCTCACCTTTAAATAATGTTAGAGGCTCAGTGTGGATTACACATCTTGACTACTCATACATAGTATGGTTTTATGGAACAGAGAACTTTTTTTCATACCAAAAAACCTGTAAATCTGTGATCTATTGTAAAGTGCTTGCATATAGTTTTCCCTGGAGAATTCCTTATTATAGTTTGTCCTCAAAATTAGGGTCCAGATGGTCCCCCTGGTCCAGCTGGAACTACTGGGCAAAGAGGAATCGTCGGCATGCCGGGGCAGCGTGGAGAGCGAGGGATGCCCGGCCTTCCAGGCCCAGCAGTGAGTAGCTGCGCTGGTTGATATTTCATCTGATTATATGCAATAAAATTTGTGAAGGGAAAATTTATCCTTTTTTTTCTTAATAGATTTGAAGTCTTTTTTAGACACAGATTCTGAGTATCTTAAAAACCTTTTGACTTTAAATGTCAAATTCTTTACTTAAGTACCTTAGAAAGTCCTTGAAAAATATAGTCATTTATCTCTGGGACTAGAGAAGTAGATAAATAAGGATATGGATTTTGGTGACTCTAAATCTTTCTTCAAAGATTAAAAATATCCATGGAGCTAGAGAAAGGGGATAATCTCCTGGTGAGTAGGTAGCCTCTTTTTAAATAAGCATGCCTAACAGAAACACTCATATTTCACAGTTGAGAGAGTAAGTTTTCATAAACCATCAAAGGGAAGAAGTAGTTGAGCTAAAGTAATATTGGAGGTGAAAGTGGGGTGAACAATAAAGAAGGATTCTGAAAGTAATCTCCTGTTCCCTGGAGGGTGCTAAGAATTTCATATTCCCTGGAGTATGGATAAAAGTTTAACTCACTGTTAGCTTTGAAGAGACTAAATTTTACTGCTGAAAGTTTACATGCTTGAGAAAAAAATGGTGTTTTTATATGGAATGTAGACAGAGAGATTTACTGCTGGGACCTTGGAACTGGGGACATGTGGGTGGAGATGTGAAACCAGAAAACCAGGAGTTAAGGGCTGTCTTATTGTTATCAGGAGTGAGCCAAGGAACCTGGAGGTAAAATCTCCCAATACTGAGACCAAAGTGCCAGGATATAGAAGTAAAGTGAGCAGACAAAGCAGAAATGAATAAAGATGAGCAAATCTTACTAGTGACACAGATTCAAGAAGGGCATCCAGAAATGACAATGATACATCAGATTAGAAACCAAAATGAACCTGACTTGGTGCAAAGGATGCTTTTTATTCCCTTTGATATGTCAGGATGATTGTGATAAGAAGTGCGCATGCCTCTGGGAAGGCACTACAGTGACCTGAGTGTTGTGGGATAATGGACAATTATTACTATAGAAGGAGGGACTGGGGTGCCATTTGAATAAATGTAGCCTTTATGTGAACTGGCCTCCTTAAACTTCTTCAGAAGTGGTGGACATATTTGTACTTTTATTTCAGGGCACACCAGGAAAAGTAGGACCAACTGGTGCACCAGGAGATAAAGGCCCGCCTGGACCAGTGGGGCCCCCAGGCTCAAATGGCCCTGTGGGAGAACCAGGACCTGAAGTGAGTACTACAGTGAAAATCCCTCTCCCCTCCTCATCTGGGTGTTCCGGGGACATTTTTTAAATTTAGAAGTCAATTTAGAAATTGTACATTTGACCTGAAGGAAGTTTCCTAGTGATGTTTCTTGATGTGTTCTTGCCTAGAGAGTTGACTAAATGATGACATAAGAAAAAGTAGTAAGATTTGTGTCTTGCACTGACTTTCGTCTAGTCTGGAGCCAAGTATTTTAGTTGATTTATTTTGTTGCCAAATTATTTTGAAGGTGAAAGGACACAACCATTTACCTTTTCTCTTATTAGTATTTCATTCTGTAATGGCATATTTGTCAAAATTGCCAAGTTTTATGGTGATAGGATTAATATAATTGTTACAACTTGTGAAGAGGGCAAAGTAAGTAGAGATGCTTTTACTTACATATCCCTATAAAGTTACATTATGGAGATCATGTTCCCTTAGTCTCTTCTGAGAGGAAATCAGCTTTTGAAAGGTGATTTGAGAAGTTATAGGTTGGAATTTCCTCTGTTCAGTGCTTTAATGAGTAAATCACCAAACATTTAGTGTCACATTTTCTTGAAAGAAACAGTCAATGCCTTTCAAAGCAATTTTTGCTCAAATGGTAAAAATATAGTTCTGAAAAAAATCAAAATAAAATAGGAAAAGAAGACTATATATTTTTTAAAGTAATTTAATATCTAAACACAGATATTTTACTTTAAACTTTAAGGATATTATTTGGGTAAGTAAATGTGAGGAAAACCATTCACTGATAATATAGACAAAACATAAAATACCGGGAATGTAATTGTTGTCTATTTATTTAGAAGAATTTGAATACTTTTTCTTTTTTAAAAATAAAAAATAGAAATGAAGAATTTAGACTTAGTGCAGGAGGCACACCAGGAGGAATGTCTGGGGGCTTCTCTGGTGGTGGAGCTCCTCCATCTGGTGGCACCTCCTCTGGGCCCACCATTGAAGAGGTTGATTAAGCCAACCTGAACATAGATTTAGTACTGTTTCACACCAAACATTGAAGAGCCCAAATTTGTAGCAAATGTCAGGACAGTTTTAAAGTTGAGCTGCTATAGTAAATAACTGGGCATTCTTAATACTTGAATATGAAATATGTATGTGGGGAAAGGAAATAACATTGCACTTTATAAGCACTGAATTGTAAGTGGAAAATAGTGTCTTAAACAAAACTGCGTTTAAAGTTGGCACCAAAAATGTAAGAATGTGTTAATAATTTTACAGGCAAATCAAAGTAATAGAAAGATGGCAGAAGACTTTCTTCTACTGAAATTTCCATAAATGCTAATTTATAATATGGAAGAGAGGTGGAAAACGTGCTGTAATTTTTCTGGCAATTGGAATGTGATTTTTTATTACTCAGTTAATTCATTTTTCAAATATGATTCTTTATAGGGTCCAGCTGGTAATGATGGTACTCCAGGACGGGATGGTGCTGTTGGAGAACGTGTAAGGGCAATTTCACTGATTAAAAAACCTGGAGTAATGTAAATTTGAAATCTTTGTAATACTAAAGAGTAAAAAGCTACTCTTTCTTCTCATAGCTCCAATGCAGCCCTGAAATTTCTGATTGTAACAATCTTTTTTGTAATGTCATAATTTGAGTAGATCTTATAAATGAAAGTTTGAATACACAGCCAAGTGAGATGGCATTTTTTTAATTAACAGTAGGAAAAGGTGCACCATGAAGGCTTTAGATGAGGATACATATGAAGTAGTCTAAATTTCAAACTCATTCGCAAAAGTATGGCCGCACAAATAGAGCTGTTTAACATCTAAATTTCTCTACTCACCTCCTAAAGTGAATGCCCCATGAGGAAATAAACCATGTCTTTCTAAATATTGTATATTTCATGATGTGTTTTTAAATTAGACATGTGCTGAACTGAAAATATCCCCAACTTTATCTGAAACTCTAGTGTCTTTGGGCAGTCACACAGTTGTCTCAGACTACTTAGTAGTAAATGGAAGGCAAAAACAAAAACCCTCTCTAATGTCTATTATGATGCAGAGGCTCTTTCCACTCCAGGAGCTCATCATGTAGCAGAATGCGCTTTGAAACCTGAGAGACCTGGTTGGAATCTTGATTCTTTAAGTAACTAGCTATGTGATCTTGAACATATTTTCTGAACCTCAATTTTCAAGTACTTTAAATATGATTCGTACCTATACCACTGGGCATTTGTGTTTCAAATAACTTGTTTAAAGCATCTAGTAGGCACTCAAAGAGAGGGGAAGAAAGAGTTTTGAAGAATCTTGGGGTAAGGCCACTCCCCTCCATCTACCGTAAAGCCAAGGAATGCAAATTCTCTTGGCATCTGGGTTTTTCCCTCGGTCGGTAATATATTATCCAGTGTGGTAGTCTTCAAAGATTTTGCTGATGTACCCCTGATATAATTTTGAAAATCTATGAACCCCTATGCATAATTTAAGTTGCCATCACATTTTATTTTAATCACAAGTTTTAATTGTTGCAAAGGAGGTAATTCTTGGTAAATTCTAAATGTACATGTGCTTTCAATATATTCTTTTCAAAATCTTGGAGTTGCCAATTCAGCTTATTCAATGTATTATGTATCAATTCTCCAACCTAATTGCCAGAGTTTATCCTGGTTGCCAAACTAATCAGTCAAATAAGACTTAACTTCTGTCAGAAAAAAGGTCTGACTCCGTTTCTCAAGTCAAATAATTATATTAATACACGTTCATGTAACAATAATCTCATCTCTGACTTAAAGAGAAAAGTAAGATTCGGAGCCTTGTCATAATGGGGTCCTCTGGGTAAAATAAGGAGCCGCCTCTTTCTTTCCGAATACCTCTTTGCTTTATTCTTAAGTGAACTGTGCATTCTGGAAAAGTCCCTTAGTTTGATGCCCAGTGGTGTTTATTCTTCGAAGCACTGCAGCATAATAAGATTGCAGATTGTATGATATCTGCTTTTATTTCATAAAATGAGAGAAGGGTGATTATTAAAGAGGAAGTAGGGAAGGATGCTCCAAGCCAGTTTTCTGAAAGAACACATATGAAGTTGAAAATCTGGAAAGTGGTTTCCTTAGAATTTTCCCTGTTTTTACACTCTTTGGAAAGTTTTTGTTTATACCAAGTGCACGGATACCCCAGTTGGAAGGCTTATTGGTCTAAGAAACATGCTGAATTCTGGAGGTGACCACTCCTATAGTCCAGCAATCTTGACTATGGGAATAATAGGGTGAGAGTGAGGGGAGGGATGAAATTGGGGGAAAATATCTCATTCTTTTCAGTTTGATTTATTAATAAGCAAATATAGTTAAAATATTTAAGTAAAATATTAGTAAAATAATAAATATGTTTTAAAAAGTTATATTTTTCCTTCTCATGAATAGCATGAGCATATAGAATACGGCTGTTTTAGAATTAATATTAAAAAAATAATATCATGGTTTTCTTGTCAGGGCGATCGTGGAGACCCTGGGCCTGCAGGTCTGCCAGGCTCTCAGGGTGCCCCTGGAACTCCCGGTCCCGTTGGTGCCCCAGGAGATGCAGGACAAAGAGGAGATCCGGTAAGGAGAGTCAGTTTCACACTGACAGTTATAAACATCAGCATACTGTATTATGAGCTACATATATGCCTGCATTCAATGACATGTGTGTTTGATTAAGGACTCTAAACAAAGAATGATAAACAGTCCATTAGGAATTAATTTTTTTAGTCTTAAAAATTTGATTTCTAATAGGTATTAGGTATAGGTAATAGGTATTCTATAGGTAATAGGTATTCAAAAACCCTGATGCTTTGACTTTCATCATCTAAAAATGTTGTTGTTTATAGGAAATGTAATAAGGATGTGTCATGTTAAATTTAAGCAAGTAATGTCTTATGTAAACGACTAAGGTGATCTTCATTCAGTGAAGACCATAGATAAAATTGACTATAGAAATGTCATTGGGGTTATAGTGAGCACATTCTTATACCTAGGGACTTCAGCCTGGTTTTAATTAATTAGCCATAGAACTATACCCTTAGATACACACATACACATATATAAGTATTCAACTACAAACATATATTCTTGAATTCTATGTCTATATAATACATCCATATTTTTGTATTAATATCTGTGAAAATTTCTTCTAGGGTTCTCGGGGTCCTATTGGACCACCTGGTCGAGCTGGGAAACGTGGCTTACTTGTAAGTTCTCTGTTGTTTTTTTTTAAAATATATGTCTTCTTACGTAAAATATACTCCCAAAGAAGAAGTACAATTTAAGACTCATAAGTGAAAATTACCAAATTCTTCAAGCTTTGAACAAAATGTTGATTTAAAATGATACCCAGGAGTTTATATTTGTTTTTATAATGTTAATATAGCTCCTCTGAATTTAACTAAAAATTATTTCAATAATCAATTAAGACTTTTAGAGTCACAATTTTCTCCCAAAATAACAGGAGAAATAGTGCGATTCTCTGAGATTTTCTAAAAATTACATAGGAAAATGGGTTTGAAAGCTCTTTGTAAACTTGAAAAGTACTATTCAAATATATTTTATTTTCAACTAGACTGCCCTGCCCATGTTCTGATTTTTTTGCTCTTTGCAATTGCTTCGAGGTTAATGATTATTATAGATGTCTTATCATGAGTGAATCATCTCTTACGGGCAGTCTAATGGGTCATGTTTCTTTCACACACATTATATAAATCAATATCTGTATTCAATATCAATATCTATATTCATGAAGAACAATTATAGCCTTAAAATTATGACCTATTATTAAATCATCATTCTCAGCTTTGATTTGAGCTAGGCTAGAGAAGATTTTACAGTTACATGGCATGTCAAGTGAATGGTTTTCTAACCAGTTACAATTTGTTTTCCATGATTAAATGAACTCTAGTTAATAATTTAAATAGGTGCTTTCTGGTTTAGTTTATTTTAATTATGAAATTTAGGGGCATCCCTAAAATAAAATAACCTTTCTGACATTATAAAAACATTCAAACTGATTTTAGTATTTAAATTTACATTGTTTTATACAATATGTAAAAGTTACTGAGGTCTAGTCTTGTTTTTATTATAAAAAAGATTCTCGTACTGTTTGAAAATTAGGGTATCCAATTTAAAAAATAAGAACCAAACAAAATAAGAACAAAAAACTAATAAGGGAAAAGTTAACCTGAGAGCCAGTGTATATGATAGTATCTTCCATTCTCCAAAGTCAGATTGATAGAATTTCAGTTCTCTTTTAGAAAAACTTTAAAGACAACAGAAGCTTTCCCTGTAGTAGGTGACCCTGTGTTACTTGTCAGTTTACTGTGAACCACTAGACCCTTGGAGCTGCCTTTACTACCCGAGACTTTTACAAACAAAGAAAAAGTCTGTGACTGATAAGATTGATCAGATAATTTTCACTTCTTGGTGTAGCTTCTGTTCCACAATTAGATTCTCAACTATTGCTTTTTCTTTAGTTTCTCAGGATCAGGGTTGATTGATTTGGGTACAGATATTGCAGATATGAGGATAACATAGAGTTCTTTGTGTTTTCTTTGGCTGGATGTGGCTCGATGATGATATTCCTCTTTCATTTGTTCAAACAAGTTTTTGCCAATTTCTTATTTTTCCACCAGTTTTATTAAGCTGTAATTGACATATAACACTGTACTTGTTTAAGGTAATAATGATTTGATATAGGTGTATATTGTGAAATGATTACCACAGTAAGTTTAGCTAACATCTATAATCCCACATAGTTGCAAATTTTATTTTCTTGTGGTAGAACTTTTAAGATCTACTCCCTCTGCAACTTTCAAATATGGCCAATTTCTTAACATAGTCCCAGCTCATATCTAGTTAGTTTGTCTGCATATGCAAATTTAATAAACATTTTATTCTTAGAAGTAACATAAGTAAATAAGAACTCACGTTTTAATTTAAAAGAATCTATATATGGTGGCAGTATTTTTACATAATGATATCAGCTAAATATGTGAAATATAATCTTTGGAAAATGTCTCAGATAGGCTAGATCAAACTTTAAAATACCTCATTTTAGTCTGAATGTAGGATAAACATAAAAAAACTGAATCTTTAGGAAAGCGTTATTATACATCTTATGATTTTAACGATTGCCTTAATTCCTTGAGAAAAAGAGACAAAAATTCCTAGGTCTAATACTATTTAGATAAGTAAATATATTAGTTCATATAAAATACAGTACCCAAAATTGTAGCAAATACAATTGCACAAAGTAAAATTGTAGTAAATTGCAGTCTCAACAGGCAATATCCATGCTATGACCCTATTTCTAGGGACCCCAAGGACCTCGAGGTGACAAAGGTGATCATGGAGACCGAGGTGACCGAGGTCAGAAGGGTCACAGAGGCTTTACTGGTCTTCAAGGTCTTCCTGGGCCTCCTGTAAGTTATCCCTTTAAGTATTATTTGCCCTGCATGTGAGAATACACAGGTATCTTGACATGAACATTTGTCTATAAAATGGATGGGGTTTTTTTGTATCTTATTTTCATTTCAAAGGATATCTCGATGAATAACTAATTACCTAGCTATCCAATATAATTGTTCATATATTTGCTGTAATTTTGTAGGAAAGAAATAAAGCAAAAGGATATATGCATCATTACTCCTACAGTTGTCTTTAGTATTGGTCAACTCATGAAACATTATAGAGGTTGATGACTTTATGAAAGTAGTTTATGTTGCTAAAGTCAATGACGGGACATTTGAAAAAGCTAAGAATGGTAAAACGTAGGATATAAATATTTTGGCATCATTATTTTTTCCTACTAAGGGTCCCAATGGTGAACAAGGCAGTGCTGGAATCCCAGGACCATTTGGCCCAAGAGTAAGTAACAAAACTTAATAAGTTGCAGATGTAAATAACAATGCTCCTGGTGGCATACTGTTAGTGCTTCAGTATCATTTTCATGGTACTGAAGTTGGAGTTGGCCTAGGTTCTCTGAAGCTGGCAGCAAACATATGAGACAAACCATTCACATTGACCTTTAAGTAGAAATATCCTGAAATATGACATATTACTTCATGGGCCCACATTAAAATCTCTTACCTAGGGTGGATATACTCATCTGTTAGTTCATTTTCTTACTCTGTGTTTATTGAAATTTCCATTTAATTGTACTCTTTGAAATGATATAATAGGATTTACCATGAAGTGGAGATAGATTTTGAAGCTGTATTTATTTTTTTCCCTTAAGTAATTGTAATAGTTCCTCAGAAATGTTTGGCATAAGGCTAACTAGGAAGCAAATCATAAAATGAAACCAATATTTGAAGCTTATAGAAATTCTATATTAGTATTAATGCTGCCTCTAATAGGTCATTAATGCCGTAAGACAATTGACACACATAATTACTTAGGAAAACCATTAGAAAAAATTTCTGCATCTAAATACAGTGTATTTAGTGTATTTCTGTATCTAAATACAGTGCAAACAAATCACACATAAAATTGAGAACAGTATCAAAATTACTAGGATGTGATGAGATTCTGGGGTATAGGCGCACAAATTTAATTTATATCAGACACTCCTTCTGTCATTTTCTTACTCCTACTTAATTGAATTTCTAGTTAGGTGTACAATACATGAAATTTGATGAAACATTGCCTACCAGTAAAAGTAGATGACTCGTCCATTAACGTTTTTAATTGACACTGGTCTTTTACCTTGCATGGATGGTGGAAAATTCATGTGTGATGAAGTAGTAAACATTAGAAAGTGCTAGAACTCCATTTATTAGTCATTAGGAAAACGAATATGAGAAATCACTCTGATAATTCCATAAAGAAATAGTTCTTTGATCAGAGAAAGGTATTGTAAAGATTTTCTTCCTAGAATCTAAAATGCAGTCTTTGTTGCTTACAGGGTCCTCCAGGCCCAGTTGGTCCTTCAGGTAAAGAAGGAAACCCTGGGCCACTTGGGCCCATCGGGCCTCCTGGTGTACGAGGCAGTGTCGGAGAAGCAGGCCCTGAGGTAAAATCACAGATTTGTATGCAAGTGATTGATTGATTCTATTGATTCTTATAGCTTGGATTCTGTCTAAAGAATGTCTGTGCAGCATGATGGACAAAAGACTTCAGGGAACCCTGAAAACAAGTCTGAAAGTCACATAAGAGCTTGTCTGTATAAGTAGCTATTTCAAACATTTTAATACAGATTATTCAGAGTATATAAAATCAGAGTCCAAGCTACCTAGACCTTGACTTCTTGTGATATCAATGAAAGCAAATAGTAAGTTATGACTGTATTATAATTAGAGTTATGGAAATGTTGCTTTGCTTTAAAAGGCAATAGACTAAATGTGAGATTTGATGAATGCATTCATTCATGAAAATGCTGGAAAGTGAAGCCTATGAAATCGAAGAGTTATTTACTGAAAATGAAATTCAGAAAGGATTTCAATGAAAACTTTTAATAAAATATTTCTGTAGTATTGACTTGAGGATTATGTAAAGCTATAAAAATTACTTTAGTTAGACTTTGGCTTCTTAGAAGACAAACTTTGAGAAACAGTCTCCTCTATCTGCCATGCTTGCATGTATATATGTGCATGTGTGTATATGAGTTTATGCATCCCTCCCTCGTGTTTCTTCCTCTTTGGTTTTATTTTCCTTTTCTTATTCTGTCTCTGCCCTTTATTGTCAATACCATTAAGCCAAATATTTATTACATGGAAAGAATAGCTTTACATTTCCTGTGGTCGTCAAGAGGAATATTTTCTATTTGTTTATTTCTCTATCTTTAAATGGAAAACAGCCACAGAATTGGAATACCTCTGACTTATGTGGTTCTCGATTGACTTCATCTTGTGTTTTAGTGGTCCTTGATAGAAAAAAGATCTCCTCCCCTGAGATTAGCATAAAGGAATGTATGGAATCATGATATGATCTTAAAGAAAAAAAAGCCACACAGATTTAAAAGTCTCCTGACGGTGAGGAAATGTTTGCACTAGAGGTTGATGCAACTTTCCAGAGCCATGTAACAAGTGGCGGAGCCAGTAACAGAACTCCAGCCTTCTGCCTGCCAGGACTGTACTCCCCACGAGAGATGTGGACCACACATATCTTCAGGTTGTTGGTTAATTCTCTCAAGTTGCTGAGTTCTTCCTTGAGAAAATGCAGAAGGAAATTAATAGAGAGGATCCACTTTTCTAGCCTCTGCCAATTTTTGTACTTATCTCCCTTTTGCTCTAGTAGTTCTTGTTCGGCAAAAAAAAGTAAGACAGCTCTTTATTTTTTGCTAATAAAAAGGGCAAAGAGAACTTCCTCCAGTTTTGTTTAGTGTAGAGAGGATTTTGATCTACACACTAAATAATACACATAAAAAGACTTCCTGTGCTTTCCCCCTTATTTGGGAATACGGGGAAATTCTCTTGTGGGTGTTTCTTGTGTGTATTTCCTTGGCGTTGATGTATAGTCTTATAGAACTAGCACCCACAACTCCTCTACATATCCTCATTCAGCTTCTGTCCATAAATCCTTTTAAAACATCTTAGTTGTGCCTTGCCCAGAATAGTTTGGAAATGAGTGTGCATATCTATATATTCTTAACATAAAGTGTATTGCATCTTCAAGGGTAAACATCAAAGCAAATATTTTGTGCTTTGCTCTTTATTTACCTCAGATGCCAACTTGCAGATAGGTTGCCTGAAAAGCAATTATGCATCATTTCTCACCCTTGGAATGTTACAGGTTCGCAGGCCAGAACCATCTAGTTTAAAAAGGGCATGAGTCACAGATCTCCCAAGTACCATCACATTGGGGTGTTGCATTGTAACTCTCTCTGCACCAAGTCCCATCAATGCCTTTGCGTCCAATAGAAAAACAAAAACCAAAAAAATGTGTTAAATGTATTTCCAATTTTTTTAAATTAGGGTCCTCCTGGCGAGCCTGGTCCCCCTGGCCCTCCGGGTCCCCCTGGCCACCTTACAGCTGCTCTTGGGGATATCATGGGGCACTATGATGAGAGCATGCCAGATCCACTTCCAGAATTTACTGAAGATCAGGCAGCTCCTGATGACAAAAACAAAACGGACCCAGGGGTGCATGCTACCCTGAAGTCACTCAGTAGTCAGATCGAAACCATGCGCAGCCCTGATGGCTCTAGAAAGCACCCAGCCCGAACTTGTGATGACTTAAAGCTTTGCCATTCTGCAAAGCAGAGCGGTGAGTAGACAGCTGCCCATTTGAGCAAAGCTCATTGCTTCTGATGTGTAATTCTCCAATGCATTCCAAAATATTTTATTTACTCTCTATTTAGTGATAGACACAAGAGAGAAAATGGTGGACAGTCACAGAGTTTGTGGTTTAGTGGTGGGGATGGCCAATGATATGAAAAATTAGGGCGTGAGAAGCTAAGCGCTTTAATAGAGGACGTAGCCTATTCATGATCCAGTTTCACGGTGGTAGTTCCATTTCCATCCAGAAGTCTTAAAATATTGATAATTTTGTGGTGATATAAATGTCCAAAATACTTGCTTACGCAAGGTTAAATATATTTGGTTACCTCAGTAATTCTCAGGGATTTAATATGCTAACATATAGTTGGATCATCAAGAGTAGAATAAAGTATAAATTTTATTTCCCAAATTTATTTGAATATGGAATTCTTTTCATGTCATTTACTGTTCTACAAATCACACTTCAGTAATCTCTGCTGCAGGATTATGTTATAGTTATGTTATAAAATATTTTGGAATTAAATAGTCTTTTTCTCTAGTTGTATATGCCATGCCTGAAGTTTGCAAAATTCTATCATTTTGATTAATCTAATAAGACCTGGAAAAGAAAGATCCTAGGCCATAGGAATGAGCTATGAAATGCTTAAGAGTTTCAGTTAACTTTGAAATGATATTAACAGGGATAGCTAAAATTGTTATCTTTGCAGAATAAGCAATTCGATTACTAACTCTATACCTTACATCCCACCACCAAATAAATGCCCCTTCATTTCATTTAAAATGCAGTTTTTCCTACATAGTTTATATATATATTTTATGTATACATACATATATTTATATATTTTATACATACGTTTTATATATACATACATATATTTATATATTTTATACATATATTACATATACTATTATATAAATGGTATATATTTATATATACATATATAAATATACATGTAATATATATACATATATTTTATATACGTACAAAATATACACACAGATGTGTACATAGACATATATGCACAAAAATTTATTAGTTTGTGTGTTTACTGACTGTATCTCTAGCACCAAGCACTATCTTGGTATAGCCTGCTTCAAGGATCTCTTCTACATGAGAAGATCAATTCTAAATAAGGCCAGTGAGATAATTCATAGCATTCTAATTGTAGTTTGACTCATTTACTTACTTTATTCGTAGTTTCGAATACATTATTTTATTACATTCCATTATTATTTGTTTTAAAATATTGGCTTTACAAATTAAGTGGGAACACGTTCATTTTGGCAAAGCTGCTTACTTACTGTGGATTCTCTCTTTTTGGTATAGTTTCTCATTTGTAAAATGGGTATAGTTTCTCATTTATAAAATGGGTATAATGATATTTTCTTCACATTTGTGTTTTGAGCCTTAGACACCTTTTGGCAAGGTGTCTGGCATGTAGAAAGGGCCCAACTGCATAATAGTTACTTTTTCCTTAGCTGCAGAGTGTTTCTTTAACTGTGATTCTCTCTTCAAAGAGTCCTTAATCAATGACTTCATATTTTCGAACCCTCTCTTAATTCTTTTAGAGACTCATAATCATGTTTGAAATTCTTTTTATTTAGCAAATATTTTTATTTTGGAAAATAGGTGAATACTGGATTGATCCTAACCAGGGATCTGTTGAAGATGCAATCAAAGTTTACTGCAACATGGAAACAGGAGAAACATGTATTTCAGCAAACCCATCCAGTGTACCACGTAAAACCTGGTGGGCCAGCAAATCTCCTGATAATAAGCCTGTTTGGTATGGTCTTGATATGAATAGAGGATCTCAGGTAATTTAATATGTTTACTTAAAATTGTATTCATTGCTTGTCATTATTTATTGTATGTATTTACGACTGTGCTATTATTTTTTGACTGGGTTTATTTTGAAGTGATATATTCTCATTAGTTACAACTGCAGTATCATTGCATAAACATTACTATGATTTAAATTAACATAAATTTTGAATGATAATTTTCCCATTGATGGAATGTACAAAAGTAATTATTTTTTCATATTAGCTCCTTTAATGCATATGACACTGACTGTGGAGTAGAGTTGAAGGGATCTTGCCATAGTTGGAAGACAGGAAGTATATTTAGCGTCAGAAGACCTAGGTGACTCATACCTGGATGTCTTACTAACTTTGGGACCTTAGGAAGTCACTTAACCTTTTGCAGCTTCAGTTTCGCCATTTTAAAGTGAGGGCAATAATATTTATCTCATAGTTTCTGTGTGTATATAAGATGCTTAATATAGTGTCTAGTATTTGGTAAGTTATGGATAAATATTAGATAATTACTATAATATTATTTTTAATGATTGAATCACTTTGCAAACCTTTTAGTATTATTTAAACTTAAGGCATTTTTATGATTATGTAAATTGTATTGATATTTTTCTGAGTCTAGTCCCCTCTATGTTTCTTTCATGGTCCAGTGTTTAGATTCTAATTCTATTCCAGATCTCTTTATGGCAGCCTAACTCTGAAATTTTCTTCTCAACTCTGCTCCTGACCTTTTCTCAGAACTCCTGTTCATAATAAACACAGTAGGAGGACATTATGGGTATATGTAGGATATACTAGAATCAACCATTATTTAATGAAAAGGAAAAATTTTTAATTTAAATATACCTAAGTGAAATGTAATTTAGTTAGCATATTATGTAAAAAGCTCATATAGGAGCATTGAAAGTAAAGCTCAAAGTAGAAGATGGGTAGGAAATATCCTGTAGGAAGTTATTTTTGATTATTTGTTTTAGCTAATGGAAAACTCGTACTTCATATTTCCTACAAGTATATAACAGTCGGGTTAAAAAAGATTTTATACCAATAGTTAAGTCCTAATTCTTATTATAATTAACAATAAAAACAGTGAGTTATTTTTGCTACATGATTGAATATCCAAACCTATGCCCAAGTATATAACTTCTTCTAAAAAGTAATATTCAAGATTTTTTTTTAAACAAATAGAGAAGCAAATTTAAAAATACTTAAACTTTCTCTGGTGAGTTATAATTAGCTTTGGTTTCATCACCACTTGTTTGGGGTAGTAAGGACAAAGCTTCTTATTTGTGAATATTCATAGAAATTTTAAGATATTTTTATGTATATAGGTATAATATCTTGTTATATGAAAGAATAATACTCTTCAAAAGAAGTAATACTCTTCAAAATTAATTTGTCTGAAATCAATACACAGACACACACACACACACACACACACACACACACACCACTATAAAACTAATCAGTATTACATATATTGGGGCCCAGGGCAGGCCGCTCCAAAATATGATTCAGTGGCATGTTGATTATTTTGAATTAAAGTTATTTAAGTAACGGTTGATGCAAGAGGGACACTTTGACCCTGCTCTTTGTCTCCCTGAAAGCAGGAAATAAATCTCCCTTGTGAAAGGTACCGTTCCTGTACTGGGGGACAGAAAGACATTTTTATCATGAGAGACAGGGAATTTAGAGCCAAGAAGCCTGTATAAACAAACCCTGTTACTTCCTTATTAATTTACTACCCAAGCCCAAACTTTAAATTCCTTGCCAATTACATACCCAAACCTAGGTTTCTTTGTCCTGTCAATTCCTTTCAAATTTATTGTTTTATTGTTTTTTTGTTTTTTTTGTCTAAAAAGTATAAAAGCTGCCTGCTTTGGCCACTTCTTAGGTCCCATTTCTATGAGACCTCTGTGTCCTGATTTAAAGTTGTTTCTTTTTCTCCTGTTAATCTGTCTTGTGCCAATTTTATTAGTCCAACCATAAGAACTCAAGAGGGGTAGACACATATAACAAAGACTCTTTTTGTTTTTCTAGTTTGTTTATGGAGACCACCAGTCACCTAATGCAGCCATTACACAAATGACCTTCTTGCGCCTTTTATCGAAAGAAGCCTCCCAGAACATTACTTACATCTGTAAAAACAGTGTAGGATACATGGATGATCAAGCTAAGAACTTCAAGAAAGCTGTGGTTCTCAAAGGGTCAAATGACTTAGAAATCAAAGCAGAGGGAAATGTTAGATTCAGATATGTAGTTCTTCATGATACTTGCTCTGTAAGTACTTTTGATCCATATTGATCTGGTTGAAGAAAAAAATCATTTTGTTAAAAATACTGCCCTGGCACTAGAAGTGGGGGCAATTTTACCCTGTATATAAACACAACAGCAGTTTGTTTATAGTTGTTCCTTAGGGTAAATTTGAATGTGTGTTGGTACGTGAAATACCGGTAGAGGTTTTAATACAAAACAATAAAGGACTGCATCCTTGCAGCTCTTTTGCAAACTCACTTTGGTTCTCCTGCAAGTTACTTAGTTTATTTAATCTCAATTCCATGCTTATGATTTCCTGATTCTAAAATATGCAATCAATCTGAGTTACCTTACATTTTTCACTGATTTATATGTCTTCCCCCTTGCATATCTAGATATAAAAAAGGGAAATAGTTAATGATGAATTATGGTTTCACTTGTGAAAATCAAAAAGGCTTTCATAATTTATATTGTTAGTGACCATTTGGGAAGCTGCAAATGAATAAAGGTCATTTTCTCAATTTAAAGAATGAGAGAAATGCCTGCCAGTTATGCCAGTATCTCACTTCATGTTAGCAGCGCTCTTACTTTTAAATAGTGCTCTAAAAATCATTGCTTTTACCTTATAAAAACTGGTTTGGAAGCTGCTGTCCAAAATCTTTGGAGTAATTTGTATATGCTGTTAACCCGTTGTACCATTTAATTCCAGAAACGAAATGGAAATGTGGGCAAGACCATCTTTGAATATAGAACACAGAATGTGGCACGCTTGCCCATTATAGATCTTGCCCCTGTGGATGTCGGCAGTACAGACCAAGAATTTGGCATCGAAGTTGGGCCAGTTTGTTTTGTGTGAAGCAAGCCGAGATACATCAACAATGAGCACCACCCCGACCCTCAATGACCACCACCATTCACAGGACTTTGACTGTTTGAAGCTGATCCTGAGACTCTTGAAGTAATGCCTGATCCTGCATCAGCATTGTATATATGGTCTTAAGTGCCTGGCCTCCTTATCCTTCAGAATATTTATTTTACTTACAATCCTCAAGTTTTAATTGATTTAAAATATTTTTCAATAAGCGGTTTAGGTTTAAGATGATCCATGACTATGACAACCTTTAAAAAAAGTAAACTGTTTGAATAAATAAATCTCCATTTTCTTCAATTTATTTCAATGTAATGACAAAATTGCTTAGTATTTATAAGAAAATCTTTCTTCCTGGCAGATAGCTTAAAGAGTGGGGTATGTAAGACCACAACACATGTTTATTTCACGTGGCTGCAGTTGGAAAAATAGAAAGTAGTGCCCTTTTGGGACCTCTCATTTCCAGATTATCAATTAAAAATGAAAGCAAAATGTTTATCCTTCTGATTGAAACCCACATGCATGTCTTGATATTGTATAACTAACATGGAGACTCTTTAAAGGGAACCATGAAAAACATATCAGTTTCTCACTGTCTTAAATGGAATGTTAAAATAGTATATATTCAATGGAATTTCTGAAAAAAAAGTAATCCTAAATTTTTGTAAAGTGTGGTGAATCTAGACTTCTTCCTCATTCAATTTTAAAGCTACCTTTCCCTCTTGACTCGATCTATCAATATAGGTAGAAGTTAAATGAGTATACCGTTAAATACATTTGAACTTCCTTGTTTAAGAAAACATAGAATGCTAAATAATTTCCACATAACTTTAAAAAAAATGTTCAGGACCCAAAGTTGAGAGTCTTCCACATGTACAATCTCATCTTCCTGAGGCCTATAATGAAGAAAAGGATTTAGAAACTCAGAGTTGTGGAGCTGATTCTAATCAAATCTGATGATTGGAATTAGAACATTTGGCCTTTGAACTCTCATAGGAAAAATGACCCAACATTTCTTAGCATGAGCTACCTCATCTCTACAAGCTGGGATGGACTTACTAGTCTTGTTTATATTTTAGATACTAAAAGGTGCTATGCTTCTGTGATTATTCCAAGACTGGAGATAGGCAGGGCTAAAGTGTATTATTATTTTTCCTTTAATGATGGTGCTAAAATTCCTTCTATAAAATTCTTTTAAAATAAAGATGGTTTCATCAATACCATTTGTGAAAACATAACTGTTACACTTCCCGTTTCTGAAAGAAGGAGCATTGTTCCAGTGCCTGTTCACTGTTCATCTGTCATACTGTATCTGGAATGTTTTGTAATACTTGCATGTTTCTTAGACTAGAACATGTAGGTCCCCTTATGTCTCAAGGATTTTTTTTCCTTAATTGCATTTGTTGGCTCCATTTTTATTTTTTCTTTAAAAATAAACAGCTGGGACCATCCCAAAGGACAAGCCATGCACACAACTTTAGTGATGTATCTCTGCAAAGCATTGAATTAAATGCACGCTTTTGTCATGTCAATGGCTTTCGTTTCGTGGAATTCCTTTGAACATATTAGATCCATTTCATTTTCAGTAGTGAAAAGTTAGGTGTTGTGGTATTCTTTGTTTGCCATTTGTTTAAAAGATAAAACAACAAATACCTTTCATCATGTAGATACTGGCTTATAAAGAAAATCAGTTTGCAGCATCACTCACAAAGGCAACACGACACTAATTATCACTCTCTATGCCCTTAAAAATCTCAGGGTACTGACTATTGATAACAAGAGAAAAGCAACTTATTTTTCATGGTTGAATAAACTGTGATAATAAAACGTATGTCCCAGTGTATCACATATGAATTTAGCCTAAATGTTTGCAGAGTTTTACCTTCAATATTTATTTCACAATATTTTCTCCCAAATTGGTTATTATTTGAGCTCCACGTCTTGATTTTGAATATTTGAATATGTATATATCTAAAGATTTGTGAGTTTTGTTTGTAGTAACACGTCCTCCAAGTCCAACCTATACAAGTTGTACAAGTTCAGCTAGATGAGCCAGAAATGCGTGGTGATTCTCTTAAGTCAAAAGCACTAATAATTTTCAACTATAGAAATACCACTTCTTATTTGAACCTCAGGAATGTTACAAATAAAAGGCTGTCCCAGACCATTCCAGAATCCCTCAAATTTCTTGCCTTTGTTCCATATCTGTAGGTTTCATTAGACGAGTGTACTTCTTTCCGTCATGTCCAACACACACCCCAAACTCTGCATAATTAAAAGTGAAATAATCTGCAGCTGGGGAGGATGGTGAAATTATTATTACTTTATTAAAAATACAAATGAGAGTTCCCCAAATGAACAGAAAGGAAGAAAAATAGCAAAGAAAACACCGACGATGCCGAAAAAGTCCCAGACTCCTAACACAAAATTTGGCAAATGAGCCAGTTTCAATGTAACTTATTTTAAATTAAAGATTCAAAGAAATTGTAGAGAACATTTCTTCTCACATCAATGTTGTTATATGGCAGAAAGCAAGTGCAAGAAAAATCTGGAAAAAAAAATAATCATTGGAACCACCTCACTTAGAGTTCCTATCCCACCATGAAAAAAGAACACCTCAAGATAACGCTTTTCTTTGAAATTATGAAAATTTTAGGAGAGACTAAGAATAATCTCTTAAAAGCTGATTTGGGGGCTGAGGTCCAACAGTGGCAAACCAAGGCAGTGATGCTGCAAAGACAACCAAAAGCCTAAGGAGCGTGGGGCATGCCAGTAGGATGATTTTTTTTTTTTATCAGACTGGCTGGCTTACCCAAGAGCAGCTTTTCTTCTCAGTCTCCTTTATCAATGATCATTTTACTCAGTATGTAAATGTCAGCATTCCCCAGGGACCAGTCTTTTTCTCTTTACCTTCACACTCAATACTCTTTCTTTCATCACCGGCTTTATCCATGTCATTTCTATCTAATGTCAATAGCTCCAATGTATATACACAACCTAAATCTTTCCTGGGAGCTCAAGAAATGCATGCGTAAATGTTTAACTCACCATCTTCATTTGGATTTCAGAAGTCCTAGTAGCTCATTATGTTTCAAAAAATTACTATACTTATATCTCAAAGCTGATTTATGTTCTGTGTTCCCTATCTCAGAGAAGAGCCTCATCATTCATCCATTTAGGCAGGCCAGAAACCTGGTAGTCATTCTTGTCACCTCTCTCTCCCTTACAATGCCAGAACCCTGGCATTGCTAAGTATTTTCAGTTTTGCTTCCTAAATGTTCCTTATGGCCATACCCTTCGCTCTACCTCCACTGCCACTATCCTAGCTCACATTATCATTATTTCTCACCTGGGCTCCTTCAATAGCCTTCTGAAAGGTTTTTAAGCATCCATTCTTACCCTCTTCTGATCCATTACTCCCAGGAGAACCAGAGCGATCAATCTGAAATATAAACCTGAATATGTCACCTCACTCTCCGCCACCATCCAACACAACACACAGACATGCACGCGCACACACACACACACACACACATCCTTAAAAATCTTCACTGGTAGCTTCTAGGATAAAGACAAAAATACTTAAACTTTATGAGGCTCTGGCATGACCTGACTTCCTGCCTAATTCTCAAGCTTCATTTTGCCACCATCTGCTTTATTCTCTGCTTCACACACAATGAATTTCTGTCCATTTCCTAAACCAGATTCCCCATCCTGTCAAAGGCCATCTGCATTTGCATTTATTTTGCCCAGTTTACTAGTACTCATCTTTTAGAGCTCTGTTCAATGCTGTATCCTCATGAAATTCTCCTAGAGTCCTCACCCTTCACTACCTCCCAGGTTAGATAACATCCCCCGTTATAAATTTTCTTGGCACCTTGTATTTTTTCCTTATAGCACAAATTATGATGCTTTCTATAATTGTATGATTATTTGATTAGTCTTAATCTTCTCTATTAATTGTATTTTTTATAAGGGCAGGGGCTCTTTACAAGGATCCAACATACTGCTTGATATTTGTGTTTGTTCAAAATACATTCATTGAATGAATGATGAGAAAATATCTACTGTGTAACTGGAAAAGTATATTTAGAGAATATTCATAGTTGATTTATGTACTAGCATGAAGCACATGTCATTATTGCTATTGTATTTTGATTACTGTTTCTATTTGTATTACTAGATAGAAAACATAACAGAAGAAGTGATTCTATCCACAAAGGCAATAACAACATACAACACTAAGGACCTAACATGATAAGACATTTATAGAACCTGATTAAAAAAAAACATAACTTTTGACTAAGATATGTAAAATAAGATAAAATGGGCATAATTGTGCCTTTTTCTCACATAGGGAAACTCAGTATTTGAAAAATGTAATTCTTTTTCCTAAATTAAAATATAAGTTTAGCACAATCTTACTTAAAATCCCTGTAGGATCTTAAAAGCATGGGACATGACAAAACCATTTTAAAGCTCATTGAAATCAAAAATATGCAAGAAAAATGTTAAGGAATCCCCCCCAAAACAGAAATGCTGAGTAAAGATGGGTCACTCTTCCTATTAGATATGAAAAAAATAATAAAAATCTACTGACCATGGTGAAAGAAGAGTATTTAGACAAGAATCTATATATGTATATTAGATTTATATATATAAATACATGTCTATATTTTTAATGTATAATTAAATTAATTCTCATTAATTCAATAAATGGTGTTACAGTTACTTGATAGACATTTATCATTTTAAAGAATGTTTCCTTCCTTTGTCCTTAAACCAAGACATTTCCCAAATGGACTGAATATTTCACTTTTTAAAAAACCTCTAAATGTAGTATTTGCCTAAATTATTTTGAGTAGTTTAATAATCTTGGAATGGTAATGAAAGCAAATATATAAATAACAAAGTAAAATGTTGAAATATCAGATTCTAAAATTTTAAATCTATATTATAAAACTCAATGAGCATGCATAAGAGCTTGTTTAAACAGGGAAAATTTTTGTAATAACTATGACAGAAAAGACTTGCTATACTTTACTTGCAAAAAAAAAAACCCTTAAATATCAGTACAAAAAAGCAAAATTATGCAAAATCCTATATAGATAATTCAGAAAGTCATAATATAAAGGCCAATAAACATGTGGAAGAAATATAATGTCATTAGAAAGAAAAACTGCAACCAAAACAGTAAGATATTAAATTTCATCTATCAGAATTTGACAAATATTAAAATGTTTGATTGTAATAGGTGTAAAAGAAGATGCAGGAAAACACTCACATACACTTTCTGTCTGTTTTTCCCACTGGATGTGGAAAGTGTAGTTACAATCATTTTATCAAATTGGTTTACTTAGAGCTCCTGTAAATGTGAGTAGATAGTGCCGCCAGACGTGATCTGGGGGTAGGAGAAAGAAGAGGATACACTGGAGATCTTCCAGATCTATGAATTTTAACAGATGACGAGTAACTTAAAATATCATTTGTGAAAATTGCAGATACAAATATAAAATAGAATGGAACTTAAAATTCACATAACAAAACCAATTTCACAATGGTGGCTGGTTAATTTACACTATAGCCTAAGAATCTGTTGTGAGTGCATGTCTTGCTTGTGTATTTCATGTAAGGAAGGATATTGGTATATTTTTTGTTTGGAATGTAGTATCCAGTTGATGCTACAGGAAGTCATTCCGTGCTTCATAGGCTGTCTTTACCATTTTACCATTTGTGGGTAAAACAGACCAATATACCAACTGAATTGAATAAACACATGGTTATAACTGATCTAAATGGAGTATGGACAGTGGAACCACAGAACTAAGCCCTCTAAAGTAGGCTGGGATTTGGAGAGGAGGGAGAGCAAAGAAGACTACCTGGAAAAGGTTTTCTCTTAATGAGTTGTGAGGGATTAAGACAGTGTCTTGAGCAGTGAAGGCATACCAGATATAAGGAACAACATAAATTAGGGTATGCAGTTCTTAAGAGCTGTGGCTTGTTCAGGGAATCCCAGTTAGGCTGACATGGCAGTAGACTGCCTACAAGGGATTGTTTGGAGTTAAAGTAGAAAGAGGTACCATGAAGGTATGTCAAGCTAAAGAGATTGAAAATTATTCTGAAGAAGTTTTTTTTTTTTCGGCAGCTATTTTTGGTTATAAGCTGGGAGTGTAAACATACTCTCTAGAGAACCCTTGGAAATGTGTGAGGAGGGTGTTTGTGATTATAACAGTTGGGAAATATTCTAGGCATTTTATGGATGGGCCAAAGATGTTGAATATCTTGCACGCAAGCTAATCCCTTTGAACAAAATCTGAACCATCCAAAATATCAATAGAACCTTTACTGCAAAATACCGAAGTTTTAAGCAAAGAAGTTACATGTTGTGATTTGCATATTGGAAAGATCACCTCGGCAGCAATACTCAGGGAGAATTTTTCCTGTGAGTGAGACTGACAACAGAGAGTTTAGTTAGAACAAGTTTGGAGAAAAAGTAACGGGGAATGAGAAGTCAATGCCACTGAGGATGGAGAAAGAGAGATGGACTTGAAGAGATTGAAGAAATAGAATCAACAAAATCTGATGAAAGAGTGAGAGGGTGAGACAGCAAGAGATTTAGGATTATTCTCAGGTTTCTGGCTTCTTAGGTACCTGGATGGAAGATGATGATATTTACTAACATGGGGAATAGAAAAGGAAACAGGCTGAGGATGTAACTGATGTGTGTATGGAGCATCTCTCTGGAGACAAAGTGGGTGTTATATCTAAAGATATGTGAGCCATCACATCATGCAATAATGCAGTTTCTATTCTCATTTTTGCCCTTTCATGACTAAACTCAAGAAGACCAATAGAAAGAAATATGAAGAAAGATGAAAATTCTGGTTGAAAATCAATCTAAGCAAAGATACCAGTGAGACTGTTATAATAAGGATCCCTAAAGATGAAATTGTACTAATTAAGCATAATCCTGTACAACTTACACTTTTAATTCTCTGCTGGATTTGATTTTGATGCCATCAACAAACACCTCAAATGATATTTAATTCACATCAATGCCTTACCATGGTACTATCTTACAAGTTAAAAGCAAAAACAAAAACACGAAGAGTGCATTTATTTTTATCTAAGAATACGATTCACCACAATTTAAAGAGTGTGTAACAAAAGCCTACATATATAAGCAATTATGGTTAAATGCCATCAATACTATAAGAGATTGGTCTGCACATATGTGAAGTAAAAAATGTGGATTCAGATGGTAATAAATAGAGGAAGGTAGAAATGCAATGTGAACAATTTTCCCAAGAGTTGAAACTGTTATGAGATACATCTTATAACGAAAGGCAGCTGGAGATACAGAATGACCACAATTGTTAGTCACTTTAATGAGAAAAATGCAACAAAATTGAAGACATCTGTAGTCCAAATGTAAGCCCTAAAGATTCAGATAGGCAGATGCAGTCCAAGCCCCTGCTTGAGACATCTGACAAGTTTCTCTGAATAATGCTGTGCCCTGTGGGCTCTTACAGGCAGTTACAGCCTTCACTCCTTCAAATCTGTGCTCTTGCTGATGCCACTGAGGACAGTTTCCAGGTGGTTTAAACTCAAGACAAGATTTGAAAATCAGACCCCAATCATTTTTATCAGTAGCACAAATGATAACCCTCCTTCTGTTTAGTCTCCTCTCTCTTCTCATAACCCTTGAATTAATCACAACCTTAGCCCTCAAAATTAAACCCTCCTTTTCTTAATCCATTAAAAACCAAGGATGCCAAATCCAACGCTTGATGATGCTTTCTCCACATAACCCTTCCCACCACAGGCACAGCATGCTGTCCTTTTCCCCTTTCCTTTGGAAGTTTTGCTCCCTAATTATTTCATTCTGGAGCCAGATGATTTCATCGACCATCTATATAAGGGTACTTTCCAAATCTACTTAACTGCCCCTGACCTAGTATTCTCCAATCAGTCACACATTTTATCATGTTCAGCTATCCTTCCAAAGGAATCACTGTCATGGTGAACTGCCATGTAGAGAGCTGTGAGTAAGACTGGAGTTGTGTAACTTTCCACTGAGTTCTTCTGTGTTAAATATAAACATCTCTTGCCTGACTTCTGATGTCCTCCCCTTGCTGTCCCCATTGTCCCCTCTTAACCTAATTTTCCCAGCAACTATGTGTATACTCTGTGACTCTTTCCTCAGTCTAGTCTTTGAAAATAAATGTGTTCTGATCCCTTGCCAAGGTTCTTCAGTCTCATCCTCTTCTTCGCTAAGATGTTGATTCATCTTTCTTTCTTCCGCAGTAGGTATCTCCTCATCTCCTGTAAATCTGATGCTGTTTCACTACACTTCCCTTGACCTCAAGGCTCTCCTTAAGTAACAGCCTTCCAATAGTTAAAACCTTTATATGGGTCTACATTGAGATGTAGATTAGAAAAAAAAAAAAAGACAAAAACCTGTCACCTGGCTCTTCTAAGCTCTCTGGTCCAGACTATACTTCCAGCCTTATCTCTTACACCACCACATGAAATCCATGCTTCATCTGAAACTGGGCTAATATAAGTTGCCAAATATACTTCACACAGCCTTTCCTGAGGACCTCCAAGCAGACATGACAGTTCCTTCCTTGGGCCTTTCTAAGTGCCTTGGATCTCTCTAATACAACTTACTATGTTGATTCTCATGACATTGTTATTTTCTAAATTTCATGGAATCTCATTCTCCTTGAACCTCTTTGAGCACTTGGTTCTGAGGCTTGCATTTAATAATTGCTCCGTAATGTTGTTGAAATAAATAGATTTAGGTAGCCTGGATTCTTCACTGTCCTGTGAGCATGGAATAATTATCCCTGCTTCGATTTCTCCTCTTTTTTTGTTTCTTACTCTAAAGTGGCTTTCCTTTTTACCACAATTTATCAAAATTATTCCCCTTATTTATTACACAACTCAAGTTTTATCTTCTTAAAGACTTTTATGACAATATAATCACCACTGGCTAATTCCTTTTCTCATCTACTACCTATATCTCAGATGGTTGGCCCAGCATAATTTAGCACTTAATTGTTCACCATCTGAAGGCTTTTGTACCATTTCATATGGGTTCAACTTATCTATTCTAGACAACACATTCCTAACAAGGAGTGATCATGTGTTATATTTCCCTATAGTGTTTGGCAGAGTGCTGAGTAGGAGCTTCTAGTAGAAAATGTGTTGCTCCACCCATATTCTCTCTTCAAAGCCAAAGCATCAGCTCCTGGAATATCTGTTACTGAGGACTCACAGCCATGCCCCTCATTAAAAATTTCCTTCAATCACCAAGACTGCCTTTCAGAAGGTTCTCCCACTCCGCACCCCTTCCAGGTTCTGGCCCAGAGTCAATGACCGTCTGAGTCAAGGTTACACAGACCCTTCACTATTACTGTGAATTATAACAACTCTAAAGGGCCATCTCAGTTCTAGAGCTTCTTGTAGGATTTCCCAAAGCCTCGATGTCAATTGCACGTGGGTCAGCTTCTTCTGTCCAAACCTGACTTTCTGTATCTCCCGAGATGACTCCCCAGTAAATCTTCACATAAGTTGCCATAGAGTCTGTTTCCAGGGAACCCAATGTAAGACAGAGCTTAAATCTTTTTATTATTTCTCCCACCTATTTAATTATGAAATAACTCCTTTTCAAAATTGAAGCAAGTGTATCATTGCTTTTCCATCATCACTAAACTGGTGTGAAATATAGTAATCCCCATTTATAAACTTTATGGACTACATAGGGTAGCCTTTCTTCTATTAATGAATATCATGTTAGATATGGTTAAAAGATGCCAAAGTCATTTTGTGTATTTTAGTGAAATTTTAAAGGGAAATAGTTTTTGAACAAGATTTAAAGAGGTGAGAAGAAAAAGGAGGAAAAATATGATCAGATAAGAATTTGTTTAAAAAAATATTGGCTATAGATGATTACCTTTTTTTCTTTATGACGTTAACTCAACAAGTGATTCTTCAAAAATTTCTAAAAACCTTAGGTGTGGTAAATTGGGAAACATAAAGATTTAGGGAGAGCTTTCATGTATGCTCCATCATATAAAATATTTTCACCAATGTTGTATCAAGCTCACTTAGTGAGTTATGATTCAATGGAGAGTTTTGCCTGAAAAGAAAATATTTTTCACAGTTTATGATTCACTTTTAAAAATAAGTACATTCCTCTAAGATAGAACTCAGACAAGTAAAATTTTATTATAAACTAGATAAAAGCACAATCACTTTGATGTTATTTCTGACTTTTGAGCCATTACTGTTATTTTTCTTTATGTTTTTCCTAATTATTAACAAAATTTTAAAAATTCTTATGGATAAAATGGTATTGTGTTAAATGAAATAAGCAGCATACAAAATTACACGTGTATTTTGTCATAATTATGTCAGCATATACAACGAAGACTTTAAGGAAGTATCCACAGATGTGAGACATGGATAATTAATTTTTCTTCCTACTTTTCTCCATTTTCCAAAAATGCTGTTATGACTGCAAAATTTCACCCTCAAAACCTATAAAATAAATTTTATAAATGAAATATTTTTTGCTTAAATGCCAGCTTGAAGATAAAGAGAGTTGTATTCAATCTTCCATCAACAAAGAGGTAAAAAAGTGATACTATAACTGTGAAATAGAAGATTTAATTATATCATTATTTGCCATCTATAGGATATAGGAATATTGATATAACCTCACATGACCTTACTTTTTAAAATACACAATTAGTGGCCTTGTAATACATCAACCTTAAGCATCCTTATCCTCTTAATATCCTATAATTTTAAAATTTAAACAGCAAACTTTTTTTTTTTTTTTTTGCGGTATGCAGGCCTCTCACTGTTGTGGCCTCTCCCGTTGTGGAGCACAGGCTCCGGATGCGCAGGCTCAGCAGCCACGGCTCACAGGCCCAGCCATTCCGCGGCATGTGAGATCTTCCCAGACCGGGGCACGAACCCGTGTCCCCTGCATCGGCAGGCGGACTCTCAACCACTGCACCACCAGGGAAGCCCTAAACAGCAAACATTTTTTTTTCACACCTAGGTCACTACACTTTCCTGGTTTCCCTTTATTCCTACTCCAACTCCTTAGCTGCTTCATCCTCACTTCTCCAACCTGTAAGTATTCAAATATCCCAGAATTCATTTCTTATACAGTTTCTCCTTTCTTTCTGTACTCAATTATTTAACGATTGTATCTACCTCCATGTATATAAAAGCCGTATATATGCTGAAACTCCTAAATTTATTTTTCTAACCTGGACCTCTCTTCTGACCTCCAGATTTATACCTAACTTCCAACTCAGCACGTTTACTTAGATGATTGATAGGCATTCTACATTTAACTTGCCCCATCTTGTTAAATCTTTTAGCTCCTCAAATCTTTTACCTTGATAGTCTCCTCCATCTCAGTTATTGGCAACTTTTCTCCCAGTTACTCAGGCCAAAACACTTGGATTCATGCAAACAACCTAAACCAACTTGGGCTGATTTAAGAAATGCAATTTATAGATTTTATTTGAAGTTCAGGGAAATTCAGAGCAAGTTATAGAACCCAGGTTCATAAAATGAACAGCTATGAAGGGAATGCTGACGTTCAGAGCCATCTTCAAAATCACACCCCAGAAGCAGCCTGGTGAAACCAATGAACTGGGCACTGGATGACATTTCTGGCACTACTGGCCAAGTTTCTTTGGAAACCTGGCTATTACTGCCCTCACTACAGCTATGACCACCACCATTCTCCTTACTTCTGTGCATCATTGTTGAAGTAGGCAGAATAATAGCTCCCAAATGTGTCCACATCCTAAGCCCTGGATCCTGGGAATATGTTATGTTACATGGCAAGGCAAGGAGGAATTAAGGTTGCAGATGGAATTAAGGTTGCTAATCAACTAACCTAAAAATGGGGACATTATCCTGAATTTTCTAGTTGGGGGCTGGGCTGATGTAGTTAAAGGAGTCCTTATAAATGAAAGATGAGGCAGGAGAGCCAATGTCAGAGTGATACAATGTGAGAAAGACTTGACCAAATATTGCTGGCTTTGAATATGTCTAAAATGAAACTGCAAGGAATTTAATTTCTAATGCACAACACAAATAGACTCAGATATATAGATAGATGATAGATAGATAGATAATATTTCTGAAAATATGCACAAGAAACTGCTAACATTTGTTGCCTCTAGCTTGGAGGATAAGTAGACTAAGAGTCTTGACATTTGACTGATGGAATTTTTATTTTTGAAGGTATTATTATTATTAATCATATAGAGTGAATACATTTCAAACTATAAAGTCAGGTATGCAAGACGATGCTATTTTCATTTGCAGTAACTAAAAGATTAATAACTTGTTGGTGGAGAAGGGGCTGACCCAAGAGGGAAATGAGGCAGTGTTTAGAGGTGGTAGAAAAAGCCTAAGCTTGCAATTGTTCTTAATATTAATGTCTGTTTTGCCAGACCCTGCTTACTTCCTTCTAAATTACCAGCAATTTCCTCCCACTTTGGAGACTCCCTAATTTACTATGTTACTATTTCCAGGGATTGTGACATATAGAAGCCCTCAGTTTTCAATATGCCCCAAGGAGTTCCACTAAATATGATCTAAAAATCTGCAAGATTCCCCATTGCGCATTATCTCTGTTCCCAGCATGAGTTATATTATCTCATATTCCTGAAAGTCATTGCATTATTAAGCCAGAGATCTAGGATTCAATATGCTTTTTTTCAAGAAAAATCACTAGATTGTAAACTTGCATTTTTTAAATCTATGAAAAGTTGACAAAAACCAGGAATGTTTATTATGATATTTTATTATGAGTGTCTGTAAGAAAAAAAAGATCAACAACCACATACAAGCTTACAAAGTTTAATTTCAACACATTCTCTGTTATTGTGACAAAAGCAGCCCCAAAATTTATTTTTTGTTGTTGTTATTGACTTTTACAGGTTGCAGAGAAAGAGTTCCCGGCAGTGACACACCAGGAAATCTTTTTGACCGGAGACACGTACAGATGGTGTGCATCTGTGTTTTGAACGTAAAGCAACAATTGACCTAGAGTTTTAAAAGTGAAAGTACATTAGCACCAGAACATGTGTCTTTAAAGCCTTGCCAAATATTGGTAATCTTGACCAGCAATGACAAGAAAAAGGAAAAGCACCTTTAAAAGAAGTTGATATTCAAGATTAAAATAATTATGGCTTCAAAAATATTCCTTTAAATTCTTGTACTACACTCTACTCTTTTTCTTTTAACCAATATTTTAGGAACTTAATCAGTGAAATTTATAAGTTTTGGTATTTTATACAATTATTTTCATCTTCTGGGGCTTATAGAATTCATCTGTGTTTCTGACCAGGTTGAGGTAGTTGAAACAGGAAGGTCTTTTCTAATTTCACGTTTGACTATTTCAGAAGAAAGGTTATCTTTTGATGGTAAGCACTGTCATTGCTCTGCAAATGGGCTAGGATTCAAAGAATGTAACACAGTGTTATTGGAAGAGTGTTGAAGTTTATTTATTATAGCACCACTGAGACATTTTGAAATTGGAATTGGTAAAAAAATAGAACAAAAAGCATTTGAACTGTATTTGGTGTAACAGCAAAAATAAAATAAAATAAAATTTAAAAATGTATTCTTTTTTGGTCAAATTACACTTTTTCCAAAAATTTTGGAAATAAATAACTGGAACTTGGTCACTTGTACTGGTTGACAAGATTAGAACAAGAGGAACACATATGGAGTGTGAAACTTTTTGCTGGGATTTCAGATAGAGTTTGGTTTATAAAAAGCAAACAGGGCCAACGTCCACACCAAATTCTTGATCAGGACCACCAATATCGTAGGGTGCAATATCTACAATAGGTAGTCTGACGGCCTTGCGTGTTCGATATTCGAAGACTGTTTTGCCCCATTCCCCAGTGTGTTTCTGTAAAAAAGAGCAAAAAAAAAAAAAAAAAAGTAAGTGATCATGACATTACAATTACTTAGACAGTTTCTCTGTTTGACAAAGTTAAAAAAAAAAATTTTGTTGAAGGGAGTTGCCAACTCGCCATGTATATTATCTTCCATACATCTGAGACCTGCTCCAGTTCAAAGTGATAATTCTCCCAGTCGATAACCAAAAGCTTTATAGGGCTTCAGGGTAAACCCAACAAGGAGATTGCCACAGGCCAGTCCATTCTCAGAAACCTTGGTTCTGGTCATTGTTACTAGGTATAGAGCTGGTTTACTAAGAAGTGGATAGGTCTCTCACATTGGAATCTGTTAATATTAGAAGTGAATTCTCCTTCTGTTCATGAATGATAATAACAAATGATTGATTTAAAGTTAACCTTTAAAATTAAAAAGAGATTTTAGATTGAGTCCATATTGATGGCAATTATGTAGAGTGGATAGTAACTGTCTAAATTATCTGGCAAAGTTTATATCATGGATTTAAATTTCAATTGCTTTCACATCAGCTGGTTTTCACCTGGAGGTTGAGAAGATATACTCATTTTTTGTGTGATTTAACCTTCCCTGGAATGGATCAGTAGATTCAATATCACTCACACCAAGTGCCATCTTTTGTTCACCCTCATTATTTTTATTCCTTCTTTTCAAAGTAGCATGATTAAATGAGAAATGCTAAGTCCATTATGATGCATGCTTATAAAAATGCTGTTACTTACAGTGCAACCATCCTCCAGAACTGAGTAGGTGAATTTGCCATTTCCTTCAGCCTTGAATTCACCGTCATTTGAGCCCATCAGCCTCAAGGCTTTCTTCACATTCCCACTGGCATGATCCATGTATGCAATGCTATTCTTGCAGTGATATGTGATGTTCTGGGAGGCCTGGCTGGAGAGAAGTCGGAGGAATGCCAGCTGGACATCGAGGACATCTTCAGGAAGTTCAGGATTGCCATAGCTAAACTGTAATAGGGAACAAATAAGGCTGGTCAAACATTATAGCTGCAATTATACATAAGGGATTCATGCAGTGTAGTATGGTCATTGTAATGTAAGTTGTTCATATATTTTATGTATGACTATGTCTTTATTGCACGTATAACATACAATGCTAGAGTAAAGAAGGTCTTAAGAATTGAAGGAAAGTTGGTAACTTACGAAGAATAATTTAATCTAGCTTAGCTTTTGAGAGACAAGTTATAAAAGTAGTTACCTGAGTATATAAAATTTTTCACTTTTCTATTTATTAACTAAATTTGTTTTGTGATGAGCAAATGGGAGGAACAGAAAAGTCAGCTAAGTAGAGATGGATTAAAGTTAAAGAAAAATGGTATATCTTTTCTTACCTGAAAACCACCATCCATGGATTCTCCAAACCAAACATGTTTCTTCTCAGCAGCAGAATTTGTCCACCAGTTCTTACGTGGAACAGTCAAAGGACTGGCATTTATGCACGTTTCCCCAGTTTCCATGTTACAGTATACTTTAATAGCATCCATCTTGCAACCTTGGTTAGGATCAACCCAATATTCTCCTGAATAGTCACAAAAAGGACAATGGAATTGGTTATAATATCCAGTAATGGGATTTGGACCAAAATGATTTTGTAAGGCATTCATAATGTTGACTGCTAATGTATTTGTACTTTATGTATTTGTACTTTTATAGTGTAGCAGAATAGAGGAACTTTTAGATTATTTTTTAATTTGAAAAAATTGATAATTAGATTTATTATAAAAATTGTTCCAATAAATAAATGTTGCAATAATTAAATTACAAATTATGTCTGCATCAAATTACAAACACAGTGATATACATTGTTTATCACTCAAACAACTTTGTGATGATATGAAAAGACATGCCAAACTATAATTTGTATTAAAACTTCTATAAAACTGTCTTTAGATTTTCCTACATTTGGCATATTTTGAATTTACATTACAGTTTAAGTACACCTACAAAATTCATGTTTTCTTACTCAGTATATCAAGGAGTTTCAATTCAACTAACATTCTTTAAGTACTATCTCTGCTGTATAATATTTTCTATTCCCAGTAAAATTTTCCTTTCCCCTAAATTCTAACATAAGCAGTTTTCTTTGTTATCCTGTTGCCATGAGTGTGAAAGATTCCCCAGCGTACCACTCTTGAGTTCAGGATGGCAGAATTTCAGGTCTCTGCAGTTCCGAGCAGGGTTTTTACGGGAACCATCAGGACTAAGGAGGCTTTCTATTTGTCCATTGACTGATTTGAGTGACGTCATAATCTCGTCGGTGTTGATTTTGAAATCCATTGGTTCATCTCCATAATATGGGGCAAACCCCCCAGATTTTTCACCTCCAATGCCACTGATGACAGCAGGCCCACCAGTACAGCATGGACCAGGGATACCAGGGGGCCCAGGAGGGCCTGGTTGTCCTGGGTGGCCTGGGGAGCCCTAGGAAGGGTAAGAACATACATCACTGAGGGGCACTTGTTTGGTATCCACTGAAAAAATATGTTGCTAGCCCCCCAAAATGCATTACAAACAATTAATATATTGTGTCATAGTAATTGTTTCAGTAAAAGTTTATTTGGGTCGTTTTGTGATCAAATATTAACCAATTTATGATAACTATAATTCATTGTTATGACAGTGTGTTCCAGTGTGTAAGAAGAATTGGTGTTGGAACACACATTTTACTCTCACATGTTTCCTTCTGTATAAATGATGTAAGCAATTCTAATGCTGACATGACAGAGGGGTTATGATCAGGAAACTTAGATTCTGATCCCAACTTCGGAATCTAACTTTGTGTTTTGGGGCTAACCACTTAACTTATTTGTGTTTTAATTGTGTAACTTGTGGGGATAATAGCTTTTCTTCTTTTTACTCCAAAAGTGTGGGATAGGAATGTTTTAGGAATGATGGTATCAGTAGAAAAACAGGAGTCATGGAAGCCGTTTGAGAAGTGGAATGTACTTTACACTTGTAAATCATTAAGATTATCATAATTGTGAGATGTCTAATATGAGATCAGTGCTGGCAGAGTTCATCTTATTAATTGGGCTATGTCTTTATTCTGATATAAGTGTTACCTCATAAACTGTAAGAAAGGTTTTTTCTCCCTGTCATTATAGTGTGATGAGAAAGTCTTCATGTGGGAGAGAATGTCTTAAAGTTATTGTTCAGGTCCTAAATTAGGTTTGGTAATTGCATCGTGTTTAACTCACTACCTCAGTTTTAAAATATTGCAAAGTGTTTCTGAAAATGTGAAAATTAAAACAAATTAAATACACATATTTATAAGTGATGTCTTACCTCAGATCCTCTTTCGCCTCTGTTACCTCGAGGCCCTGGTGGTCCAATGGGACCAGGGTGTCCACTCGTTCCATCTTTGCCAGGGGGCCCACTGGGTCCAACAGGTCCCTAAGAAATTATCATGATATCACAATGCTAGAATATTTTCTTGCAGTGCTAACATTTTAAAATATGGACCTCCCAATATCTGTGGTACATACTCTGGGGCCTGCAGGTCCTGGACTACCTACTGCACCTTGGTGACCAGAGGGACCCTGAAAGGAAAGGAAGGTGAATATGAGTGAAGACTTTAAAAAGGCTTAGGAAACTGTATGTTCAAGATCAGATCAAGAAACATGGGGATCATGATAAAACATGATTTCCTTTTCCTTTAATATCCCCATTGTCTCATGCCAACTACTATTTCAAATAAGCCCTCAAATCCGTTTCTAATCTCTTTTAGCATAGACTTTCACAGATGAACAATTTTCTACCATTGGTCTCTAAGATTTGCCTATCTCATTAGTTAAAACGCATTGAGGGGATTTTCTAACAAAATGGATGCACTTACTGGGGAACCTGGGGCACCTGGGTTACCAGGGAATCCACGATGTCCTTTGATGCCATTAGCACCACGTTCACCCGTTTCACCTTTGTCACCACGTGGGCCTTGGGGACCCTTCACAAACACATTTCGAGTTAAGGTCATATACACATACACATTGGAAAAACAAAATAGGATTTATAACAATTAAGTCCACTTTATAACATTCTACAAGCTAGAAATCCCATCAACAAACACTGCATACTTGGAACAATAAAGATTGTTCTTGTGGTTGTTTTGATCTTGGACTGAGAATTGTATGGAGCCCCAATAATTGATGTGTAATCTCATAGCCCCAAGGAACTTTTAGATCCTAAATTGCTTTCTATATCATCAAACGAAAGTTTAAATTTGGTTCCATAGTTATGTATCTAGTCATCCCTTTTTGCTGAGCATGCCAGAAAATGGAATATTTCCTACACTGTAGAATTAGTTAAAAAAAAAAAAGACTTACAGGAGGACCTCTTGAGCCAACAGGACCTGGAGCACCAGAAGGACCAGCGGGGCCCTAAAATAAAAATAAACAAATGAACACGCACAGGGAAGTGTTTATTTATTGATACAGTTTTGTTTTACTTAAACGTTAATAATTTCATTGTGAGGGAATAATGAAATGTTTGCTATTATTGAAAATTAGTATTATTTTCTCCTTAAAAATCCTTTACCTGTTTATAGCTTTACCAGGGGGTCTGAATAGGAAAGCTGAGGAAACCCTGTTAATTCAAGCTTATATTGACCAAGTGGATATACACTTGGTGTGATTAATGCCATTTTGAATTTTAATAATGAATTCTTCATTGACTACTGCCAGAAATTCTCATATATCTTTATTACCACAGTTGCCTAAGGACTGACTAGCATGCAAAACTGTGAAACAATTGAGAGTAGATCTTTTGGTTGGCAGATATGACATTCTATTTTCTACCTACTGAGTTCCTTATTGAGGAAGATAGATGAGTAGGGAAAGATGGAGTTCATGAGAACTCACAGTTTCTCCTCTGTCACCACTCTTTCCAGCTGCACCAACAGGGCCAGGGGGGCCTGGATGACCAGGAGCACCAGGGGGGCCAGGAGAGCCATTTTCACCACGGTCACCCTGTGGACAAGTTCACAGTTCCAAAATCAATCTGATCAGCAACTATTGTTCTAATTACACAAACCTATTGTACGTGTGTCTGTTATACCTTGCTACCAGGAGCTCCATCTCGGCCTGGCAGACCATCTGATCCAGGGTTTCCCTGATTAAAGAAAAAACAAAGAGGAAGAAATGAAATCAAATTCTTTGGAACCATTTAAATACCATCTAAGCCCTGTATTCTCAATGGGAAAAATATCATCCTAAAGAGGATAAAAATTGGTTCTTGGGAGTGAAAAATCTTAGATATGACAATGGGTGTGGCCCTGCAAGGAGTGACAATACCTAAACAGATATGCAGTATATCTATGGTACTCAAGTTTCACAGGGTGAGAGAGCAATAAGTGACTAGGAAAAAAAGTCTAAAAAGGAGCCTTAGGGGGAGAAATAATAAATAAAATCTTGACACACCGTAATTTAAGCTGATAACGGAAATCTACAATTTAAGGAAAGACTAATCACAGATAACATGCAGTATATTTTTACCCAGAAGGAATGTTGTAAATTGGGGCTCTCCCCATCCGCAACTTTTTTCTTATTTAGCTAAATATCATATTCTTTTCCATTAATGATCATTCATTGGGTAAATACTAAAGAACATGAACATTTAAGGCTATTCTAAATTGTAATAGAAAGAATATCTATTACTAGAGAAAGAAGGAGAACTTTGAAATGCACAACCCTCAGAGAGAGGTTCTCCTTTATGACAAAGAATGTACATCTTACCACTTTCTTGATGATTTTCTTTTATCATAGAAACTCAATGGCCCAATTTGACCCTTGCTTAAATAAATTATCAAATACTACCTGGCTTATTGTGTATTTTCGAAGAACTAGTACTTACATCTCTTCCAGGTTCACCAGCTGCACCAGCCAGACCAGGAAGACCCTGGGCTCCAGGAGGACCACGTTCTCCATTGAGACCACTAAGTCCTGGCTTCCCACTTTCACCCTGTGTACAAAAGAATAAAATAAATTTGTGTTTTAACCTAAGAAATCAATTAATATGATATTATCAGCTGTCTTTATTTCCCAATTTCTATCGAATTTGTTCCTAAAACTATCCCTGCCATAGGGGAAAAGCTTTGGGGAAGCAAGCTTCTTGTCTTTTCTAACTTGTCCAATGAACCTGGATAGCAAAAGCCTGAGTAATTACATTGATTATCATATTAGAATACATCCTAATATGAGGTACATAAATAGACATGGCTATTGTAAGAAAAATATGATGATGAGCCATCATGAAACTATAGGTTTACGGTACCCATTAGAATTAGGTTATATTGAACATTTGGCTCTATTTAAAGAATATATACATTTATTGGGAATGTTCATATAAATTGACTAGACTTAAATGTTATATTGTAATTTCGCTACAATCGTATATGACATTTAGTTTAAAGAGGTGCTCAAAGTGAAAAAAGGTACGCCTTAATAAAATACGATTTTATTACCCTATTTGCTAAATAAATATTTAAGATGTTGAGCACTAGGATGTTATAGTAATATCAGTGAAAGAAAGTCAGGAGTATAAAATGACTTGAGTTGATGGATAATTGGTATCAGTTAAAGGCTTTCATAGGTCTATAACCTGACATTATTTCCCGCTTCAAGACTGACAGTCAGCAAACTGAAGAATGCTGACAAGTTTCCTAACAGGTAGTTGAGATGACAAGATATTTTTCTGTGATATCAATCTATTTGTTTTGATGTTCAAGGCCAGTCTATTATGTGCATTGTTTTTGTGTTCCAGAGACTTTTAATAATATGCATGCTTCCTGAAAATTTGAAAATATCAAGAATTTGCATCTAATTACAGGAAAACTTGATCATTACATACTTGCTATGTTTATGTGATGTCTGAAGACTATCAAAGGAAACAAGAGTCCAGTGAAAGATAGCTATACTCACCTTGGGGCCCTGTGGGCCGGGGCTGCCCCTAGCACCTGCCATGCCTGGTGGGCCTGCAAGACCTCGTGCTCCAGGAACCCCTATAATCCCAAGTGGGCCTGGAGCTCCCTGTTGTGACAGATAATGAAACCTTAGTTATTCTTTATGTGACTATGTTTTCCTCTGTTGGATTTGTGATTGAAAATAAAACTACTGTCAATCAATAGAGACCACTCACCGGAGGGCCCTGGGAGCCAGGTGATCCCTTCTCACCTGGTTGGCCAGCATCACCCTTTGGTCCAGACACCCCAGGGCTGCCAGGAGCACCATTATTACCAGCTGGACCTGGGGGGCCATCTTTGCCTGGAGGGCCGCTGGCTCCTGGGGGGCCTGGGTTACCCTACAAAGAAATGTTTGAAATTTTATAATGAACAAGTAATTTTTTCTCCTCTTTTACCTGCATTCAAATAATTTTATATGGGATTTAATACAAAGAGAAGTAGCAATGGATAAGTTTCTCACCCTATGTATATATGAATGCTCTTTTTGGAATATATGGTTAAAAAATACTTTAAAAAGTTCTTACATTATTGCCAGGAGGACCAGGAGGACCACGACCACCAGGGAAGCCAGCAGCACCCTGTGAAATTATAAATATATTTTGGATGTCAAAAATCAAGGAAAACAAATAATTAACCACTAAAAACAAATATAAATTGTAAGAAATGTGGTAGGACCTGCATTCTACTTGGGATCACTTGTGGTTTGTTTTTTCCTCTTGGAATTTACATATAACTCACATATGAATGAGTGATTATAATTTTATACTCTCTTTAGGGATCTAGTGCTTTCAAAGCAGTTTTTATACAGATTGATATTAATTAATGCTTTTCAATAATAGTTAAGAGGATCATTACTTACAGGACCACCAGGACTGCCACGTTCGCCTTTGACACCTGGGGGACCAGGGGCACCCTATATGGAAGGGAGATGGAAATGGTTTATAAGAATAGCACCAAAATCAAAATTTGGGAAAAGCATTAAGCCTTTGTAAGTCAGTAACTCTACTTATCATGATAATCATCTCGTAATACATACAATCATTATGTTGTACCTCTTAAACTTATACAATACAATGTTATATGTCAATTATATCTCAGTAGAACTGGGGGAAAAACATTACTACAGAAATGAGAAGCTACATCAAACAAACAAACAAACAAAAACAAAACCAGTAACTCTATGAGGACATTAAAATAATTTGACTGAGGTCATATCTAGATTGTTGGAGTCAAGCGTCAAACTCAGAACTGTATTCCTAGGAAAACTGTACCCTTGTCACCATGACAAGCTCTCTCAGTATGAAATATTGAAGTATCGACAAATCTAAGTGCTTTCCATTAGAAGGCTTAGAGAAAGAGAAATACTTACAGAAGGTCCAGCATTTCCGGGGGGCCCTGCGATTCCAGGAGGTCCACCTTCACCTTTCTCACCAGGAGCGCCTCTTTCACCTTTACCACCAGGCTCACCGTTCTGGCCCTGCATTCAGAAACAAAAACAGCCTGTGAGCTTACATCCTTCACAATACACTGGGCTTGTCCTTATTTTCCTTCAGAAAGTAGAATTCATCAGGTGGAGAGCTATTGAAATAAAATTGGAAAAGAAGAGTCTTTGAAGACATGGAAGAAACAAAGACAATGAAAATGTTTCCATGACAGGGACTTCCCTGGTGGTCCAGTGGTTAAGACTCTGAGCTTCCACTGCAGGGGGCGTGGGTTCGATCCCTGGTTGGGGAACTAAGATCCCGCATGCCCCATTATGTGCCCCCCCCCACCGCCCAAAAAGAGTTTCTATGATAAAAGAAAATTATCAAGAAAGTGGTAAGATATACATTCTTTGTCATAAAGGAGAACCTCTCTCCGAGGATTGTGCATTTCAAAGCAATCACCAGTAAATACATTTGAGAAAGATGGGGCTTAGAGCAAATTTTAATTAGTACCATCTAATAATGGAAGAACCTTTCAAATTTTCAGAGTGCTTTAGGTCTAGGGGATCATGTTAGCCTCATTAACCTAGCATAAAGACAGGCCAGGTGTTTTTATCTCCATCTTTTAAACAGTAAGAATAGAGATAATGTGTAAAAAAAAAAAAATAGGAGGTGGATAAATGAACCCCCATAAGGAATGAGTGGTTGAGATAGATTAGAATTCAGACTTGACTTATACTTCTGCTATTTTTCAGTGAGATAGTGATTCTGGGCTGTATGATATGTATGTTTTAATGTTCATACTTACAGGAGCACCAGGGAAGCCGGCAGGTCCTGGTGGCCCATGTTCACCTCTCTCACCCTTAATTGAAAAATATACTCATTAGTCACAGTGAAGACATCTTCCCATTGGGAGCACACATCATCCTCTGTATCATCTTATCTTTCCTTTAAGCTAAGAAAAGATAGTGTTAGTGTGCAAAGCTAACTAATGTAGCTTAACCTCTGAAGACTTTTCCATTTCTCAATAAAATTCAAAGTAGACACCAGAACCATTGATTCCTTCTGCTTCTGACTGTGATATTATTTGCAAGAAAAATAATTTGAAAATTTTGAAGTGTTTAAAAGACTTACTTGTATAACTTCTAAAATGTAAGGATTTAAAAAAATAAAAATATGGTAAAAGTTTTGAGAAATCAATCATTAAATTAATTAATTAAAAGCAGTTACTAAATATCTCTCCTGAGTCTGCAAACCCTGAAGGTAGAGAATTTTAGATCTAGGAGGCTCAGGCAAAAATCCTATAGCTTTAAGAAATACTCATTTACAAATGCATATTATTTGTGCAATTTTTATATTTTTTCCAGAATTGTTTAGGAAAGATGGCAAGACTTGAAATGGTCTCTTCTGAATTTTAGATTTAAGAACTTTAACCTTGCCTTGCATGCCATATGATGCCTAAAGACAGTATTCCATCATTGAGACTCAGGACCACAAGCAGAATTGCTAAAGAGGGAAGCACAGGTAGCTGCTGCCTGTGTGGGCTTAAAATTATGTTGAAATGTCTTAAACACTTACAGGGCCACCACGAGGACCAGCTATACCCGGAAGTCCAGGGGCACCACTTTCACCCTTAAAAAAGAGAAAAATAATTTATATTGCCCTGCATCCAAACAACAATGACGACAAAAGACATTTTCCGTTTCTAAATAGTGTCAAGTGTTACCTTATCTCCAGGCTGACCAGCTGGGCCAGGGGGACCAATGGGACCAGTAGGACCCTAAAGGAAATAGAAATATACTTTAATTTCGAAGATAAAAAGCATCATTTTCCTTATTAATCAAAGAGCATATATAAGGACATACTGTTCATCTAATAAGCTAGATAATATGATTGCTTTGATAGCTTGAATGATATGCTCTTCACTCAGTGTGTAAATACTGCAGAGCTTAGTAAATATAAGATTTTATGGATTATATAATTCAGTGGCAATTTATGGATTCATTTTTTCTTTCTATTGCAGAAGATAAATAAGATGTGATATACGATTTCACAGTCGTATCTTTTAAAATTAAAGTGCATTGCCTTATTCAATTGTATGATAATTCAAAATATTTCATTTAACCACTTAAATTAGTGTTACACATATTACAGTTTTCACATTGAAGTTTTCAAATATTAAAGTTTTACTTATATTACATAAATAAAATATTAGATTTTTTAAAAAATTGTATGATGGCTTACTCATCTAGTCTGTTAAAAGTGAAGCATTTATGAATTTGTTTAAGGCAACTACAGTAAAGATAACGTCTATCTAATGGCTTAGTTATCATGTTTATTTGCTACAGTCATATCTAGGTGTTTACTAATGTGAATAGAATTGATTGTAATGTGTTTTTTTTTCAATTTTTATTTATAATAGTTAAATAGTTAAATAATAGTTAAATAGTTATATAGATTCATGGAAGTTTGCAAAGAAATATACAGAAGAATCCTGTGCATCTTTCTCCCAGCCTCCTTCAGGATTACATCTTACACAACTATGATATAGTATCAAAACAAAGCAATTGACATTGGTACGACCCATAGAGCTTATACAGTTCACACCAGTTATACATGCACTCATTTGTGTGTGTGTGTGTGTGTGTGTGTGTGTGTGTGTGTAGTTCTATGACATTTTATTATGCGTAGCCTCGCATGACCACCACCACAATCAAGATATTCAAAGGTACAATCATCATAAAAGACTCCCTCATGTCACCTCTTTATAGTTACACCCATCTCTCTCTCCCCTATTCCTCAATTTTGGTAACCATAAAGCTGTTCTATATAATTACGTTATTTCACAAATGTTACATGAATGGAATCATGCAGTACGTCCTTTTTAGATTGCCTTTGTCACTCAGCATGATGTCCTTGGTGTTTGTATAAGTTGTTACATGTATCAACTTTTTATTGCTAAGTAATATTCCATGGTATGAATGTACCATGGAATTTCAATGTTTTTTAAAATCAAAAAGTTCCTTTATCAGCATTGAATTTTAGTGACTTATTATGACTTCAGCTTATAACATTTATCATACTTTTGAGATTTTTTCCATTCTTAGGTCACTGTTGAACTGTTAGTGATAGAAACCAGGAATTTTAACAATCATGTCATTTGGGTCTTCTTAATGTCCAGAAGGTGGTAAAGTATGGTCTAACTTATCATGAGGAGTTTTTGGAAAAAATAGAAGTTGAGGTGAGGGACTACTCCATATCACATACAGATAAATTCTGTTTCTCCCCAATTCGAGTACTCACCCTTGGACCATCTTTCCCTGGAGCACCATCAACACCTGAACTGCCGGGCTCACCCTGTCAAATAAAAGCCAGTGTCATCAGATTAGAGGTATTTTCACTGAAAACATGCCAAGAAGAGGACAAACCCTCAAGATTAGCTGCAACGTATAGTAGGTGTTCTGCTTAAAAAGTTGCTTTAGAAATCCATCTCAAATTACACTTACTAGATGGGGGTGGGGTGGGAGGGAGGTCCAGGAGGGAGGGGTTATAGGTATACATAAACCAGATTCACTTCATTGTACAGCAGAGGCTAACACAACATTGTAAAGCAATTTTACTCCAATAAAAAAATATATATATAAAAATAAAGAAATAAGTAAAATGATAATATTAATTTTGAAAATAGATTACTTTCCAGAAATGTTGCCTTCCTTTAACCAACAAAGTCTGTTTTATTACATAATTAACAGAGAATAAGTTGGTACCTTATCACCTTTTGGACCAGGGCCTCCAGGACCCCCTCTTTCTCCAGGCATTCCTTGCAGACCAGGTGAACCAGCATTACCAGGTGGCCCAGGGGAACCAGCAGGGCCCTGAAATTAAAGGAGAAATAGTAAATCACAAGAAAGAAATAAAATGCATTTTGTAAAATCTAGGTGAATTGAATTATGTGGAGTTACCTTTCCTCCTTCAGAACCAGGGGGGCCAGTTCCCCCTCTAGGCCCAGGGGGCCCTGCAGGTCCAGTAGGTCCACGTTCACCAGGGGCACCAGAATCACCCTGTAGTAGGAAAATGGAATATCCCTGTTAGGAAAACCAAGGCTAAAAACAAAGCAAAAACACCCTAAATTGTATTGTTTTGATATAGACCACAAGGTTCTTAACTTACATTTTTGAACAATTTAGAAATTTTTATAATTATAAAAGACATTTGATCAACTGAGTGAGAAACGGAAACACAAAATTAGTTAATCTAAACAAGGAAACTTGGATAGCTGGTCTGATGAGCTAGCTTTGACAATATTATTATTATTTTATCACAAAGGCAAATTTTTAAAGTTCCTCTACCAAAACAGTTTTTCTATAGAGAGCCAATGCACTAGAAAAGTTTTCTTTTGAAATTTCAGGTCCATAGTTGACTCTACAGTGTTTATTCATGTCAGAAAATTTCATTTTCCAGATGATGCAAATTTAATGTATTGGAAATGTCTCAGGTTACCCTAAGTGTATTCACCAAACATTTGCAATGTCGTGCTTCTAAAAAAAGGAATATTTTGGTTTGCTGTACTAAAAATGTGTCACTAATCAACTGCTCTATAACATGCTGAAGAAATGCGAAAATAAGTAGAAATATTTACCTTGCCTCCTGGAATTCCAGGTACACCAGCCTCACCCTTTGGGCCCTAGGAGATTGGCATTGCATGATTAGGCCTCTATCAGAATGTACGTTATATAAGTATAAGCAAAATACACACTTGACTTGCATACTGTATAATTTGTCCAATCTTGAGCTGTATACTCTTCCTTGAGTTCCTTTTATTTTATGGTAAAATTCAAACTTTCCATGGAATAGTTATGACTGAATAATTTTTCTTTGTTTTATTAATGAATATTTCAAAACTAATTGTTAAAGCTCAGATACCATGGCATGAAAATGCAGAAGTTAATAATTTATAAATGATTCATATTTATTCTTTTGGTTTCTGAGTTTTGAAAAAATGGCAAGCAACTTACCGGTTCACCAGGTTTTCCATTTTCTCCTGGAGGACCACTCGTTCCAGGCAAGCCCTACAAAGAATCGTATTTGTATTGTGTAATCACTTCAAACATTGCTTATAGAAAAGCTTCTCTCATGTAAGTATGTTTCTGCAAAGTATTCAAAAAATGGTTTTAGCAGTCTTTTTACGTGTAAAAAATATGTAGCTCTCAAAATCCAACGATAGAGAGGTGATAGTCATATCTTACAAACCTATGTTCATCTCCCTCAATTCTTTCTGTTGCTGTATATAAAAATGAATTGATAAGTGTGGTGAGATGAATTTAGCTATATACATTTAAATTACAATAAAAATAAGTATAAGCATATAGAATTACGTGAACTTTATTTTTTTAAAAAAAATTATTAATGCACTCCTTCTAGCATAGGCATGGAAGTTATGCTTATTAACATTGCCTATTGTTTTATTTCAAGGTAGAAGTCAGATCCACACATTTTAAGCTTAAGATGCATTATAATCTTTTAGTGTCACAAAAAACTGAACAGCTGATTAACTCAACAAATACAACTATCAAAGGAAAGTACTGATAAAAGTAGGTGCCCAATGACATTTAAGTAACAAATTCTTACTTGTAATCCTTGTGGACCAGGGCTTCCTGTGTCTCCTTTCTCACCACCTGGCCCCTATGTACAAAAAAATATTGAGGTGCTTCATTATAAGATATCCTTTCATATTTAGTTCACACAGTTTTAATTTCATCAGGCCAGTTGCTTAATCAAAAAATTAATGGTGTAAAGGAGGGCAGAGTCTGGCTTGTGGAAGTGATGCAAGGGAGACATGTACAACATAAACTTTACTCAGTATTAGAATTTAGCTAGCTAACTAACTAAACAAGCTTTGTAATTGCTTTGGTGAACTATAATGATATAGTGTCAGAGATTGTATAATTCCCAAAGTCTTCCCTTGGCCCCAGTCCCATCCACTTCCATTTCCAATTTATGTGAGTAAACCTACGGTAGGTCCTGGGGGACCCTGAGGTCCGGTCTCGCCATTCTTTCCAGCAGGACCCTGAAAAAAAAAAGCAGTTATGGAAGCAGAGATAAAGATAATAGAAGTCATAGAGTTGGAGAGAACTGCTTCTACTAGAAGACTGGAAATGAGTGGATGAAAGCTACATACCTGAGGGCCAGGACCTCCAGGACTACCACGTTCTCCATTCTTTCCAGGAGCGCCCTAAAGAAGTAGCCAGTATTTACTTACTCTCAAAAGGAAATTATTCATTATAGTGTTCTCTCATGTTTTTGATCTGTCCCCTACACACACATGCATATATCCACAACCGAAAACTACTTTCGAGAACTAGGTTTCCATAAATGTTCCACTCTTTGCCCAGAACTCCAGAAAAAATATTTTAGCTCCCTTCTCACATGGTATTTTGATTTTCATATACTCTTCTGTGCTTTGAAGTGGAGATCAATTTTTGGCCATCTGCACTCCCATATAGAAAGTAAAAGACCTTTTGTCAAATATTTATTGAAGAAATGAAGGAAGGAACTCACATCATTTCCTTTAGGACCAGGGAAACCCATGACACCAGGCTGACCTCGGGAACCAGGTGAGCCTGGAGGACCTGGTCGACCACTTTCTCCTTGACTTCCCTAATGAGAAAAAATTATATTAATAGAGGTTTCATAAAAATCTGATCAAAATATACAATGTACATACCAAGGCTATACAATATACATCAAGCCTAGTCCAAACTGTGCATTTCATTATTCTCTGGACTTGTAAAATGAGATGCTAAAAATGTACTTACGGGAGGCCCTGGTTTCCCATCGCTGCCTGGTCCTCCAGGACTACCGGGCATACCCTAAATCGAAGAATTCAGTCAGTCAGCTGATTTTAAAATGATAATTAAAAAAAAACTAACAGCACCTATCTGTAAAATTTTGAGCTTTCCACTGACATATGTAGCTTCATATTTGCACACATGTTTTTCTGTCTGTAAATATCTTCGTCAAGCATTCTATTTTCTGTTCTTCAATCTATACTAGCTTAAGTTTTCTTCAGAGAATTTTGTTTTGTTTTGTTTTGTTTTGAGCCTACAAAATGTATAGTCTGATTTAAGTTATTTTTGAACGTTCTTCATTTGCTTTTCCTCTTAGTAAATGACAGTGTCAAGCAAACAGTGTTCCTCTTTACCCTCAATCCTGGACCTCCAGGGAGGCCGTCTCGGCCAGGTTCTCCAGCAACTCCTCTGGGCCCTGCAGGGCCTGGACCACCACGCTCCCCGGGGGGACCCTACATGATGAAATAAATCAACATGTATGAAAAAGAGCCTTCATTGACCTAGACGTTGACAGTCTTTAGGGTGCAGCTAGAGAACTTCTTTTGGTCCCTTAAAGAGAGTTGGGGTGTTGCTGGCATGCTCAGCGTAAATCACCATTACCTATTAGCTTGGGTTGTCATACTGGAAATATTTTAAGGCAACTTCGATGAACATCACATGCTGAAGAAAGCAATATTTAGTGGGCTTAGCAGTATAGTTTGGTGCATATAAAATCAAAGATCTTTGATGTTATGAAATCAGATTTGCACTGCACTTCAGAGTTTCCGAAGAACTTTCAGGCATTTTAGTCTAACTTATTCGTGCAATGATACTGAGATAAATAGTTCCCAATTGACAGATAAATTAAAGAATTCTCATAGAGGTTAAATAACATTAGTTACAAAGCTAAGAGAATGGCTGAGCAGGGAATGCAATCATTGTTTTACATTGGGAATTATTATTTTTTTAACTCCAACATATTTCATTCAGATAGTTAGGTGTTAATTAATGGGAAACTGTATAGAAGAATATACCTATGTGTAGCACCAACATTTCTGAACATTGAAAACTAAAGTTATCTACCTTTTCTCCTGGAAGGCCATTTGCTCCAGCAGGTCCTCGGAATCCAGGCATACCCTGAAATAGTGAAAGGCAAATATTTAAGTCCAAAGTGTCAAAACGTTTTCATAATTCTCATATTGTGAAATGCTTCAGAACAATATTTGGGATTGAGTACTACTCAAATTAAGAACAAACACGGTTGCCTCACAGTGAAGGTGAAGTTCTATGATTGTTTTCCTTTTCGATGCCCCTTGGGAAACGTACCCTTTCTCCTGCAGTTCCGGGAAGTCCGTTCGCACCAGGTTCTCCAGGAGAACCGTCTTTGCCATCCTCACCCTTAAGTCCTGGAATACCTGGAGAACCAGCTTCCCCCTGTGAAAGGAGGTCAATAAAGAAATAATGACTGAATTTCATTGCTAATTTTTTACCTGTTTATTTCCTGATTATGGTATACATTTCTAAGAAATAATCAAATCTGTTAGGGCGATACTTACGCGTTCCCCACGTGGTCCTGGCTCTCCTTTGGCTCCATTCTTACCGGGTTCACCCTAAATGGGACATAATCTTGGTTTAAAAGTGTGGAAAATAGACTAACAAAATAATCACCAGTCACACCTGATTCAATTATAAAACCAGAGTGAAATCAATATAAATTCAATGGAACAAGAACAAAGAACCTGCTATTTCTTTTTTTACTGTGAGAAATAAGCCACACCTTTCAGACAATAAAGGAAAAATAGACAACTTACTGCAGCACCTCGTTGCCCGGGAGCACCATTGGTACCAGAGGGTCCTGGAGGACCGCGGGCTCCTATCAGTCCAGGGGCCCCAGGAATGCCAGCAGGACCCTAGAAACAATCCAAGAACATTAACATTAGGCAAACTTGAACTTTCTTTTCTAAATAGCTAACTTAAATGTATTGTCCTGCAAAATGCAGAGGAAGCCAATAATATGTGTGTGGCTGAATGTGGGTGAGTGGTGGGGGCATCTTACCATTTCACCTTTACCACCAGGACTACCATTACTCCCAGGAGGGCCCTAGAGGGGGAAAAGAGCATATTAATAAGAATGCAAATAGTACATATATTTTTGAAGTTGCTTATATAACTAAAATAAATTTATTGATGGGTGTTGTGCTTTATAGAGATTAGGTGATTCTTCCAACTACAGCACAACACATAAAATGTCGCAAAAAATGATCATTATCTGAATAAATTAAAGATAATATGCACTTGGTCTAAATTATTAAATAAGTACATAGAGAAGAGGTTTTTGGTCTTGTTTCTTTTCCAAATTTTTCTGATTGGTGATTAGTTTGGGGCACAGTCTTCAAAGTATCAGATAACTATCCATCCTCTACTTATTCTGTGTCATATAACCATAAAATTCATAAATTCTAGAAAAGTGCAGACCGCAAAACCAATTTCGGTACTAGTCAAATCAACAGTAGAGCTATTGCAGAGCACTAAGCAACATTTCTTTGCAAAAAAGTAATTTTAATTGATAGCAACATTAGAACATACGCTTTCATGAAATAAAGTGTAGCAATGCTCTCCCTTAATCAGCCATATTTGGTACTTACAGGAGGACCTGGAGCACCAGCATGTCCCTGAGGTCCAGGTTCTCCTCTTTGTCCAGGGGAGCCGCTAGAACCAGGAGATCCCGCAGGTCCAACTTCACCCTAAGGGATAAAACCCTAAGTAGTCAGTCTCCCTTGCCACTTCTAATCTCTTGGCCAGTTTGCTAGTCAGTCCTGTTTAAACCCATCTCCCAAAAGCTGAAGCAGTATGATAATTAAAGCAAAGTTTCATTAATCATATAGGCAGAGAAAAATGGTAACTATGTGTGTGACTGTGTTATCTCTGTTTGCAGAAAGAGACTGGGAAAAAAGAAAAGACAACAGAAGAGATCAGAATAGCAAAAGGCCAGGGATAAAACCCCTTTTGGAATCAAGAACAGGGCTTTAAAGATCTATATAGCTCAAAGAAATCCACTTGACTGTTAAAAAAATCACTTTCAAGACGCAGCCCAATGATTTTCTGTTGTCTCAAAGATATATTTTACATTCTTCTACAGAAATACATGTTTACCTTAGCACCAGGGGAACCAGGGAATCCTGCAGTTCCAGGGGGACCAGGGGGACCCTAAAAAAATAAATAGCATTTCAAGAGCTCTTAATCAAGTAAAAGAAAACTAACACTACTGGTAAATAATAAGTGGGTACATACAAAATACAGAGGAAAATTAGATAAAAACAGTATTTATCGTCAGTGATGAACATTATGTGGAGAAATAGTGTGGTAAAATAAAAAGAAAATTTGGATCCCCCATGCCCGACAACTTATGCCATGAATTCTGGTGACTTTGTGCAGGTCACTTAGCCTTGAGCTCTCATTTATAAAATAGAGATAGCATTATTATCTATTTTGCAGGACTCTTTTAATTGTCATATCCAATATTGGCCCTTAACTAACATTATAAGCACCATACAGATGTTAGTAACTGGCCAAGTATAATAAGGAGTATCAGAATTTTGTTTATGGGCTTACCGTTTCTAGATTGTTTCTAGATTTTGTTTATGGGATTAGTGTCAGTTTGAATCAGATATTTATGAACAACGTTGAGTTTTAGGTCTACAATCCATGTTATTCCACTACTCCAAAATTCCATAATCTCTCATTACACTAAACCCATCAGGGTTAGATGAAAAGTTACTTACTGGTTGTCCATCACTTCCTCGAGCTCCATCATTACCTCGAGCCCCCTAAAAAGAGAAGCTGGTCTCAAATATCTTCTTTCTGAAAGGCTGGTCACAAGTAATATTTTAACTAAAAGTCTGACTCAATTGAGTCAGAATTTTCCTCAAGTATATTAAAATCTGCTTAATAATTATATACCTTTAGAGGGAAATTGTTGAAATTCTGATAGGCACAGTAATGATCTGATGTAGGAAGATTGGATTCTGTGTTTTACAGAACTGAAGGCAAATTAACGCATAAATATGCCAAGTTAACACGTTAAAAAAATCCTCAACAGATAATAACTATAAAACACTTATTTGTTTGCATATCGTTATGGCTAAAATCCTTATGGAGGTGACTTTAAATGCAATTTTATAGAAAACTTCTTGCAGATTGTCACAGCCTGAAAACTGACTGAGACACTTCTCGGTGACTCGGATTGTAATTGTGTAATGTCAGTAAGAATACTCACTGCAGCTCCAGGAAGTCCTGGTCGTCCTCTCTCACCAGCAGGTCCTCTTGGACCCTACAGAATAAAATTAAAAGTGTGGTCTTATTTTATTTATTTATTTTTTTTGCGGTACGTGGGCCTCTCACTGTTGTGGCCTCTCCCGTTGCAGAGCACAGGCTCCGGACGCGGAGGCTCAGCGGCCATGGCTCACGGACCCAGCCGCTCCGCAGCATGTGGGATCTTCCCAGACCGGGGCACGAACCGGAGTCCCCTGCATCGGCAGGCGGACTCCCAACCACTGCGCCACCAGGGAAGCCCGTGTGGTCTTATTTTAAACTAGATATGTGTGAGAATGGTTGCAGAGTGAGTGAGGCAAGTTTTGCGTTAGGTGGAAGTTAATAGTAAAACTGAAAATTGTATGATAAGAAACATAATTACCATTGCTCCAGGAGATCCGTTTTCACCTGGAAGGCCATTTTCACCCTAGAAACATATAAAATGTGTCACCATTTTGTATAACAGGAGGAGAAATTTATAACTTTTTCAACACAGCATATTATAAAAAATATATGGAACCAAGAAAAAGATTACATTTTAACAATACCAAATTTTTCTTAGCAATCTTATATGCTATAAATCTCAGTTTTTGCATTTTAAAAACTTGAAGACTAAACAGCAGTAATCAACGTGTTACTCAGGGGCACTCAGTCATTTCTAATCTAGACAGTTCAAGTTATCAGCTTTCATGGAAGTTTTAAGACAACATCTCAATTAGTCGCTGTTATTTAGCTCTTAAAATGCAAAACTCAGGTATGTTTTAGAAAAAAGCAAACCCTAAAATATAAATCTTAAATATAGCTATAATATTTAAATAAATTTATTTATGAAAATATGATTTGTTGTGATTTACCTTTAATCCAGGAGCACCTTGTTCACCTTTTTCTCCATTTCGTCCATCAAAGCCCTTTGAAATAGATAAAAGTAGTAAAAATATTAAGATCTGTTAACAATTCAGAACAGTTAAGAACTTTACATTAAATTTTTTATAGCTAGCTTTACCACATAGCACTATTTTCAACATTGACATGAATAATTTAAAACTCTTTTAAGTGCATTGAAGACCTTGGACATTGATTTTACAGTTAAAAACATGAAATAATTAGAAAGTACAATTTAGTCCAATTAGGAATTTGCTTTAAATGTAGCATTAGGCAAGTATCAGTTTCATAGATTTTTTTTTTTTTTTTTTTTTTTTTGCGGTACGCGGGCCTCTCACTGCTGTGGCCTCTCCCATTGAGGAGCACAGGCTCCGGACGCGCAGGCTCAGCGGCCATGGCTCACGAGCCCAGCCGCTCCGCGGCACGAACCCGCGTCCCCTGCATCGGCAGGCGGACTCTCAACCACTGCGCCACCAGGGAAGCCCCTTATAGATTTTTATGTCTATGAAGTTGATCAATTTTTGGCTCAGCTGGTTTACTCTATCTAATGTTTTGCATAGAATAAGTCATTTGATTCAATCTGTAAATCATATTGACTAAGTCAAGAATAGTTCTCAATAGTATATTTTCATCTTTTCTGACAGTGGCAGTACGAAACTTACTGTTTTATTTATTTATTTTTTATTATTTTTTTTTCTTTTTGCTGTACGCGGGCCTCTCACTGTTGTGGCCTCTCCCGTTGCGGAGCACAGGCTCCGGACGTGCAGGCTCAGTGGCCATGGCTCACGGGCGCAGCCGCTCCGCGGCATGTGGGATCTTCCCGGACTGGGGCACGAACCCGTGTCTCCTGCATCGGCAGGCGGACTCTCAACCACTGTGCCACCAGGGAAGCCCCGAAACTTACTGTTTTGCAAATATTTTCCATACACTTAAAATCAGCTTTATTACTTTATCTAAAATAACTAGTTGATTTGGTCAACAAATAAAGTTGATAGACTTAGAAAATCAAAACAACTAGTCAGAATCAATCATTTTTGGCACACACTCAATTGTCCAATAAAATTGGTAAGTAAATTGGTAATAAAATTAGGTAAGTAAACATAGCCAAATGCAACAACTTACAGTCAATTTAGAAACTGTACTTACTCTATGTCCTTTCATACCAGGGAATCCAGGCATGCCAGCTGGACCTTTAAGACCCTAAAAATAAGGAATAAAAAAGATATTAATGAACTTTCAAATAGACTCACAATACAGTAGTAAAAATGCCTTCCCTTTTTAAGTTTAATTTAATTATATAATAATTTTCAACCTAAGATCATTGTGATTACTCCAACTAATTCATTGCATGCTGAAAACTTACTGGAGGGCCAGGCAGTCCTCGCTCTCCAGGTCGTCCGGGTCTTCCTGATTCCCCCTAGGTGGAGAAATAAAAGAATATATGGGAGCTTGTGTAAGAGAAAACTCATTGTAACCAATTAGTGAACTGATTATTTTGCATTTTTCTCACCAAGGACTCATGAAAATGGTTGGACTAAACATGATTGTGAGAACAGCTTTCCTAGTAAAAGGAATGGGGAGAGCTTCTCCCACCTTGATATAAACTTATAAAAAATGCAGGCATCACTCCAAACAAGTATTATGACCACCTCTCAATCCAGTGGGAAGAATTTGCTATTGGAAATTAAATGGGAAAGAAAGACTGACATAATATTAATTGTGTTTTTAAGTTTTCAAGTTCATAAAGAACAGATACAAATTTCTTTATTACAAGAGACAGAGAGAAGAAGCGTCTTCTCTAGTTAAATGTTGTAATCACTGGATGACGCTTCCTGACAGAGTCAAGAAGCACATTTGGGGGTTTTGTTGGCTTGGAATTCAGAAACTGGTATATGTAGCCATGCAAATACTATGTAGATTTTCAGAGATTAATATGAGCTAAAAAGCTATTAAGATATCAACAATGTTTTGAGTAAGGTTTTTCTCTTTGAGATTCTAGAACATGAGATATACTATTTAGAATATTCCAACTTGAATTTTGCTGTATCCCCATTCAATTCTTAAAAACTTACATCCTTTCCGGCAGGACCTAATGGACCTATAGCACCAGGAGGTCCTGGAGGACCCTGAAAAAAAGGAAATAAAAAACAAATATATCTGTAGATTTTTCTGTTACAATCAATTTATTATTCTAACTATGTGTATTTCTAGAAAAAAACTCCTTTTAAAAAATACTATCAATGTTTCTCATCATGAAAATGACACACCAAGTTAATAGTATACCTATATTAAATCCAGTTGTTACTGTTTATTAAACTTATTTTTTATGAAAATTAAAAGTACCATGTATCAGTATTTTATATCACATGTGTGTATTTATAAACCCAAATGCACTTCTACATTTTTTGAGATATTGAAATTTTAAATGTATAGGTATTTTCAAATACTTTGAAATATTAAACTAACTTCACCTTATTTACACAGCATGTTTTCTTGGTGGACTTTGTTAGACTATGCTTATTTCTACTAAATTAATTTTAAAATTATATTTCAGAAGAGTAGACATGCAGGTGAACTGAGTGGCTACAGGATAATTAATCTATATTTAAGACAAAGAGGATTTGTATTCACACTAGGAAGTGGACTGTGGTGGTGGCTAATTAGCCAGGAAATTCCTAGATTAAAATAGTAAGTGTCTCTTAAGATATCTAAACCATTGAGTCCAAAAGATCTTTGAAACCAGTTCAACGATCATAAAAGTACAATTTTTTATTTTAAATAAATTTGATCTATATTTTGTAGCATTCGACAGTTATGTTTTAGAAAATGAAGGTGGTTTCTATCTAGAACTGTTAATTTATTAAATATAGATATAATTGTTACTTACTGCAGGACCAGCTTGCCCAGGTTCACCAGGGGGACCTTGGTATCCTGGAGAACCCTAGTGGATAGAATAATACATAAATATTTTTAAACTAACTTAATCTTCATATGATTCATTTACATCGTGAAGACAGTATGAAATCAGAATTTGTGAATGTAGTCAGCGAATTTTATTCTAGTTTATAAATATTGAAACTACAATTTTTCAGATCAAAATAGAGTTAATTTATTCCATTCTACACACTTAATTCCACTGAAACTGAATTGTTTCAGACTTGAAGCCATATGACATGCAAATTAAATATGTGTTTTAATTTTACCAAGGTTTTAATTGCTAATAGTTAAAAGGAACTAAATGTGAAATTCCAACATCTTTGAAGGAATGATAGTTTCTTGGTTGCTACTTCTCTACTTAATTGGGATTATGCTTGCTGGAATGGCAAAATTACAGCAAGATCTGTATTAACTTGATTCATATAATATGCATGAAGAAGAAATCACCATTAATGACTATACTTACAGGGGAACCAGGATGACCAGATGTACCAGGGGGACCGGGTGGGCCGGGCGGACCCTGGAACAAAAATTTGAAAGATAAGTACAAAATAAATGCATCTGGAATACACTTTATCCAGGCATCAGAGATATCTCTGTTTTGAATGATACTGACATCTTTAAAAATGAGAACAGCATACCTCATTATGTGATAACTATTCATGGATTAATTAATTTTATTAATTTTAAATGAAAATCTCATCACAAAAACTTCACTCTAAATGAAATTCTCTCAGAGTCAATAAAAATTACTGGTGTTATAAAATGTTGACCTGAGTTCCCCAAAAAGTGCTTTCAAAATCTGGAAAAATCTATACAAAATGCTTTGAGAATCTCTGCAACATTAGGGTGATACTTGAACTGGTGAAGAAGCATATTTTTGCCTGGCAGCTCAACTCAATGTGGAAAAATATTGATCTGCATAGTATAAACCCCAGTTTCTAAAAATAATGATGTAAATCAACCCAAAAGTTCTTAACTATATCACTGAGTTGTGTTGATATGAAGATTTAGTTGCGTGTGTAAGATTCATCGTACGTGGGACAACAATAAATTGTAAATGATTTATCATTGTTCAGAAATACAGGTTAAACTAGAAAATCTTCAGTTTTGTAGCACGCTATTTATAAATACTGATAATAAATTTATAAAACTAGAGTTTCTTCTTAAATTTTATCTTGTAACTTTTTTTCTGGAATCTTAATAAGTAGTGGATTTTTTAGTTTTTCTTTTTAGTAAAAACAGTATATCTGATTGAAAAATAGGATTCATAATGTGAACGTAGCTGAATAACAACAGATGTTTACATTTACATAGTTAATACAATTGTCCTTCTGGTTTTAAAATATACACAAAAAATTCACAGGCTCTAAAACTTTAAAGATGAATAAAATTCTCTGCTTACAATTTACTTTTTACTAATTAAGGGTCTTTCTTTAACTGATCATTTAGATCTAATAGCTGAAATTTTGTCCTCTCTAGTTTTAGAAGTCACAACTATGGGGTCCAATGATCTGGGCAGCAATCTTCCATAATCCCTGGGAATCCAGCTTCATGTCTCATTTACACATACATACCTGTTTCTGGCACTAAAATGATAACCTTCCATAGTACTGCTCCTCCTAATGGCTATTCTTCAATAAGGGTCATTTACATGGGACACCATGCGTCAAGCACACGTGCCTAGGTTTCAATGCTTTTTTGCTCTTTTCTTCTATCAAAACTTCAGTCATTTACCTTGAAGGGAACCTTTTGCATACAATGTGAATTGATATCATTTACAATAGATGAACTTCAATACTCGATAAATTCTGGAAATATTTGTATTTCAGGATTTGAGGTGAGATGAATTGTGATATTGGATTGTCATCAAGTGGATTGTCATCTAGAAAGTAGCATTTGAATAGTGAGCAGACATTGAAAGAAGGTTTTGAACAACTCAGGTGAGAAAAAGGAAAAGTGGAAGTGAAAAATAACAAAATTTGGTTAAAATTAGGAAATATATGAGTGTGAGACCTAAGTATGAAGGCAGGTGTGCCCCTGGAATAGGTGGTTTTGTAAAGAAGGAAGGAGCGGCAAAACAGGCATGAAATAAGAGGCAGTGAAGAAAAAAATGAGTTAGGAAAGAAGGATCATGATAAACCTACCATTTTCTTTCCCACCTTAACAAAGAATAAGCTATTTTGTACAATTCTGTCATAACACTGTATTACTAGAAGAACAACCATTCAAGATTTAACAGAGTGGAAGGCTAAATTATTCTCTAAATGCTGACAAACACTTGTACATACAGCTGGCCCGGGATAGCCTGTGATTCCTCCTGGTACTCCAGACTTGACATCATATGCCTCATACTGGGGAGAATAGTTCTGTAGCAAAGAGACCAGGTAGTTAAGATCATGTTGATATATAGATCATAATTCTTTTCAGAAGCATTTAGAAGAAATGCATGCAACATCTGTTCACTGATAGAAAGTTTTCTGCATGCCAGAGAGTGTGGTATGTATTATTTAATTATCTTGCTAATTCTATCTCTGTAACTTTAGATATTAGATGTCTTACAGAAATATTTGCCTAGGCAATGCACAAATCTTTCAACTGACTGTATGCAATTTGTTTCTAAATAATTTTTTTCTACATGCTCTTACTAAAAATATTTCTAAGTGATATCTACAGCCTTAGAAACATAAGATCGTAGACGAAGGCTGAAAGAGCCTTGAGATCATATAATCTGACTTTCTTACTTTGAGCAGAAAAAATGAAGATGTCAAATTACTTTCTCAAAAGTTAATGATACAAGTAAAATTGATATCTCCAGTTTTTAGTTAATGTACCTAACAGATTCGCCAAAAAGTAAACATCCCCATAGAAAACAAGCACGAGATTTAATAGAAAGTTTCATGTGTTTATTGGATTGTTTTGGAGATTATTTTATTTTGAATTCTAGGCCTAGCAATGGATTCTGTTTGGTACCAAGATAAGAATAAGTTAGACTATATCCTTTGCTTCCTATCAAATTGATTTTTGAAAATCTTTTTTTTCAACCCACAGTGATTTGTATATATGTTTTCTAATTTCTCCTAATTTCATGCAGTAGAAATGTTGTCTTATTTATTTGTTTAGTTATCTGCTTTACATGCAGAGTTAGTGGGTTGCCATGCTTTTCAAGAGGAGCAGGATATGCTCTGAAGGCTTGGCAAGAGTAGTTGCATAGGCTTGAATAATCCTCCGGACTTAAAGTCATTAAGGAGTGCTCATAGCTCTTCAGCTGCTTTTGTCCAGACTTTCAGAGGCTTTACCATCAGGATTATAAGGGGAATAGTTACAGCAATACCTAAATTCTCTAGGTTAATTCTTTGGGGAGTTGATGGTTCATTTTTCAAGCCTAATGCGTATATTATATGCCTGCTTAGAAGCTAGGAAATTTTGCAAAGATATAGTAGCAATAGCATTAGAATTATGAGGAAAAGTGAATATTTATAAAGCACTTAGAAGAGTGCCTAGCATATATAAGCACTAGATGGGAATTTGTTAAATACATAAAATCAGAGAATAGATATAAGAAACCTACAGAAGTGAGATGTCATATAGACTAAAGAAAAGAAAATGAACCAGGTAGTTTTAAATAGGACACTCTTTTAGTTCTGGAATTTATTACCTGGCTACCAGTTGGGCATGATTCACAGATTCCAGGAGGGCCGGGAGAACCAGGGGAACCTGGCAGTCCTGGAAGACCAGGATCACCATTTCTCCCAGGAATACCAGGAGGACCCTAAAAAAAAAATCAGAGATAAAAATAAACAAAACACTGAAAAGTCCTAGTGATTTAGAATCATTATTAAATTGTAGCTTCTATGCTTTATAAGAAATCAACATAAGGGATATGTTTTCTCAGGAATCTATACATTTGTACCCAAATCATGTGTATAATTTCAGTGTAATTTATTCCTTTGCATATTGACCTATATGTTATTTTTCAAACCAATAATAGGGGTGAAGACACTATACAAAGTTGGGGAAATCTGAATCTTTACATGCACAATTATGGATTCTCAGTTTGAGTTATCATGTGTCATTATTTAAATATGTGGTACTAAAGGAAATGTATACATGATGAAAGTTCAAATATGGAAAGGTTATTAGAAGGGAAAAAAAGAAAGCAAACTCATCAAGGAACTAATTTCCTTTCACTGTAGAATGTTTACTTACTGGATCTCCTTTGGGGCCTTGAGGTCCATGACCATTAGGAGGGCGAGTGGGCTAATAAATGGAAAAGATATAGATTAAACAAGACATAGATAGGAACAATTTTCCCATGAAGTGTGTCCCAATTTCTTATCCTAAATTGCATCCAATCCCTGGTTTTTAACAGGAAGGTTCACCTTTTACTGGTAATACCCATGTGATTATTTGCTGGACATTACTTTCACTTCCTTTCAGGCTCCTATGACATAGGAACTATTCATGTGTTTAAGTATGAATCTTGAGTATGTACAGATTTTCTTTAAACTCACAGCTGTTGGAGGCTGTGGGCAAACTGCACAACATTCTCCAAATGGGATTTCGGGGTTGGGACAGTCTAATTCTTGGTCATCACATATTATGTCGTCACAGAGAACAGATCCTGAGTCACAGACGCATATTTGGCATGGTTCTGGTTTCCAGACATCTCTATCCGCATAGGACTGACCAAGATGGGAGCATCCTCCTTCAACAACTGAAAAATAAGAGAGATGGTGTAATATTTTGCACATTCAAAAAAATCCAAAAATTAAATTATGAAGAATATCATGGTCTTCCTCCATAATCTGCTAAGTAGTAAGAGACTGCGTTAAATACCAAATCTGTTTATTAACATCAAATTGGCATACTAAGGTAAATTTTCCTTAGGGCCAGTAGGTATTTTACTTTTGCTTGTAGTGAGAACTTAATACCAGTGGAAATCTGACAATCACCTAAACATTTACTTATTAATTGTGCAATTGAAAACAAGTTTTGCTATCTAATTTCTATTCTTTGCTTCAACTACAGATGGGAGCATTAAACTATAAAGATGATTTTGTCACTAACTTTGAAGGCTTTCTGGATTTTATTAACCTAGTTGAGAAATTCAGGGGAAAACTGAATTACTCTTGGCAACATAAAACTCTTCCAGATTCCTGGGAAAATCTTAACAAGTCTTATTGTATGTATTGAATATCACTGCTAGCTCTGTTGGGCATTAGTAGGTCAACATAATATGATATAATATAATATATTGTATACCTCATATGAATGTAAAGAGGTTTCCAAGTCACTAAAAAAAAAAAGTTTTTAAAACAAAAATTGGCAAGGAATAATAAGGAAAAATATGAATCATGACCATGTGTATGTGTGGCTTAAAATGGTCAAAAATTTGCTTCAACAAAAATTTTAGACTTGTTTCCTAATTATATGTAAGATACTGACATTTCAACAGCTATTAACAATGAATCAGCTTAGGGGTTGCCAAAATAAAACCAGGTCTCAATTCTTAAAGCATTAGCTGTGGACTGTGCTTGAATACAACTTTAGCTCTTGAGGATTACTTTGATAGCTTGCCAGTAACTGAGAAAATAAATTACAAGTTTCTAAACATATGCAAAAATTTTTGCCAACAACAAATCACATACTTGTTCAGTATTTGTATTTTTGTGAAACAGTGAAATTTTATTTTTTCAGAGCCCGAACCTTTGTCTGTTGAAAGAGGCTTGCTTGAGAGAAGGCAAGTCATTTAAGAACACTTTTTGGTGCCTTGTGGCCAAGAGGCCTTTGAGAGAGTCCTGAGATTTTTCCACCTGGATACTACATACAGCCATGAAGATCACCTCTTCAAGTTCCTGTTTTTATATCCTCTCCATACCTCAAGTAATGCTAAATATTTTGAGTATAGAGGTTTGGCTGATTCAGTAAAAAAAAGTTCACCAAAAAAGGAGAATTTTAGAATCTAGGGACTCTACAGCGTACCTCCCCTCCTCATTTCCATCTATGTGTGCAGATACAACTTTAATCATCTTGTGCCACACCCCTGATGGATTCAAGAAGTTTAAAAGTCTTTTCTTGTTACAATTACCCAATGTGTTTACAGCTAATAAAAGAAAGTATGATTGTTTCACTGCAATTTTAAGTAAGCAAGAAAGCATCTGCTTATTTTAAAAAGTTATTATAGCTCCTCCTCCATGTTTGAAACAGATGAGAACATTGGAAAGAAATATTGTCTAAGCTTTTAAAGGAGCATTCCTTTATACTTTGTGAGCATAAAAGCTGAATGCCAAAATGCTTACCTCACGTGAATGAAGTAGGCCTATTTAAATGGTGTTTTGAAAGATATGCTTAAGGGAAGTGCAGTCTTTTTCATATTATTATGAACAGTAGTAATTTAAAGGATCTAGGCATTAAATTTTTTCTCTAAGCAGAAATGACATATTTAGGAACTAAGTTCACTGGCTTTCAGAAGAGGCATGAAAATTTTGATGAGATGGAAGGTTGTTTAATAAAATTGTATGACATACACATTTCAAACTTTACACTGGCTCCCTTTTCTTAAGATGAATTATTTTTAAAAAATTTCTCTAAATTAACATTATATGAAGTGTCCCAACAGATTAGTTTTAGCTCAAGATTTTTTCTCATTAATAATGTGGATATCAGCCTTCTCAGCTTCCTTGAAGATATCACTAGTATAAAGAATATTGACCATAGGCCAATATATGTTTGAAATTTGCTGAGAGTAGATTTTAAGTGTTTTCACCACACACACACGCACACACACACACACGTAACTATGTGGATGTATTAATTAATTTGATTGTGGTAATCATTTCACAATGTGTATATATATCAACTCATCATGTTGTACACCTTAAATATATACAATTTCATTTGTCATTTATATTTCAATAAAGCTGAGAAAAAAAAGAAAAAGATACGACCAGTTTATACTAATACTTTTTTTAGCTCTTTTTCTTTGGGTCAAGAATATCTTTCTATATTTAACATAGGACCTGTTTTATAAAAATTAGCTGTTGGATACAAATGAAGATAACAGTTAAAACTAGGGTCAAGCATGTTGTATTTTAAATATCTTCTCTTCCTACATTCTTATTCTGCTTTAAAATCAACATAAAACATTTTCCCTTGTGTATTCATCCTCCTATATTTGTGTCTCATTGAAGGTACTATCACAACCTAGAGATACAGTATTTTACATTCGCTCTGCAAACTTTTAAACAAATGAGCATAATATTGACATTAAAGTTGTAAATGAATTTTTTAGAATTGGGGTTAAACTCAGTGTTACATAAATGAAAATTATTTAGCCTTTTCTTTCCAAATTTTATTAGAAGCCATGTGTGTTATGCTTTTTAAAACAAGAGGTCTCAATATAAATGTTGAGTTAATTTGGTGTACTTCTCTTTTTTTTAAAGGTGATGTTGTTCTAAATAAAAGAAGAAAGGTGGAATACTTGAAAAGTAAGAATTAATGCACTTTTGTTTATTGCCGTAACTTATCTCACATTCATTTGAAAGAAATCTGGCTCTCCTGAAAAGTCAGTTCCTGTAGAAACTTGTAGCTGAAAGTCAGACTTTTCTCTGCAGTTCTACCTCAGTCACCCTTGTTGAAAGAATGGAGAATTTTATGTAGTTGCCTCTAACTTTGTGTTTTGTGCATGACAAAATATGGTTGGCAATATGTTCTCTCAGAAGCTAAACCTATTACACAGATGTCTCACGGTCCTCAGTTTTAGGACCATAGCCTAGTTATATATGAGAAAATCATGGCAGAGTAAAGGAAAAAAATGTTTTGCTTTCAAGAGGAATAAAATGCTCTAGTTAGCCACTTGCAGCATTTAGAAATAAAATAGAAAATGGAATTCAGAAACAGTAGTCATCTCATATTATTCCCTTCTTTTCTTAGATATCTAAATTCAGAGCAGCTTTGATGAAAAAAAATAAGATACATACTTTTGTAAATATGTTAAAGAAAAAGTAAATAATCTCATTTTTACTGCTGGACAAGTAATAGATTTCCCAATTACTTCCTTTATTGTTATTGCTTAAACTAAGTCTCCCTGTTCCAATGTGTAATTAATTTTAAACCCCACCTCTCATGTCACTTAATGTTTCTGTTCCTTAGTACAAAGAACTGTCCTGAAATAAATTTCTCTGTGGTCACTCAAACAATGCATTAGACTAAATCATCATCTAAGTTATAAAACAAAATGAAGCTAGTGTATGACATAATCCACTCTTTGACTCTTATTTCCTAGCTCTCTGTTTTGGAACTTTAGAGAAAAATAAAACCAAGTAACATAATTTAATATTTTCAGATGTTCTTAAAAGCTTTCCTTTTTGGTGTTTTGGTTTCCATTCTTCAAATGTTAATTTATGCTGATTTGATGGAATTTTACTGTAGTGACTAAAAAATAATGCAAGTTATGTTTGTCTTAATTACATTTTTGGAGTAAAAATAATATGCCCTAAAGCATCCAATCAAATTGTTAATTTAGCTTGAGTGATAAGTTTAATTTTTTTCTCTTCTCTTCTTATTGAATCCTCTTCAGAGAGAAGGTTTTCTTTAATCTGAAAATCTAAAAATAACAGATGTGATATGCAAATTATCGTAACATTATTTTCCTGTTACTGTAGAAAGTTGAATATTTTGTAAGTGTGAGCAAAAGGAGTTCATATAGCTTCCAACTGAAATATGTTTGGCTTTTAAATGATACTTATGTTTGAAGAACATACATTTTAATAAATATGTTTTGGCTGCTTATTATTAATCAGAGTATGTTAAAGTATGTTAGATGAATTAACAAAAAGGATTGAAGGAAATATCTGTAGACCTAAGTAGATAGATAATTTCAATTTTAAAATGTTTTGCATGGACAAGGTAGATTCTTCTTATTCTTGTCCCCTACAAAAAAAGAAAACAAACCCAAAACCAAGAAATTTTATGAATAGTCATTTCTAGATGTTTCCTTGTTTTATTCTTTATAGTTATATGATTTTTATGTTTCCAATTAGAAATTTCCTTTAAGGTGGTTAATATTTTGCCCTGTGAAAAATAAAAAAATATTAGAGAATTAGAATTAAAAGTATCATATACCTAACAATCAGCAATTACATTATAATATAATCTGATTAGTGATCAATTATAGGATTACTGAGGAAAATATATTCTACTTGTATAATTACAGTTGGCAAACATCTTTAAGTTTTATGTCTGATAACCAAAATGTTATTCTTACCTTCCTTATCACTAAATCATTAAGTACTTTAATTTCTTCCTTACAGTAATTTTATTTTCCAGTGTTAGTAAAACTAATACTAGGCAGAGTTTGTATCTGTATCTCTTATGTTGCAAGCCCTGTTCTGAGCGCTTCGTATATCTATTTTACTTAATCTTTCCACAGGCCCTGTGAGGTGGGTGTTGTCATAATCCTCATTTTACAGGTGGGAAATCTGAGATACAGAGACATGAAGTGATTTTCCCAAGGTTTTATATGGTAAGAGGTAAAGCTAATATTTGAACCTAGGAAAGCTGTCTCTAAATTCCATACTCTTAACTACTACATTCTATTCCCTTTCTGCAGTTTCAAGGGCAGGGTGGGATTAAAGAAGTTAACTTAAAAGCTCTGTCCCATTATAGTTTCTAAATCCTGCAAGCTTAAAATCAGAATCAAAAAGACGGGTTTATTTCTTGGTTTTTTTAAGGAATAACATTTTTCTGCAGAATATCTTTTCAATCTGGCCTCAAAACAAGAAGATAATATCTGGAGTTGAATTCTGTTGTTTATTTTCTCCTGACCTTATGAAAAAGACTTTAATCTCCAAGACCACCCTAATGACATCCAGACCACCAACAGGATTAACTGGGACTGGGAACTCAGCATACATTTTACTAGATACAGAGAAGCAGGATCCTATCAGCGGCAACAACAATAAACAGATAAGGCTCATGTATCCAGTGCAAAAAAACATATTTAGGATGTCTAAGATTGATTTTCAGAAAATATAGTTACTAAATGATTCATATTAATGAACCTCTAACTACATTAAAAGCTTCCCTTCTGAATCTGGACATTTATGAACATACCAGGCAGCTCCAGAGTGTTTCTCTGATTTTAATTAACTTGAGAAACACAGTCCCTGTTTGCTATCCTCCACACCAAACACTACAGAAAACAAAGTTTTGGAAAAATAAATGCCATTTTACTGAAGCAGTAATTTCTTAATGTGACTTTTCAAAGCAAATTTAATTTTTAATAGGTTCTGAATCCTTTATGTTCAATGTTTACATCTTTGGGGCACTTTAATTTTTGCCCTCTTCTTTGAACTTTTCATTTTGTTCACTAAGATTACATTTTAAACGGCAGTTCTTGACCTCAGTCATGGAAAATACAACGGTTTTATTAGTTAATCTGAAAGGAATTCATTTCTGCTGTGTTTTCATTAGGCACAGACAGAAATTCTAGTGTTTAATGTAACTCCCCAAACTGCAGTTAACAAATGGTTTGTGTAAGAATTGCTATCTTATTTTTTCCGTTGTCATCTTGACATGAAACAGGCCAAGTTTCCCTTTTGAAAACTCTAGATTTTTTTACATCATACCACCCCTCTCTTTTCTATTTTATTTTATTTTTTTCTTTTGAATGTAGAAAACAACAGCACTACACTTTTTTCCAAGAAAAACTGTTTTACGAGAAACAGCTCACTGAGATGTTTCCAGAAAGTTATTGTAGACCTGGAAACTTTACAAATGTTCTTCATGTCCAGCAAAGGCAATAACATCTTTCATCTTTAAAACTTTAACTCTTAAGCAATCCACTTTAATCACTTCAAGGTGGTGAGATCATCTGATGTTACAGAATGAAAGAACTGAGCTACATAATCTTTGGAACGCTGCACCAGTCATCCACAATGGAAACCATGGGGTTTCAGTAGATGGCACTCTTCTCGCTGAGTGACTACTCAAGTTCTGGCATGCAACTCTGTAGGTGTGGAACAGAGACTTTTGTGAGGGCTTTTAGTCTCAACTCTACTCCTAGAAAACTCATATCCAATGGTTCTTGATTTTTTTATAATGAGCCTGTAGATAAGACATCAACCCAAGAATCTGAATTAGTTAGAAGCACATAACCACAGTCTTCCTTTTCCAGAATTGTTCCAGTGGCTTTGTTCTTTTCTCTTACAATACAGAGATGTTTAATTTCAGAATTTAATCAGAATATCTATTTACTTAGAGGCCTTTAGATCATCTGATGTTGAATACTCTAGAGGTGGGGAGGAAATGCAAGGTATCATTAATGAAAAACACAAAATTTTGTACCAACACTTTATTTTCTTGGAATTTATATTTTTACAGAGCTGAAGATAATTTCTGCTTAAATTTTAGATGAGCCTCCTATTTAAAAAGTAGATTTAGCAATTCAAAGTGTGCTTGATCAGTAACAAATCCCCTCTTAAAGCATAATGGAAATTAGTGTAAAAGAAAATAGACTCTCATAACCTGTGATAAGGAACTGATTTCTCTGAGTCCATTTACAGTGGACTTTAATTCTAAAACAATTAAATGCCCACAGTTCATTATCACAGTGTAATTAGCCGAGTAACTAAATATAAGCTCAAACATTAGAACACTTTTAATTAAAATAAAGTTTATCTCCCTGCCCTAATGAAGCAATATTACTTAGTAATAACTTTTTATCCTTTTATCTATTTAATAAGCAGTAACTAAAATATGTCAAAGAGTCTAAAAAATCAGAAACTTGACAAATATTCACAAAAATAGTTATATATTATATGTGGAATAGTTATATATGGAATTTTGAAAATGGTCATAACATTCAAGCCCATTTCCTAAGTCTTTGAATATTGCTACCATGTGTTTGTGTTTGAGTATGTGTGTTTGACAATATTTTATCAGTAATATACCTATTTTCTTAGGAAAGTAGTGTTTAATATTTAAAATTCACACATGTGATATTTTTAAATCTCATTATAAAGTATGGAATCCAGCTGTGTAACATTTATGTTGGCATTGGTTATGCAAATGGTAACTGTCTGTCAGGTGGCAAGTCTCTGCTTAAAACCTGGCATGTTTATAAACTACAGGAAATATAAAATAGAACATATTTCTCCATTGGTAGAAGAAAATACATGAATTAGATAGAACTTTCACAGATTTGTAAAAAGACCAAAATTCTTTGTGAGGACATGTTTTATGCTCTAGAATATTCATGTGAGTAGACTAGAAGTTAGTGCTTATTGGAGCTGTTCTGCTTCTGGGATTCTCAGGGCATTTATAAGAAACCCATATCCCAGAACTCTATATGACTATTCTCAATGTGCTGTATATTCAACCACCTCCTGTAACCTCCCCAAAACTAATCTACCAGCAATTTTTGGTCTTGTTTTGTAAAACCTCCAGGGAACATAAGATGTTACTATCTCAAAAAAAACTTAAACATCTTTTTTCATGAGAAACAAAAGCAGTAAACTGAACAAAATCCTTTACAACTTCTTTTGAGCATAAAAGCATACAAATGGATCAGCAAAATTTCATAGTTTTTTATTATATTCTGCAGCTAAAGGGAAAATAAAAAGAACTTATGTGATATAAAGATCCTGTAGGTATCAAACACTTTTTTCCCCTCTGAAGTGGGATTGAGAAGAAAAATAGTCATAATGATTATAAAAGATTGTAACCACCAGGCAACCACAAATATTTTGTCACTCTTTTGAACTAAACATTAAATGTTTGCAGTCTTTCCAATAAATGAGAACTTTGTGATTTTTTCCCCAGAAATTAGCAGAATTTAAGGATTTTTAAAAAGGTAAAAGTCTTGATTGAGGTGGAGGTGTGGTAGAAGTCATTTGGTATTTTAGCCAAGGAAGGACTAGGGGTTGTGGCATCTTCTGGGAGAATAGAATGGGGAGGAGAAGAGGAGAGGAACAGAGGAAAGAGGATTGAGAATTCAAGGGAAAGAAAAGGGGAGGAGACAAGAGGAGGGAAGAAAGAAAAGAGATGAAGCCACACAGAGGGCACTAGGGGATGAGGGCGGGGGTGATAGAGGAAGCAGGGAAGGAGGAGGAAAGATGGTCTTGCCTAGGAAGGGGGTGGGGTGATGAGTGAAGGAATGACAAGGGGGAAGAGGTCTAAAGGAGTCAAAGGGGGTGGAGAGATAAGAAGGTGGAGAAAGGAAGGGAGGAGAGGAAAAAGGAGGAGAGGAAATTAAGGGAACAAGGAATATGGATGTTTCTTTTCGTTTGTGGCCATGGTCTGAATATAACTGAAGAAATATCATTGGGTGTTTCCCCCCTACTTACATATACAACCTATAGGACACTAAAGATATCTGACATTAAAAATGAAAAACTGTTTTCAGACACTATGTTTGCAAAAACTATAGGTTTAAATGTAAGCATTTTTTTATTATGTGCACATAGAAATGAATGTGTAATGATTTCTTCTAGTATCTGCAAACTTAGCATTTAAAGACTTATTTCTATGAAAGGTTTAATTCCAATATGTCTGGTATTTTAATGACTCTGAGAAACATATGAATTAAAATAAATATTTTCACACAGTAAGATAATGAACCAAACATGGTTTTGAGGAAATTAGAACATGAGAACCATCATTTGCACTTATTAGAAAATAGAACAAATCAACTTTTTGAAGTCAAAGAGTACTAATATCTTTACCTTGTTTGCAGAAAAGTCAAACATTCCTGTTGAAAATATTTTCATAAATATTCTCTTTGTCAATGTAAATGCAGTTAAAATGTAGAACATGCAGAAAACACTAGGCCCTTAACAATAAATTATTAGAAGATACGTATTAATCAACCATGTAAGTGCTTGAAACTGAATACAAACAGGAACAATGAAACTTTTATATAGTTTGAACCTTTAAAGAACGTTGCAGATATTACCTTGTTGCCATTTTACAGAAATATATTTCAGTGGTTCTAATAATGTGTAGTGTTTTCCTTTAGACTATCCTTAATACATGCTATTTTTAAGATGCATTACCTTACTGGGTAAACAATGCTTAATGCTCTATGCTGACAAAGAATCCAGCATACAAGGGAGAGCATAAAGGTATTACAAGAGACCAATAACTTCCAGACTGCTTAGGGAAGCGTTCCACGATGTTAACAATCCAAGAGGGGAACTTTGTAAAGCCATTTAAAAAAGTTTCCAGTACTGTTAACGTGAAAACAAGTTAGTACAAGAACATCGTTATCTTCAACAACCAGAGAACTTTCAAATACAAAACGGACAGTATTCTCTTTAAGCAAATGTAAAAAGCACCACCCTGGTCAGTACTATGTTTCACAGCTGGGAGCTGACAGAGGAAATTAGCTTTTAGGAGACTGGTTTCCCCTTTATACTGATTTGTAAAGAGAAGTAAAGGCAAAAACCCCATAAAGTTTCTTGAAATCGGTACCTACTCACCTTCCTGTTGTGCCAGAATAACAGTGGGATGAAGCAGAGCGAAAAGTAACCAGATCCCCTTTTGCACAAAGCTCATCATGTCTAAATATCGGACATGAGACTCTTTGTGCAAAAAGGAGAAAAGCAAAGCAGCTCAGAGTAGCACCATCAGTTGTTCCCTGCCCTTCAGCACCGGGCCCGTCATAAAACTCAGCCACTGAGATTCCTGTGCTTTGGCCTTAAATAGGAAAAAGTTTGGCTTCCTTCGCTCTCCAGCCCCTTTCTGAAATATGAGAGCAGCACCCATCCCCTGAGCAGTAAAAGAAATGATTAATATGTCTTTTTCCCTTATGGAAGACACAACACACAACTTAGGAGAAATTGCACATCTGGAGCTTGTGTCTATGTGTGTATGTATAAGTTTGTTTCATATTTTAGTCATACGTGTCTTTGCACAACTTAAGAATGTATATCAAAAAGCTCTGCCTTGAGTTTTAATAAAAGACTTAGATGTGGGTATTTTTTTATCTCCCCTTATTAACAACTGCATCATTTTGAGAAATTTCTTGATGCCCTTTTCTTGGGCATGACTAATTTGCCAACCTGATCTTCCTAGAAGACTTTATATTGGGATTTTGCCAGAATCCACCCTAACTCAATTTAAATAGGGAACTGTAAAAGATTAACTGGAAGAAAAGCCTCTGTTTGTCCACCCACTCTGGGTCCTGGAAATTCAGTTTCAGGCAAATGTCAAAAGACTAAATATCTAAGATATGTTTGAATGGCACCTTAAAAGTTAGCTACTAATCTATAGCTGTTTCTATTTGTCACAAATTTCTTTAGCCAGCCAAAGAGTAATTCCTTGTGAGAGTGCAAATTTTGTACTGCTTGTAAAAGCTGAAACAGATTTTTCTAGAGAAAAATTTAGCCCTTCATGTCTTGACTTTGTAAGAAACAGAAAGAGAAAGAGCTTATCACATGAAATATCAAAAGAGTACCAAAAGTTCTCATTTTATCTAGATTGGTATAAATATTAGTATAAATATTTCTCAATTTAGACTTTTGTATGTATGATTTCCAGGCCACGTTAACATAGATTTTCAATGTATTTCTGGATATGGGGAGTAATTTCTGGGTCATATTTTAAAGAGGGGCAAATACTATTTATAGGTCTTTGATAAATTTTTGCAAGAAAAATGTGCTTGTCCACAGTACCAAGTTATTTCTGTTAATCACTATATTTCTTTATACCCTAATAATCAGTCCATAGCTCCTTCATTCATCTCTCTATTCTGTATGAGCTATTCAATTCTAATCAAGGTCACATGCATTTATTTTATTTTTTCCATGTCAACTTAGCCATGCCCATCTCCATGCATGTATGCGCATGTAAAATTCTCCCCATCTCACACCAATTCATGGAAGTCACTCCTCTAATACCCAGTTCAAGGCTTTCCTCCGTTAAAACTGTTTTCATCTTCTTCTTTCTCCCAATTCATGTTACACAATTTTTTTACTCAATTTACATGTTATTTGTATAATTGTAGGTGTACATCTATTCTATAAGAGAGGACAGTTGTACACTTGCCTCCCTACAGGCCCAGCTACTAAAAGCACAAAGACGTCCAAATGTAGATGACATCATCTGGTGACAGGAAAAGAAAACTAGTTGGACCAATCTCTTGTACATCTTCTGATTTTAGACCAGAGATACACTACTTGAGGGAAAAAAAGTAACAATTGAACAGTCATGAAAATAAGCTTTGCTATTGGATCATAGTGGAGTTGTTGGGGGAAAAGACTGTTATATACATTTTTCTATCTTTCAATCATCTTCACTTTATATTAAAAAAAAAATCCCCTTGTGTTCAAACCAATTCAAAAACATGATTCATTTTTCTCCTGGTGTCTCTGACACTTGCATAAAATAATTTATATATCTGTATTCATTATCTTATCTTATGTACATGATCAATAAAAGTTGAAATTTATTAAATTTCTTCATTAGAATTGGTTTCCAATGTGGAAAATTAGATACATTAGTTTAAAATAAAGCTTTTTATGCTTTATTTCAGGCATTACATATACAATTTCTATTGTATTTTTGGTTTGTTCTAAAATTCTTAATTTGGTTATCTATTCAAATAAAAGTTTTATACTCATGAGAAAAATTCATGATTGATGTACTCATATTTAAAAAGTTAGCTGATACTTTGCATAAAAAAATAATTGTTGTGTTTTAAGGTATCCATGAGAGATCCAGAGATAAATATCATACTCCAGATTTTCTGATTTGGCATTCTTCACTACCGCAAGCATATCTGGAGGTCCTGCACCAGGATCCTTTGTATTCTATGTCCCAGATCTTATTTTCCTCTTCATGTCAAAATGTCTTCTAATAAGGTGTCTAGATGGATGTGGATCTCAGCTGGTATCACAACTGGACAAAATACAGACAGTGTTGAATTCTATTATGCAGTCCAAGGGCTGATGTCCTTGTAGTAATCTAGACACACATTGATTTCTATACATCCCTGACTTCCCTGATATTAACCAGTTCACAGAGACATGTCATTTTGCTGTCTGGATCACATTTAGAGTTTTAACACAAATCTAAACACCTGCACCAACTAAAGCACTGATTAATCTGGTTCTCCTTTAACAAAGAGGGTAACTGAAAAGATGAGGCAAAGCAAGGGTGTGGCAGATTATCAAACAAAAATTCAAATCTTTTCCAGTTCAGTGGAAAATGGAGCTTGGGAGAGATGCATAAGCACAGCTGTGATGAATTCAGTAAGCCAGTGAATGTCAGCAGTGCTTTCTACAATAGCGATAAGAAAATCAATTATCTCCATCACGAAAAACACATGGAAGAGAAGTCTCTCCCTCTCTTTCTCTGTCTCTCTCTCTCTCATACTGCTTCATATATAACTTTCTTCTTTAAGCAAAGGAGGTGCATTTTTTAATGGACATTTTCTATATGCTTTCAAATCACTGTAAAACCATTTAAAATGTATCTGTGGTAGGATTCACTTAAAAATATACTGAATCCATAGCAGAATTGCAGCCTAAAATAGGATAATTTACAATGGTAAAATACAATGCAAATTTTCTTTGCTATTCCTAGAGAGGTGGGTCAGTTCACTTTATGTGGTGAAAACATGTTTGGAGAGATGTGTTCCCTTTAAAATAATGTAAACAAATACCAATATGTGTGTAGTAGAGCCAAAATGTGGTTGCAAATGTCATGTTGTATTGAATGACGGGGGCACTTCTAACCACAGGTATATCTAAGATTGAGGCAGTGAGATTGGTAATGGGACATGACAGGCAAATTTCTGAATGATTACTATGATCAGTTCTTTAAGACCCTGTAATTTCCTCTTATTCCGTAAAGTAGAGTTAATTGTCCCCTTATTTTTGTTCCTATAGAACTATATTGATAACCACTTCTCTTTAACCTAGAAATTTTACTTTTGGGCAGGACTCACATTTCCTTGATGTTTAGTAAAATGAAGTGTGCTACACGTACTCATTTTGGAAACACTAAGTATCTCTATTCTTATCTATTTTTTATATCGTTTGCTGTTAAGCCTGAGGTTCTGCATTTCTCTCCTGGTATTTTTCAGCTGAAAATTACCCCAAGATTGAACAGAAAGTTCAATGAGGTTACATGACCTCAAAATTACTCATTGGAATTAAATAGCATGCTTTCCAACTTTTTTTCTCCATGTTTTCCACTTGAGTTAGTCACTGATGTGGTAACAATATTTTTATGCAATTTAGGAATTGGGTGAATACATTTCTTTTTCTAATGAGGGATTGTAAAAAGATGGAGAAAGAATACAGTTGTAGAGTCAATGACCAATTTAAAAAGAAATATTCTGATTTTGGATCATCATTTAATTTCCAGTGTTGCTGTAATTTTAGAAGTTTTGAGTAAATCCTCATTAATTTATACTGAATGATGGAGTTCAATCTTAGGGCATGCAAGAGAATTCACATCTGTGCTTGTGTGTCTATATGTGTGTCTGTGTATATGCTTATATATATGCAAATATATTTTTAATATATTCACATATACTTTTAAAGATTGACTAAAACTTAAGCAAGTAAAATTTCCTGGAAACTGTTTTTAAAAAAATAATTGATTAATTAATTTATTTTTGGCTGCGTTGGATCTTCATTGCTGTGCGCGGGCTTTCTCTAGTTGCGGTGAGCAGGGACTCCTGGTTGCAGTGGCTTCTCTTGCTGCGGAGCACGGGCCCTAGGCACACAGGCTTCAGTAGTTGTGGCTCACGGTCTCTAGAGCGCAGGCTCGGTAGTGGTGGCGCACAGGCTTAGTTGCTCCGTGGCATGTGGCACCAGGGACAGAACCAGGGACCGGACCAGGGATGGAACCTGTGTCCCCCTCACTGGCAGGTGGATTCTTAACCACTACGCCACCAGGGAAGTTCCCTGGAAACTGCTTTAATGTACATGTTTGAATTGTGAAAATTTATGAAGTATTATGATTATGTCTTCCTGGAATGAAGTCTTTATATACTTATGTTTCAATGATATTTATTTGCCATCATAATTATTGTAATTATATTTGAAAATTCACAGAAAATTGGAATCTATCTCATTACCTAACATACTGACTCATTTCAGAACAGTGTGATTACTTTATAAATTTTGTCACAAAGGTGACACAGAGTCTGGGAGTAACATCTTGTAGGAGTTCAGAAGTTCCCTGTTGGGTCTTCAGTTAACTTAATCATTCTCAGGATTGAAGCTCTACTCTGCAAATCCCACCAGACTCTCTATCAAATATAATTTGTCATCTGAGTCATACTTAGGAATTTTCAGCAGTATCCAACACAGCTGCAATAGCTTTTCAAATGAAGCCAATTCTGTCTGAAGATAAAAAGAAAGCCCAAATTACGATCTTCTGATAGAAGCATGAGATAGACCAAAGCCAAATTTATTGGATTTACATGCTTCAAATGGAGAGTGATTTTAATTCCTCTCAATATTTTTATATTCAGATATTCCATGGGGGGCCATATTTAGGGTCTCTTAATCCAAATAATTCTTTAGGACAAAGAAATTTAGAGCCACCTGCTTCTCTCTCACCAAATAAATGGAGGTAAACGTGACCTTTCCAGGTATAACTTATTATGACTGTTACTCTGTACAACTAACCCCTCTTCAGGTCAGCATCACTGCTCATGTAACAAATATTCTGCTTGATTGTCTGAAGACTGCATTTTTGTCTATACATCAAATCATGTTTAAAGAAGCTTTATATTTAGGCATGTTATTGGTATATGGAATAATTCCAATATTAGATTCTTGGTGGAAGGAAGCTATGGTAAATAGGCTCCTTTTGTTCCAAAGGATGTGTTGCCCTCGGGAGTCTTAGCTTTCATGTGACAATGTCCATTTTTGTAACTTTGCTTTATATTTATGTTTATTTATGTATTTATTTTATTCCTGCCTATAGGATATTCTTATTTTTTATTCCCATCCCCTTTTAAAAGTCATGCACATTGAGAGTCCGCCTGCCAATGCAGGGGACACGGGTTCGTGCTCCGGTCCGGGAAGATCCCACATGCTGCGGAGCGGCTAGGCCTGTGAGCCATGGCCGCTGAGCCTGCGCGTCCGGAGCCTGTGCTCCGCAACGGGAGATGACACAACAGTGAGAGGCCCGTGTACCGCAAAAAAACAAACAAACAAACAAACAAAAACCTCTTGTAAAAATCATGCACAGCAGCAAACAGTCCTGTGTAGATCATAGGTAATAGGTCATAAGTATAAAAAAAGAATGACTGGATTGGAATGAAGTAGTTGAAATATTAGGCATTCTCTTTCTGCCATCTTGGTACATGTGGACGCCCTCTGGGAATAGAATTTCTAAAATGCAGATATGTCTGGAAGGTTGTGGTCCAAGGCCATTTTTGCTGGCTTAAGTGGGATCTCCAGAACAAGAGGGAGTACCACCCAGCTTTTCTTAAAACTGAAGATGCTAATATCTGAAATAAAACTGAATTCTATTTTGGCAAGAAATGTTCTTTTGTATACAAAGCAAAGAACACAGTGACTCCTGGTGGCAAACCAGACAAAACCAAAAAAATGTGGGGAAAAGTCAGTCCACTTGTGCTGCGAAGGCCACTGGACACAGAATCCACATGATGCTGTGCCCCTTGAGATTTTAGACTTACCGAAAAGTAAATAAATAAAAGTGTGGGGGAAAAGTTAAGTGTTTAATAATATAAGAATTTCTTAAAATTTACAGGACCCATACCAAGAATCTGCCTCTACCCTTCATAATTTCACAGATCTTAGGTATATTTCATGAAGTGATTAGGTCAAAACATCTGACTAATGAGAATCAAATGGCTCTCTTTCTCCAATACCTAACATATTTATTTGTATCCATGCCTTTCCTTATGCTGCCTTCCTGTCTGAAACGAGCCTTCCTCAACTCCATATGGTCGAGTCCTACTCAATTTTTAACACCCAACCCAAACATCACCTAATTTAGGAAATCTCTCTGATCCTCCCTGTTGAGATAATTCTCCTCCTCCTCTAATCTTCTTTAGCTTTCCCATGGCTCTTAGTTTCTTTTAATTTATGATGTTTTATCTTTCTTGCTAGACTGAAAGCTACTGAAAGCAAGATTCAGGTTTAATCATCATTTTATACCCAATAGTAACTACTACAGTGCCTTACATAGAGTATGCAATTAATAAGTGTCAAGTGTCATGATTTACAATAGAAAACACTTAATCCAACAGAATGCATGTGAAGTAATCTATTTCCTTGGTATCCTTCAGAACTCATGTAATTTTTAATAAATTAATTATTCCCAGTATTTCCATCACTCTGAATAAAGGAAGGTCATTCTTTCCAGCGTAGGAAGTCTTTGGATTTATAATTGGTTTTTAAGACTTCCAGATGTTATGAATTTATTTCTAAAATTGAAAAAAAAGTAAACAATAGAACTAGTTAGCAAACAAATTGAAAACAGTCAAACTCTGTGTTTACCACAAGTATCACAAGTAAGAGACCACTAAAACAAAAAAAAAAAATTTTTTTAAATGGAAAGAAACACAGGTAATTTGCCAAGGATGATAAGAAAGAACGATAAGAAAGTCAAAAGTTAATTTCAAAATCAATTTAAATAATTGAGCTAGAAATGCATCACGATTTTCATCTGTTTTATTTTGGGGATAAAAATTTTTAAATGACATATAAGTGAGTATCATAAGAAGAAAATACTTCAACGAGGAGTTCTTACACTTTCAAACTGTTTCACTTCCCTTGACTCAATTTCCTTGCAGTAAAAATTCTAAAAAGGAAAAAAAATGTAAAATAATCAAGTCATCAAAATACTGACATTTTCCTTCTCTTCCACAAATACAGGCACCCCACACATAATGTAAGACAAATGTTGAATGTCTTTTTTCGTATTGCTTGCTTTATTGGTTTAAATTCCCCGGAGAAGTATAGAAATGCCAGTTGGGTTAGTTGAGTATACCAAGGAATATATAGAAGCAGGTAATAGTATTCTTGAGAGGACCCCTGTGTGTAGGAGTTGGAATCCAGTTTTCGGTTGTTTGGGTCAAGGTCAGCTCCAAAGTGAGCAGCCTCATTGACCTGGATTCAGCATCTGGGTTGTATCACTCTTGATTGTTGCTTGGTGTGAGCTGAAATGGTCACTCCTAAAATATCAGTTAGGGTATGACTGGCAGTGAGAGGCCAACAGCTAAAAGTTATAGTTGGAGGCACTATGTGATCAAACTGCATAGGCTTGTATGAAAATTCCTTGGCCCTCTCCATCTCCCAGTTTGAAGTGGTGTACTTCAAATAAAAGTACGTTTCAAAAAAAAACATATTTTTATGGTGGGGAATGGAAGAAATAAGAAAGAAATATGTTGGCTAGTTATTAATTGTGATGACTAACTAATTAAGAAGAAAGCCTAAGCTAAAATAAGTCTCTTGAAATATTTTAAAATATCAGAGAGTTACTCTTTCCTATTCAAAATATAATCAAGAACTGATGGACTCTTTGAAATCATAGAGTTTTGGGGAGGAAAAGGGGAGAGGATGCATCTTGAGAGATTTCACTGAAATTAACATCAGGTTGAAGAAGGTAACTTTATATCTGCACTTTTTGCTATAGCAGACACCAGAGCAAAATATGGCCAGACAGTCAATTGGGACAGCATGACACACCACTGGAAAAAATGATGTCAGGTGCAAAATTACAAGAAAAGTAAAATCATTGTTGAAGCCACGTTAGCATACCCTGCTCAAAATTATATCTGATTCTCTAGACACTTCATTTGGAAGATTCCCCAAAACAAAAGCAGAGAAATTACATAAATGGTTTTCCAGGCCAACGTTTCTGATTTAGTGTGCTGTAAGTTGCTTGTAGTGTTTCTCCAAGTAGGGAATCCAGGAAAATTTCTAGGGGCTGTGGATTTTGGAATCTCACCAAATTGTTAATGACTGCAGCCATACTAGTTAGCAAAAAGAGCTAACCATGGTGTTAGCTCTCTTCCTAGTTGTTTTTTTCCAACACTACATTGGTGTAATTAAATTTTGTTCTCTTTGGCTAAAAAAGGTGAAGAGAACACTTCTCATTTCCTCTTCTCAACAGCTTAGAACTTAGGGGAAGTGGGCATCAAGAGTTTGGGGTAAAGAAATCTTAAGACACAGAATTTTAAAATATTGAAAAAGAAGGCCAAGATATGGGTCATATTGAATGGGCACATTCCTGAAGTGGCCACTAGTTCAGTTATTTTCTCTCATTATTTTCTGGTAGTTATTTACTTATTATGATAATTTACTTGATTACTCATAATTATTATTTTATATTTTCTGCAAGAATGAAAGCTCCATGGAGAAAGGGCTGTGTCTGTTCTGGTGGTCACTGTTTCTCTGGTACCTTGCATGTAGTCTCAAAGAGAAGGTGCTCACTCAGTAAGTAAGTGCTCAGGAAGTACTGACCTATTCTAAGTTTTCTGGTGATTTCATTATTTTTCTAGTCTAATTTATATAATCTAAATTTAAATTAAAGGCTTCTTAATTCTCAACCTGGTTTTATAAGAAAATCATCACTTTAGAATAAAAATATCCATCTGTAAAGTTTTATGATATTTTTCTTCCTTTCTTTTTTTTTTTAAATCCCCAAATAAAATCCCTGCCAAATGAAAGTAATACAAGGAAACTCAAATAATTTGCCAGGGCAAGTTTATTAACATTTTCCCAAAGCATATCTTATTTGAACTGTTTATTTTGGATCACCATCCAAAAGGTAATTTTTTTTTAAAGCTTATAAGAAAATGCTTGGCTTATAAATGTTAGTTTGCATAGATAAAGGCAAGGAATGGGGTTGAGTGAGGAAGAGGAATAGTGTCTCCCATAATTAAAATATTCTCAGAAATTGTTTTTGACTATGTCATTTAAGCACTTAGCCCTAAAGAGTGTTAATGCAGAGAGATTCAATCATCTCAAAACAAAATTTGAAAAATACTAAATATCTAATGCCTGATGCAGTTCCTGGCACATAAGGCGCTCAATTATGAATTGGGTTTTCATGTTTTGATTTTATTAGTAGGAAGAAGGTTATTTTCATGAAAAAATAATTGTGGACGATTGTCCATAATTAAAACAATAAAGAAAGCCCTGAATACTAATAATAATAATAGCAGTTTTTATTATTTTTTTTATTTTTTTTTTTTTGCGGTATGCGGGCCTCTCACCGTTGCGGCCTCTCTCGTTGTGGAGCACAGGCTCCGGACACACAGGCTCAGCAGCCACGGCTCACGGGCCCAGCCGCTCCGCGGCATGTGGGATCTTCCTGGACCGGGGCACGAACCCGTGTCCTCTGCATCGGCAGGCGGACTCTCAACCACTGCGCCACCAGGGAAGCCCCAGCAGTTTTTATTTAATACTTACTATGTGCCAGCCTTATTCTAAGTTTTATTGGTATGTATTTATTTTATATGTATTTAATATAATATATAAAAATAGAATATATAAGTAAAATATATAACATGTACATATAATTTATTTAATCTTCACTACAACCCTATGAGCATGACTAATGCTATACCTGTTTTGCAAATGAGTAAAATGACTTCCCAAAGACCACATGCTTAGTGAACACAGAGCCAAGATTCAAACCCAGGAAATCTGATTCCAGGACCCATTCTTTCAATCCCCATGTATTAAGTTGAATTTAGTAGCCCTAAATGCTTTCAAACAGATCAGAAACTTTATATTTAAATGAGTGTTTTCCTCATCAATGAAAACATCGGAGTAGCTAGGTTTAGTTCATTCTTTTCCCTCTCAATTACATATTTGTTTGAAGCATTATTTTCACTGTTTCCACTGGTGAACCTATTGAGAGTAGGTTTAATTTTTTTAACTGCCAAAAACGATTTGTTGCAATTTCTGGTGAATAAGTAGGATTAAATAAGTAAAATTGTCTGACACTGCATCAAAAAACAAAATGTGAATACAAAGTAATGATTCCAATTTTCCTTCATGTCTCATAAAATGATTGTAAAGACAATCCCACAGATTAGAACCAAAAGTGTTTTTGAAAAAATATATAATGTGAAGATGTAGTCAAAGGTGTATTCTTTCTATTATATTAGTAAAAAGAGAAGAATAGAAAAGAAAAATCTCAGTGCTTTATGGAATTTAAAAGTCAATGGAAGAGTCCTTGAAGTCTATTGTCTTGAATTGGGGTGGTGAATGTACATTGCAATACAGAGGTCTTTGTGTAGAATCTCATTCTTCTACTAAATTATATTTTTTAATCTGATTTTTGTTTTTCTCAGAATCTGTTAGGACAACCCAAGTTTTATTGTAGGCAGTATTAATCTAGGATTAGCCAAGCAAAACCAGAAAGTGAAAAATTAGGCTTTCCCTCCCCTGAGGGCCTGTCCACGTTGTAAACTGTACAAAATGATCCCATCCTGATAGTGCAGAAATGAACACAGTTTCCAACAAAACTTACATATGTGGCAGGGAGCTGTCCCGAAATGACATACTTAGACACATATTTCCAAAAGGATCATAGATTTTCCTTTACAACAGTATTTCATAGGCTTTACAGCATTTCTCAGCTTGGCCTTCTCTTTATCACTTTCTCTATCATTTTTTTTAAAAAGCTTTATTAATTTTCAGTTTCTTCAAAGAAAATTTTTTATTCAAACAATTTTATTTTGATGTACATGTTGATTCAGTGCTAAGAAGCAATTGAAGAACATGAAAAACAGTTAAGCTGGGGGACATTGTGGATTATTAACAGTTAAATTAAAGCAGATAACTAAATTCCAATTTTTATTTTATTTTATTTTCACTTTAATCATTTGATAGATGTGCCATTTTCCCTCACTTTATAGATTTGGATTTTCAGGGACATTGTCCGCTTTCTACATTTTTGTCTCCAAATTACTTTCCAACAATTCAGGTAAGTGCCTCTAGGTGTAGAGCATATCTCCTTGATGATTCTAACAGTTTCTGATCAATTAATTAATTATGCTATTTAAATACCTATTGTGTGCAAAGCACCGCACTAAGTTTGTTAGGGTATAAACAGAAAAGTAATATGATTCTTAGCCTTAAAAGAGATTATATAATTTACTTAATATTGAACAAATCCATTGGGCACTCTTATAATAAATTCATCTATGAAGTGATAAGTTTAAACATAATTTGACTGAGATTTATTCTAGTTTAAGAATCTGACAATTTTCTAAAAAAATCATAGAGTACTTATTTTTTCCCCAATTAAAAATATTTCAATTATTTATTCATACTTGCTTCTCCCTCTTGTAATATGTTTTTTATTTCTACAGTAGTTTCTGTTTTCCAAATAGCTCTCACAGAAATAGATGCATCTGTTCTCTGGACTTAACAGTATATCATTCTTTTTCTTAAAACACATTATTGTAAAACACAAGTAAAGAGAACCAAACATAAGTTTTTAAAAAATTGCACATGAAATGTTTTCTGAGCTATGAGCTACTTAAGCTCTCTCTGGAGCTGATATATGGATGCTTTTCACTTAAAGTTCATGCTAGAATTTTTTGTACTTTAAAATAAGAGATGATACCTATTCTAGATTAATTCTTTTTTGTTATTTATTTTATTACACTTGAGTTCATTTTGTTTTTATTTGGAGTAGCCTGATTAATTGATGTATTAATTTTGAATGGGATGCTTCAGAATAAGGCGATAAGCTTACAAACTCTAACTATTAGTAGGTAGCATCTATTTTTTTCTATTGTATACACTTTAGTGAAATAAACCTAGAAAAAAGAAAAAAGAAACTTACTTTCTCAATCCAACCAAAATGTTTCTTATACCAAGAGATCAAAGAAATTCACATCAAAATATGTAGCATTTTTAAAAAGCGTATTAACTGCTTAATAACTATAGGGACTGTTAATATCCACGATCCAGAGATGGGGTGGTTAGCCTTTTTGTGACTGCTTTGTTGAGTCACGGTAAGCATATTCTTCAACTGGCTGTCACATTGTTTTATTTGTTAGTCATAGCAATTGAGTCTGATTCATACTGTCCTATAGAAAGCTTAAGGCCTTGCAAGCATGCATTCTTCTAACATTTCTAATCAAATGCTTCACTCTGACTTAGGAAAGTGCTGACAATAATGTAAGCTTTTTAGTGTAGAGAACAGTGGATATACTTAATACGACAAAAATCTCAACATTACTATCTTCCAATTGGACAATTTTACATGATTGGGGCTAATTAGAGCTTTCTTCCTGATTCTGCAGAGTTCATGTTAGTGAATTTTGGCAATGTCTCTCATATTATCCTGTGCCAGATAAGTGAAGATGTCTTGGTGGCTGATATTGAAATAAAAGGTGTGAAATCAGTTTAACCAATGGTCCTATGATTAATGGACATAGCAGAAATTTTAATCAGATTTGTAGGTGATAAAAACCACATGTTGCATGGCAATATTAGGATTAAAATTAAAATCTCAGAATTTAGTGGTGGTAGGCTGATATCAACATCATAAAGTTGTGTAAGAGATAAATGTAAAAGCGTCTATCAAAGACTGATTACAGAAGAATATGGTGAAGAGACATGGCTGCATAATAGTAGCTGATGCGACAAAAACCTACCAAAAACAGTTGGTAGGTTTTAGTCAATCTTAGCAGGGAAATATGGCTGTTAAATTGGTCTATGCCCTTGTTTATGAATTACATTTATACTTATTGAGTACTTATTGCGTGCTAAGCATTATGCCTGGCATGGGGCTAGTGACGAAATAGACCTGATCCACATCTTTAATAAATCTACAAACAGTCTTGTCTGAAAGGTTGACAAGAAAGTTTCAACTCAGAGTGAAAAATACTGTGAAAAAGGTGGTAATGAAACTTGTGAAGGCCATATGATCCAGTCTATAGTGGTCAAGATGAGTTTTCCACAGCAAATGATTTCAAGAATGATACTGCTTCTGCTTATATCTTCTACAAATCTTACACAAAGAGGCTTATCCAGTTACATCTAAATCCCAACCTTGGCCTGTTCTATAACGTTCTTGCTACCCTTCCCCCTCCTCTACACTACCTGGGAAAGACTGAACATGGTACCATTTCTAACTTCCTCAACCATCCAGAAAGTTCTTATAAATGTGAAATTGGGCAATGAAAGATTCTGACAACCAAAGGGCCTTCATAATACTTCTTCCCTCTCCTGGATAAGAAATAGAGTTGCATTCAGGTTGTGCATCCCAGTAGCTTTTTTAGGAAAGAAAGTAGGAAAGAGGATAGATAAAAGCAATCTAGGGACTTCTCTGGTGGCACAGTGGTTAAGAATCTGTCTGCCAATGCAGGGGACACAGGTTCAAGCCCTGGTCCGGGAAGATCCCACATGCTGCAGAACAACTAAGCCCGTGTGCCACAACTTCTGAAGCCCATGAGTTTAGAGCTCGTGCTCAGCAACAACAGAAGCCACCATAATGAGAAGCCTGCACACCACAAAGAAGAGTAGCCCCACCTCTCCACAACTAGAGAAAGCCTGCATGCAGCAACAAAGACCCAATGCAGCCAAAAAATTAAAAATTAAAAAAAAAAGAAATCTAAAAGGCAGATTAGTTACTCTTTCTTATTTCCAGATCATAATGCCTCAAAACATTCAGAGTTGGAGCAAACACATCTACAAAAGCCATTAGCCCCCAAACAAGCCGTATTCTGTAGTATTGTCAATAATGTTTATCAGTAAGACAGAGATGTTATATTCTGTTAAAGGAGTTAGGTAATGCATTTGAGAAAGAGATCTACATGTCTATTTTTAGAGTAATCTAGGTATTGTTTATCCTAAGATCTCTTTACTTTTTCTTCTTCTTCTTCTCCTTCCCCTCCTCATCCTGGATCATTCCTTCCCAACATCTGCATGGTTTGCCCCCTCATCTTCTGCAGATCTTTGCTCAAATATCACCCAGTGAGTATTTCTTTGACTGTCTCATTTAAAATCTCACATCCTTACCATCCCTCTACCTTCTCTTTCCTGCTTTATTTTTCTTCTCACCACTTAAGATCCCCTGATATACTATATATTTTACTTACTCTTCTGTTAGTGTCTTTCCAAATGGATTATCAATTCCATGAAGACAGGGCTTTTGTCTCTTCTATTATTTCCTGCAACGCCAGCACCTAATACTCAAGTACAAAGTATTGGACATGGTAGATCTTCAATAAATATTTGTAAAATAAACGAATGAATAAATAAACCCTAAACATTTACTTCACCTCTGACCTCTTTCCTGAGTGCCACACATCTTTACTCGAGATCAGCACTATAGTCCACCTCTTGCCTGGATTCAGGTAATGCCCTTCTAGGTTCTCGCCTTGCTTCCAGTCTTTCTTCTTTTTACATTCATTCTCTATACCATCTCTTGAGAAATTATTCTGAAGTCCAAATCTTATCCTGTCACTCACCAATTTATAATTTTCCAATGGATTTCACCACCATTAGAAGAAAAACCTACATTTTAAGAAGAATCACGTTAGCTTTCCTCATCTCACTTTGCTGTCTCAGGTCCTAACACTCCAGTCTTCATTCTGATCATCCTAAACTACTGGTGTTAGAGTTCGTCTAACTCACCACCTTCTTTCATACCTCGAGATCTTCACCTACATTCTTCTTGACACACTATTTTCACAACGCATTTTATTAGCCTAGCTCTTATGCATTCTTCAGTGTCAGATGTTCTCGCCCTGGGATGCTTTCCCTAAAGGACAGAAAAGCCAGTTGTTCCTGATAAGTACCACATAGTACTGGCATTTTCTCAAAGCAGTCATCACATGTTATTTATCTTATTTTTTATTTTTTTGCAGTACGCGAGACTCTCACTGTCGTGGCCTCTCCCATTGCGGAGCACAGGCTCCGGACGCGCAGGCTCAGCGGCCATGGCTCACGGGCCCAGCCACTCCGCGCCATGTGGGATCCTCCCGGACCGGGGCACGAACCTGTGTACCCTGCATCGGCAGGCGGACTCTCAACCACTGCGCCACCAGGGAAGCCCAGGGAAGCCCCCATCACATGTTATTTAAATTGATTATTCTTCTGTGCCCTCTACTGGAGTCTAAGTGCCATGCAGATGGTCATCTCATTTGTTTTGCTCACATCCAGATCCCTAGAGCTTATTATGGTGCCTAGCTTATGGTATGCATTTGATATTTGTTGCAAGTAAAAGAGAGAAAGAATGAATAGGGAAAAATGGAAAGGGAGGAGGTGGGAGGATTAGACGTTATTCTGTATTTAAAAGAAGACAAGCTTAGATTTCCCATGGAGATAAATGTTCTTACCTTAAACATTTTAATTAGATAATAAAAACACATTTAAAATCCAGCAGAAAATGTTTCAATGTTATCTTTAACTCACTCTCTTATTTAATCCAATATGCTCCCCAGGCCATAACAGGTACTAAATAAATATCTGGTAAATAACACACAAGACTGTTCTTTTTTTCAGCCAGATAAAACATAATCTCTGTGAATATACACAGAATGTTTGTTCAATAAATTTACTGTATTTTAGTGAGAGAATTTAAAATGCCCTCCAGGCCAGGACCTGGTGCACCCACCCCAGTTCACCATGAGACTAACAGTGACTCCATGAAAAGAATTGGATGGGAGACCTCTCAGAGGTCATTTCTGTGCAATGGATTTTTAATCAACTTCTTCTAAACTAACTGTAACTTATTATCTGTATATTCCTCAAAATTGCTATTAAATTGTTCCATCTTCAAACAACATTAACCCTTGGGCAGTCAAGTTCCACAAATTATCAGTCACTGTTTTAAATAAATGTTTTCAGTTGTTCTAACACTACCTATTCAAAGCTTTCCAGGGTGCCCAGTACTTCTAACCTTGCCAGACTTCTCGAACCACTCCAAACCACCAAATGATTAACTTCCCTCTTATTTCCCCTAACTTTGATCAAATTTCTTATCTGCTCTTGCCTTTCAAGAATACTGAGACAAGTATCAAATCCAATCCGCCTGGACCTAGAAGCCTCACTGTAGGGAAGGCCAGGTGGATCCTCACACATCCATAGCCTGATAAGAGGCTTCTTGTCTGTCTACTCCTCTCAAATCTGCAGGAATAACCATTCTGAAACAAAGCTAGAAATGTTGGTGAAGAAAAAGGGTGGAATCAGTCTGAGCTTGAAACTGCTGCCATTGTGTGTATTGATTTTTCCTTGTCAAAATATTATTGCCATCTTTCAGAGCTCTGCTAAGGCTTTGGAATCCATCTCTTTGCTGAGTCTGTCATGTGTTATAATTCTCCTCAGACCATGAGCTAATTCTGTAGGGTAGTCCACCACCTGGTCTCAGAGGACTAAACTCTCTCTTCATGCTTAAGACAAGAATGCTGATGAGGCGCTCCTATTAAGTAGAACTTAAGTAGAACTTTCTCTTTCATACCATGTTGGCAAAATTAAGCACACACTAAAAAACCTAGCAACAGTAACAACAAAATTAAAAAATTACAGGGATTAATTTTACAGGTGAACATTGTGAACATTTTATTCCTTGTTTGTTTCACTGTGCCTTGAATTTCTTTTTCGTCAAAATGTACTCAACTCACATTTTAATGTAACGCTTTTCTTCTGGTTCTGCTTACATAAGACACCTATGACTATAACAACCATTTCCTAACTGAATAAAGGAGTAAAATGTGGGAGAGAGGACTTAAAAATTAATAAATATTAACCTAAGAAAATGAGATCTTGTCAAATGTCATTATTTAAAGCCAAATATTGGATATTAATTCTGGTTACTTACTGATTTTCTGCTTTAACTTCAACTAGCAAAGTGATTCAATAATATGTTGGATATGAATTCACCGCAAAATTGTCAATTTACTGCAACATGATTTCTAGAAATATGAAACGAACAAGTCTTGGTATGTTAAAGTGAGATCTGAGAAGTGAGAGAAAAGAATGTGAAATTAGCATATGGCATAATTTGGAAAAGGAATTGATTAGACTGAAATTTTGAGATGGAAAAAGTACTGAGCAAGTTTGTGATGTAGGTGCAAGCATGCTGGCTAGCTTAGGAGTGGAATAGAAGAAAGGAGAAAGAGATGTAAGAAAAGGTAGTTAGGCAAACATTATTTTATTTTTATACCCATAATTTGATTATTATCATTAAATTTCTATTCATTTTCAGTTAATAAATAATCCTGTATAAGAGTACATTTCCTACCAAAACTCAAATAAAGAATGTGAAAAAAAAATTGTCAGTTCAGTTCAGAGTTTTCCTTACATTTACCATTCATACCATTAGGAAGAACATGGGCATGTTGTATTTAATAAAGCCTACATAAACTACTTATTAAAAAAAAACACTCTCTGTTTATGTACCCCATGAAAAATATATACTACTGAAGAGAAAAAAATAATGGGATGTACATAAACTAATAAAAGTGGTAGGATTTATCTTTTTTCTTTCTTTTTTTCCCTGAATTATGGTAAAATTCCTGAAAAAGAGAGAATTGGACAAATATATGTGTTACTTGTACTTGGACCCACAGATGCTTCCTCAGAGGTCAATGAGTTCCCCATGAGATATTATATTATTGTGTTCTTATTTTGATGATACACACAAACACACATGCACACATATGTATGCTCTGGATAATACGTTTGGCACTTCTGTAATCAAGTGGTACCAAACAATAGTCCTTGTCTTTACGTTTGTGTTTACAGCTTTTGGGTGCCAAATAAAACTATACTAATTGAGTTGAGCTAAGAGAACAGTGAAAACAGTAGGAGTCAAATTAATAATTAGTATAGAAATGTTGTATTTTCCCCAAGTTCAAATGCTGTCATGGCTTGATTGATGAATCAGAGTTTCACCGTAGTTTGAAAAGACAAAAATGATGGAAAACTTGAGCAGAGAATGAAGTAGAATATAAGGGAGAGAGAATGACACTTTCTTGAGTATATGCTTTTGTATAATTTTGACATTTGAAAGCTCTATTTTTAGTTGGAAATTTAGGCCATTTATATTTAAAGTTATTATTAAGCATAGTTTTACATTTCTACATATTTTAAATATAAATTAATATAAATGGGAAAGGAAAACAGTAACTCAAAAACTGAAAGAACACTGAAACAAAAGGACCTAATTGTGTTTCAACTGAATACCATAACCACACTACAGGGACAAATAAACAAACTCAACTAGATGCTGCCTATATGAAACTCAAAATATAGGAAATAATAAATAAGCAAAAATCAGTGTATTAGGAAATAAGAACACCATACAAAATAGAAAACCAAAGGTGGTTTTGACATGGTCAATAAAATTAATAAAACTCTAGTCAGGATAATTAAGAAAAGGAAAAAAAAGATACAGAAAAGAAGCCAACTACCCATATCAGGAATGAGAGAGGTGATATTACTACAGATGTTACAGTTATTAAAAAGATAAAGGGGGGTATTATGAACAATTTGTGTCATAACTTTGAAAATTTATATTAAGCAAATAACATGAAAAGCACAAACTACAATGTTTACTCAAGAAGAAACAGATAACCTGAATGCCATAGGTTTATTTAAAATTATGTAATTGCAGGGCTTCCCTGGTAGCACAGTGGTTAAGAATCCACCTGCCAATGCAGGGGACACGGGTTCGAGCCTTGGTCCAGAAAGATCTCACATGCCGCAGAGCAACTAAGCTTGTGTGCCACAACTACTGAGCCTGTGCTCTAGAGCTCCTGAGCCACAACTACTGAGCCCACGTGCCACAACTACTGAAGCCTGCATGCCTAGAGCCCATGCTCCTCGACAAGAGAAGCCACTGCAATGAGAAGCCCGTGCAACAAAACCAAGAGTAATCCCCGCTCACCGCAACTAGAGAAAGCCTGCACGCAGCAACAAAGACCCAACACAGCCAAAAATAAATAAATAAATTTATTTTTAAAAAATGTAATTGCAGTTAAAATCTTTGTAGAAAGAAAATCTAGTTCTAGATAAGAGGTGAATTCTAACAGTAAAGAGGTAGCAGTATCTATGCTACTCTATCTTGTCAAGAAAAATAAACAAGATGAGATATTTCCCTACTCATTCTATGAGGCTATTGTTACCATGATCCTAAAACCAGATCAAGATAATACACAAATAGAAAATAGCAAACTACATCCCTTGTGACTATAGATGCAAAAATTTTAAACAGGGCTTCCCTGGTGACGCAGTGGTTGAGAGTCTGCCTGCCGATGCAGGGGACGCAGGTTCGTGGCCCGGTCCAGGAAGATCCCACATGCCGCGGAGCGGCTGGGCCCGTGAGCCATGGCCGCTGAGCCTGTGCGTCCGGAGCCTGTGCTCCGCAACGGGAGAGGCCACAACAGTGAGAGGCCCGCGTACCGCAAAAAAAAAAAAAAAAATTTAAACAAAATGATAGCAAATTGAATCCAACAATACTTTTAACAGTATAATATACTGACCACCTGAGTTTTACCCAAGGAATGAAATGTTTTAGAGTTTGAAAATCAATCAATATAGCTCACAATATTAACAGAGTAGAAAAAAAAGAAAAAACACATGATTGTCCCAACAGATGCAGAAAAAGCATATGGCAACATCCAAATCTAGTCCTGATGAAAAACTTTCAGCTTACTTGGAATAGAAAGGTACTTTCTCGACCTGATAAAGTGCTTCTATGACAAATCTACAGCTAAATTTATACGTAATGAAGAAAGACTGATTACCTTCCGTCTAAGAGAAGCAAGAGGTCAAGACAGTTTACTCTCACCACTTCTATTCAGCATTGTGTGGGAGGTTCCAGTAGGCGCAGTAAGGCAAGAAAACTAAATGAAAGGCATACAGATTGGACAATGAAAACTGGAACTCACTCTGAGTTTAGCACAGTGCAGGAGACCAGATAAATATACTAAAATTAATTTTATTCTATATGCTAGCCAGACAAAATTGGAAATTGAAACTTAAGTAGATAAAATTTACAATAGCACTAAAATATAAAATACTTAAGAGCAAATCTGAAAAATATGGTACAAGGCCTGTACACTCAATATTACAAAACTGATCAAAGATTTCAAAGAAAATCTAAATAAATGGAGATATGTGCCTTGTTTACAAATTGGAACACACAATAATGTTAAGATGTCATTTCTCCTAAAATTGAGCTATGGGTTTAATGTAATCTCAGTCAAAATTACAGCAGGTTTTCTACTGTAGAAATCAGCAAGGTCATTCTAAGTTTCGTACAGAAATACAAATTACCTAGAATAGACAAAACAACTTGGAAAAGAAAGATTAAACTTACATGACTAGGAATATGACTTTAGGACTTATTATAAGTTACAGTAGTCAATATAGTGTGATGATGGTGTGAGGATGAACAGATTGATGAAATAGAATCGCGATTATAGAAATAGGCATACTTGTAGGCGGTCATTCATCAAGGGTTCAAAGTCAATTTCACAAAGAAAGAATACAATTCTCGTACTGTATGAGAATAATTGAATATCCATTTATAAAAAAAAGGTGAACTTTGATCCATAATTTTCTCTCCTTTCATGTCCAGCTGTACTTTTATTCAAGAGTTGGGGTTAAATAAGAACTTCCCGACGCACACAAATGCTAAAGGGAATTTTCCACCCACATCCTTTCACAGAAACCACAATTAATTGATTCTTTTAATTAATTAATTAAAGTTTATCTGTAAGTTCCCTTACTAGACTCAGGGTCTTTTCTTTTTCTTTCCTTCAAGGCTTATTGAGATATAACTCACTTACAGTACTTTATGAGTTTAAGGTGTGCAACATACTGATTTGACCACATACATCAGGAAATGATTATCACAATAAGTTTAGTGAACATCCATCATCTCATATAGATCATATGAGACATAGATATAAAACTAAAGAAATAGAAAAAAAATTTTTTCCTTGTGATAAGAGCTCTTAGGATATACTCCCAACGACTTTCATATATAACTTATAGCAGTGTTAATTATATTTATCATCTTGTACATTACATCCTTAGTACTTATTTATCTTAGAACTGGAAGCTTGTACGTTTTGACTGCCTTCATCCAAACCATCTCTGGTAGCCACAACTCTGATCTCTTTTTCTATGAGTTTGTTTGCTTTTGATGTATAATTGACCTACACTGTTAGCTCTTGTTGCAAAACATAGTGATTTGATATTGTTATACATTTCAAAATGATCACCACAGTAAGTCTAGTTACCATCTGTCACCATACAAAGGTATTACGTAATTATTGACTATATTCCCCACACTGTACATGTCATACCTGTGATTCATTTATTTTGCAACTGGAAGTTTGTACCTCTTAATCTCCCTCACCAATTTCTTTCTCTTTCTCTATATGTAAAATGTATATCTTTCTCTATATACGAAAATAAACTCAAAGTGGTATATTGACCTAAATGTAACACCAAAGACCATAAAAGTGATTTCTCTCACCAAAGAAAATGTGAGAGAAAATTTTTTGATCCTGTGTTGGGTAAATGTTTCTTAGATATAACACCAAAATTACAATGTATCGAAGAAATAATTGATAAATGGAACATTATTAAAATTAAGAACTTTGGCTCTTTGAACAATGATGAGAAATTGAAAAGAGAAACCACACATGGGGAGAAAATATCTGCAAATTGCACAACTAGTAAGGAAATTGTATCTAGAACATATATAGAACTCTCAAAACTGAATAAGACAACCAACAACCAAATTAAAAAAGCAAAAGATTTGAACACTTTATCAAAGAATATATATGGATTGCAACAAGTACATGAAAAGATGCTCAACATCATTACTCTCTGGAGAAAAGGAAATTAGAACAACAATAAGGTAAGTCTGCTCATCTATTAGAAAGTCAAAAGTTAAAGTGTAGATGAGATGTTAAAGTGTTGATGAGGATGTATAACAACGGAAATTCTCACACACGGTTGGTACAAATGTAAAATGATACAATGGCTTTGAGAAACAATCTTTCAGTTTCTTAAGTTAAAATTATCATATAACCTAGTCATTTCCTTCTTAGCTATTTACTCAATATAAATAAAGCATATGTTTATACTTGTTCATGAATGTTATTTGTAATAACCGAAAACCGGAAACAATCCGTATTTCCAACAGCGGATCAATGGATAACAAATTATAGAATCTGGTATAGAATGGACTACTAGTCGGTAATAAAAAGCAGTGAACTATTGAGTCACTTAGCAGTCTTGATGCATATCAAAATAATCATGCTGGGTGAAAGAAGCCAGACTAAAAAAAGTATATAATGTATGATTTCACTGTATTAAATTCTATAAAATGCAAATTCATCTATAGTGAAATAGAGCAAATAAATGATTTTTTGGGGATGGAGGGCGTGGGGAAGAACAGAGAGAGGGATTACAAAGAGACCTAAAGAAATTTTGGGTGTGATTGCTTATTATCTTCATTTTGGTGATAGTTTCATGGGTATATATATATATATCAAATCTTATCAATTTTAAACTTTAATCATAAGCATTTTACTGATGTTTATTATTCTTAATTAAAGCTGTTAAAAAAGAAAAAGAGTACCACAAATGAAGAAAATAGCAGGGGCGTGGGGCGGGGGACCGTGATCAGCAGACAATGGATTTCTTGCAAGAGAGAATGTGGATAAACATTATTTATGGATTAAATAAAGTTAAGTACACAGGTGTTCTGGGGACAGGATCACACATTGACTAAGGAGAGGGACCCTTTCCATGGGCACTCTGCTTTAAAGGGCTCACATAAGCAAACACACAAAAAACAAATGTACATGTTTGTGTTTATAATATGAAAGCCTAAGAACAAGTTAGATCCCTCCCTAAAAGTTTTAGAAGAACTCATCTTAAAACTCCAATTAAAATAAAAATTTTAAAAAAAGCAAATACTCTAAGTGCAATGGGGTTTGGGCAAATCGCACGGTCTGAGGGAATAGTACCCAAAACATTGTCCTCACTTTAGACACCAGCCACAAGTCTGGGGGCTGCAGGACCACCTTCACTTTGGACCAACTCACAAGTTCAGGTATTCCCAGAACCCCACTAGGTTTGAGAATTTGCTAGATAGCTCACAGAACTTGGCACTATATTTACAATTACACTATTCTTTTTTCTTTTTTAAGTGAAAGTATATAAATTAGAACTAACCAAAAGAAAAGACACACAGGGCAAATCTGGGAGGGTTTTGAACATGAAGCTCCTGTTGTTCTCAGGGACAAGTTATCCTCCTGGCATTGCAGTGTGACGATACTCAGAGTATTTCAAGCAGAGAAGTTCACGCTAGCCTTTGGTGTCCATAATTTTAACTGGGGCTCACATACTACCCACACGGCTGACCTTTAGTCTCCAGTACACCCCTCCCTCCAGAGGTTTGGCTAATACCTTCAGTGTCCAGTTTCTCTTGGAAGTCCAAACTAATATGGTGTGGTCTAAAGCTCCCATTACAAATTACATTGTTAGGTTGTCTGGTTGCCAAAACCTCTGATAAACAAAGATGTGCTTATCAGCAACACATTCCAGGAGCTTGGAATCACTTCCCAGTAGCTAAGGACAAAGACCAGACCTCTCTTTGGGTAAAGTTAATTCTTCACTATACATTAAGGAATGCACGATTTTCTGTCACTCAGGATCCAGCCCTTGGCACCAAAGCAAAGCAACCCAATGAGTGTTTACTGTAAGCATCCACAGTCTGTGAACTAACACCGTTCTGACCCCTAGGAAATCTCTGTTTCTCTTGCCCAATGTTCAGAAGCTAAAGTCAATGTAGTCCGAATGCTGTGAAAATTTTAATTTGTGTGATGCCAAAGTTGGAGACTGACAGTGCTTACACGTGCCCAGAGGAACTGAGTGGCAGAATTGCTTAAAGAGAAAAAATAAATTCATGTATCATATCCTTCCATTAAATAGCATGATTACCATAGTTTCTTGCATAATGAAGTGTCCTTTCCCAGTAGTGCTGAGATCTACTTTATTTTGCTTTTCTTTTTGCTCCATTTTGAGGCTTTGGTGACACAAATTAGCATGATATTCATGGGTACTGCGCATGACAATGAGGGATATTTTGCAATTTTAAATAATTAACATATTACTTTTTGCAATCGTAAACATATTATTTTTACTTTGTCTTTCTGGGGTCTAGCCATACCATACTGGAAGTGTGTTATTTGTCCTTTGAACCAGCAAGTATATGGACATTAAGTGATATAACAGCATTTAACTTAATTTACAAAGTTTTATGACAAATTTAACTTTAAATAATTTTGATTTAAATTTTAGATATTTATTGATTATAATTGTATTTTGCCTCTAAATTCTAACAGATAATTTTAAGTAATTTAGAAAAATAACTTTTTGGAAAAATACATAAGTATAATTTAGTCATTTTGATATTTTACATTTACATTTTTAATTCAATTATATTTTATTTCATATTTTTAAGATTAAGATTATCATATAATAACATTATGCTAAAATTAAAATAAATAAAAGAAAATGTTATGGACTAAGTGTATAATAATTTATTACATTTCGATTTTATTTTTCCTCCAAGAAAAATGTCAGGTCATCAGCAGAATGCCTACATGCACAATAATAATAGATTTCACTCATCCTTGATATTATTATTATTTTATTTTATTTATTTGCTTTTTTTGCGGTATGTGGGCCTCTCACTGTTGTGGCCTCTCCTGTTGCGGACAGGCTCCGGACGCACAGGCTCAGCGGCAATGGCTCACGGGCCCAGCCGCTCCGCTGCATGTGGGATCTTCCCGGACTGGGGCACGAACCCGTGTCCCCTGCATCGGCAGGCGGACTCTCAACCACTGCGCCACCAGTGAAGCCCCGTGATATTATTTTGACTTTCAGTAATATACAAAGCATAGCTTTACACATATTTCTTTAAATATATTTTTATGAATGCATATTTGTAAGGCACAGGGATAAATCATAATTTATTAGCAGTTTGTTAACTTGGTTTATAATCTTTAACAATTTAGCCATATGTTACATGGGCCTCTGTTCATTCTCTTGCTCAGGACCTCATAAATGACAGAGTTGAGCATGTTGGTAGAGACGAGAGTCTAATTGTCCAAGAAATGCCATGGGGAGACTTGGTTCCTGAAGATACAAAGAGAAAAGTGATTTGTGGGGCTCTCATGCAGAATAATCAAGATTAGATTATATAATCAATAATCAAGATTATAGTGTGTGTGTCTGTGTGCAAAACAACTTCGAGGCCTCCAAGAGGTATGTGTTTGAGAAAACAAGACAATTTTGTTGAAAAACTGATCAGTTGAAAGGGCACATTATTTTGTGTCAAAAATATGAAGGCAACATATAAACAGAAATATGAAGGCAATTTACTCTGAGAAATATACAGTGCTCACCAGAAAGTCATGGATCAAATAAAAGAATAGTATGATTTTGAGCAACGAATGGAGTAAGAAGACAGAATTACTTTTACCACACCAATATCTAAATGCACATGACAGTTTAAGTCAGCAATTTTTTTTTTTTTTGCGGTATGCGGGCCTCTCACTGTTGTGGCCTCTCCCATTGCGGAGCACAGGCTCAGCGGCCATGGCTCACGGGCCCAGCCGCTCCGCGGCATGTGGGATCTTCCCGGACTGGGGCACGAACCCGTGTCCCCTACATTGGCAGGCGGACTCTCAACCACTGCGCCACCAGGGAAGCCCTAAGTCAGCAATTTAAATGAGCCTCTCACACTTTGAAAACAGTTCTTTTGAATCTCATCCTAGATTCTTCCTAGTTTCTTTTGGCCTCTATTTCTCACCCTAATGTTCTAGTTTAAAATTTTGTACACTATCTAGCAAATAGACAGAGGTGAGGGAGCCTGTTGACTAATCTTAGTAAAATATCTCATTTTTGTGATATACACATTACTCTTAAACGGAGGAAAAATCAATGAAGAGTGAAAAAGTAAAACTGCAGTGGTGGATAATAAAATATTCTGGACAAAATCACAATTTCTCCCTCTTTCAGATTTCTTCCTTAATCTTCAGAATAGATCCTCACGGTGCCTGTGATAAATGCCAATGCAGTTTTAGTTTTACTTTAATTAGTAGTTAGACTATTTATTTCTTACTTTTTGTTTTGTTTTGTTTTGGCTTTATAATTATGTCTTCATGTTATCAAAGCATGAGGTTATGCATATGCTAATATATGATATGTATTACAGGCAAATGAGTACATGTGAAGAGGTAGATTTGCTTATGTGGGTGACAATAGGTTGGTAACATAAGAGTTCAGGAGAAGTAATAGATCCATCAAACCATATCTCTTTGAATGATGTTAATTGTATATGATAAATGGAAAGAGTGCTACAAATGCGTGATGTGTACATAGGGAAAACTTTTATATGAGAAAACTGAACTTTTCAACTCCTGCGAGAAATTAGAACAAAACCAGAAGGGGTGAGGATTAGAGAAATTGAGAAGAGGTCATGATTATTTTTCATAAATTCTAGAAATAATATAGAAAATACAGGAGCTGTATCTGGACATGGATAAGATGTGATCAGCAACTTTGGCAAGGATTTTTTCTTAGGTATATAAAGGAAGACTGTACAGTTACAGAGAAAAGACCAATTAAATAAACATAAGGGACTTAAAATTTAATTCTGAGCTTAGGCAAAATTTTTGAAATTCCAAATAAATATCCACATTGAGGGAAAAATTCTATCTGTGTCTTTGCAGTTCAGTTCGTCAATTTCTACCAATGTTTTCAGCATTATAAATACAAGGGATTCAGAAAAACTCCTTAATACTCAATTTTCCTGAGGCTATCTTGCATAAACATGTTAACATTGTGTTTTTTTAACATGAAACTAAAATTTAAATCAGTGTTATTTTTGACTATGTTCATACCCCAGCTCATACCGATTATGAATATAAGGATATATATACACATGTAAATACGATGGTTCACAACAGATTCAAGTCATGCAATGATACTAAGCAAAGTTAGAGAAATAATACCAAGTGACTGAGCTTATTATATTGCAAAGCTGAAGCCTACCTATATAAATTCATTTCTACTGAACATTCAGAAATTCAGTCTTACGATCATGGATTCTAACTTGTTCGTATTTTGATTTGAGTGTTTCCTACTAGATTTTCCCAGATAACAAATGCCAGGGTTCAAAGCACCCTTCACTGTAAGTCTTCAGAATCCCTGGGTTTGAAGGCTGTCTGTGCCATTTTCCAGATAAGTAATGTTAGATAAATCACTGATGGCTCTAGGACCCTCATTTCCTCATCTTCAAAGGGAGGATGGTGACACACTTGTTTGCCCAATTATATCTGATGATTTGTTGAAACAAGTAGGTACAGCACCTTTAGAGAATACAAAACAATAAACACACGCGTGTTTATAAATTAAATTTGCTATTGTCAATATTTAAAAAACAAGATTGTATGCATTTAACTAGGTAAAGTTCTCTTTTCATGTACAAAATAAAACAGTTTAGTAAATTGGGCAAAGTTTTAAAGGAGAGTGCTGTAGATTTGGACGGTTCCTTAGGAATCAGTCATTATTAAAAACTCACTCCGGAATTCCCTGATGGTCCAGTGGTTAGGGTGCTGAGCTTTCACTGCAGGGTCCCAGGTTTGAGCCCTGGTTGGAGAACTAAGATCCCACAATGTGGAGCTCATGCTATTGAAACTATTTCTGAATTACATGCCATTTTTAAGATATGGACATTTCATAACTTTTTCTACAAACTTTCAATTAATTTGTAGGCCTGAATGTATTTCTAACAAGTAACTCATTTAATGAAAATGAATTTTTTTGTAATTATTTTTTTCTCCAAAGAAAGAATATACTAGATATAATGAAATGTGGCCTTAGGAAAAGAAGCAGTTGGTTTTCATTGCTGGGCAAGTTCATAAAACTATATTAATAACCACATGTTTCACATTGAAAATTACCACCTTAAGATGTTCCTTTACACAAATCTGTACAGAATAGCTCTGTGGCAGGCAGCAAAACAGACTACCAAAGATGTCATATCCTAGTTCCCCAGAACCTATGAATATGGCGGTTTCCATGACAAAAGAATTAAAGAAGCAGATGGAATTCAGGTTGCTAATCAGGGAGATTATCTAAAACAAGGAGATTATCCTGGATTATCTGCATGGGCCCAAGGTAATCACATGGGTTCTTAAATGTGGAAGAGGGAGGCGAAAGAGTTAGTATCACAGTGATATCATGTGAAAAAGATTCCACCAGCCACTGCTGGCTTTGAAGATGAAAGGAAGACACAAATCAAGAAATGCAGGCAGCCTCTAGAAGCTGGAAAGAGCAAGGAAATATTTTCCTCTAGAGCCTCCTGAGATGAATGCAAGCTGTCTGGATTTTAGCCTGTGAGACCCATTTTTGACTCCTAACCTCCAGAATTGTAAGCTAATAAATGTGTGTTGTTTTAAGCCACAAAGTTTGTGGTAATTTGTTATAGCAGCAGTAGAAAACTAATACAATCTCCATACTTTCAATCAATATAAAAGACTGTGGCTTTGCCCACCAGGACATTATCATTATCATCCTGGGCTTTGATGTTACGTAAATGAATGGATGGAAAGACAATTTTCCTTAAGTCACAGAATAAACTAAATATTCTCTGTACCTGTCAAGATTAAACTAGTTACCTCAAATTAAAATGTATGAGCCAAGAAAAAGAGACAAAAATGGCAATTAATCGATATCACTTCAGAAATCTGTTAGTTTATTAACTAACGGAGCATTATACCTAGTGCTCTTAATAGTTTTGGTGGATTTTGGCAAAGTGTCTTTAGTAAACATGGGAAGAAGTCTTGACTTCTAATGAAAAATAAATCTTGCTGTCACCTCCCAACTGGACAGAGATCTGCTACTGTGACACTTGCAATTTGTTTAGAACTTCCATGATGCTTCTCTTTGCCAAATACAACATTATTATTATTATTACCACTACTACTACTTTAATGCCTCAATTACCCATAGAAAGCCATAATGTTTTTCCTTTGAGCTCTTTTATATGAAAGTCAAGAGCACCATTAAAGTTTGTAAAATTCTCCAATTAGCTTATTTAAAACTAAGTGGTTTATTTTGGAACAGTGTTTATATTTTTGAAATATTCTAAAACCTTAGCAAGACGAAGAAAACCATAGGAGGCCTTCCCCACCAACTAGCCCTCACCACCAAAGACTGAGTTTTTAACTGACACTCTGAATGGAAATATATTAACTTTTCATTCTTTTATCCAGAAGTCATGCCTATCACCACCAATATGCAATACGTGCTCTGACCACTGTACTCTTGACCTCATATGGCACCTGTCCTCAAACGAAATGGAAGCATTTACAAGGGAACTAGAAATGGTGTGTGTCATTAGGATGTGACAGCCAAGGAGTGTTTTTTTATGGGAGGGTGGATGGAAATGTTGTTTATTCCAAAAAACATACCCTTTGCTATTGTAGAAATAGCTCTTAAAATTTTTCACATAAAAAGTAGGACATATTGAGAGTATTTTTCATATGGGTTGGATATATTTGTATATAGGTCAGTTTTTATACTCATATCTAAAGAAACCAGCAATTTACCAACCCCTCCTGAGATTTGCGTCTCAAACAATATTTTCTTTTTTTTAAAATTTTATTTATTTATTTATTTAGGGCTGTGTTGGGTCTTCGTTTCTGTGCGAGGGCTTTCTCTGGTTGTGGCAAGCAGGGGCCACTCTTCATCGCGATGCGCGGGCCTCTCACTATTGTGGCCTCTCTTGTTGTGGAGCACAGGCTCCAGACGCGCAGGCTCAGTAGTTGTGGCTCACGGGCCTAGTTGCTCCGCGGCATGTGGGGTCTTCCCAGACCAGGGCTCGAACCCGTGTCCCCTGCATTGGCAGGCAGATTCTCAGCCACTGCGCCACCAGGGAAGCCCCTCAAACAATACTTTCTTAATGAAATATGGTTTAAAAATTTGGAATTTTCTTCGTGTAGAAAACCAGTTGGTCTAGGTAAACTAGAACTGGTGATTAGTTTTTTTTTTTAATTAATTAATTTATGGCAGCACTGGGTCTTCGTTGCTGCACGCCGGCTTTCTCTAGTTGCGGCAAGCGAGGGCTACTCTTCATTGCGGTGCGCTGGCTTCTCATTGCAGTGGCTTCTCTTGTTGCGGAGCACGGGCTCTAGGCGCGCGGGCTTCAGTAGTTGTGGCACACGGGCTCTAGAGTGCAGGCTCAGTAGTTGTGGCGCACCGGTTTAGTAGCTCTACTGCGTGTGGAGTCATCCTGGACCAGGGCTCGAACCTGTGTCTCCTGCATTGGCAGGCGGATTCTTAACCACTGCACCACCAGGGAAGTCCCTGGTGATTAGTTTTTATTGTAGTTTTTCATGAAGGATGAGAATTCCAGAACATTCATATGTATTCTCTTGATTTGATAATATATCCAGTGTTTGAAGTCTCTCATTACCATTCCCATATCCCCTATTATCAAGTTTACTAGGTAGTAATAAGATTTTAATGAGTTCGGTTACACTTTCCCATTCTATTCTGACTATTGAATTCTATATAATTCACTCTATTCAGCCATATTGAATTATATATAAAGTCATACATAGTGAAGTAAGATGAGCTATAATGAAGAATGCTAAGAAAAAAAATGGATTAGAGAAAACCAGCCTCTGTGGGGCTTATACTAGTGAATATGAGAATAAATTAAATGCAACTTTCCAAAAAGTCGAAAAAAAAGTATAGTATCAGAGTTTTAGGTCTACAATGAAAGAAGTAATATATAGCATAAAATATGAATCACTTTTCTTTAACTAACCAGTCTCCTCCCTCTGCCAATAAAATATGTAGATTCAATTTTACTTTTCTAAATCTAATTTCACTTTAGCGCTGGCTGGCCTCATATGCTTACGTTTTCCATACATAAAAGGAAAGATTAAAAGAAAGAGTGTACTTTTATTGGGGAACATTTCTGAAAGATTTTCAACCAGTGAAAGATAATTCAGTTCAAAGTTAGAAAGGAAAATATAATAATCAAGAAGCTGGCACTGGTCCACAGGAAAGGATTGTTCATGAGCCCACATGACTGGAACATTTAGAAAAGATGGAAGCTGTGGGTGGAAAGCCACTGCTTACATTAAATAAAGTGGGTTTTGGCACTGCTTTAAACTTGATGTCAAATTCCCTGTCTGTACACTTTTGTCTTCCCAGACAGTCAGTTTCACCGAGGGCAGCACAGTGAGGGTGGGTGCAGGGGAGCCAATTGCAGCTTTCTCCTTCGGACTTGCCAGCTCCCTGGAGGGGATTGTTAGCGGTCCAGCTGAGTCTCATCACAGCCATGGAAAAAAGCCCTCAGTCGATAGTCTGATCCTGGGAACAAAGTCCTAAGAGACTCAAATGCCTTCTACACTAAAAATCTTACTTTGTTGTATATATTTTGTGTTGATACTTTATAGCTCTTTAAATTCATACTTTTAAAATCATTTTCTTGAAATTAATATGTACTCCATTTAATGCTGACATCATATTGAAAAAATACTGTTCACAAATGTGTGTTTGTTAATTTCTTGTCACTGGAAATTAGTATAGTATGCATTGAATTTCTTATACCCAAAAGACTTTGGGAAATTTAGACCATATCTAGGTGTTAAACAACTTGCAAGAAAATGTTTCAGTGGGTAATACTTAATTATATCTTGGGAAATAGGATAACATCTTGGATGTATTTCTTAAAATATCTGCCCTCATTTCAGAATAAAATGCTAATACTTATTTCCTTTAACATTTAGTGAAAATGTTCAGTATAATGAGTAGCAAACCTCATGCCTATAAAATCTGAGATCCTGCATTCCTATTTAGTTGTATTTTTTTCCACCAGAGTACCTTAAGTTCCCTGTTATCATGAAACTCCAGAAAAATGAGCTTCTCTGTTTCAATTCTCAAATTCTAAAATAGAATTTATTCTGATTCTTATATAATATGTAAATAAGATGTCTTAAAACATAAATTTCTGAGAAAATAAACCTTAAATGAACACATCAACACATATATTTTCCTGATATGACATCAAATTGTTGCTTTTTATTTTAAAACTCCATTGTTTTTGAGGCATAGTAAAAGGAAAATAAAAGAAGAAAAATAGAGAAAAAGAGAAAAGGAAAAAGGAGGGTAAGAAAAGAAGAGGGGGGAGTATGATTGAATACTGCTTCTACTGGAGATGTGTATAAACCTGTTCATTATTTTTCACATCCCATATCATTTTCTCCAAGATTTCCAAACAAAACAATAGAGATAATTTGCACTAACTCCAAATGGCACCACTTTTACATTACTGTGCTCTAAGTTGTGTACAATTATGTATTTAGAGGTTAGGGTAGGTGGGTGGAGATTAGGACTCTGGAGACTGAATAACCATAGGGAGGGGAAGCAGAAAGTTTCAAAAACCAAAATTTCACAAGGTTGCCTTGTTCCAGATCTGTATATCTTGTTCTTCTTGTATACTTATGGCTACTGCATTTTGGAGGGATATAGAAACTTGACTAAAATCATGATTTTTTTTTTCTGAGAATTTCACGCAGAATCTGGACATTTTTAACTTATCTACAAAGTTGTTGAGTTTTAATTCATCAAAGTATCAAATGTTGTTAAGCAATTTACCTGGCGCAATAATCAGGGTAGATTACCTTAGGCTGCAAAACAAAGAGTCACCACACTTTAGTGGTTTAAAAGAGAAGAAATATATTTCTTTTTCATGTTACATGTGTTATCCAGGTTGGCAAAGGGCAAGCTGCTCATTGGAGTTGCTCAGAAGACCACATTGATCAAGGTGTTGTTGTTATCTGAACCTGAGGTTTCAGGCTTGGCCATGGTAGGATCAAAGAACACGGAAAATTGAATTTCTTAAGTGCTTCCACTCAGGAGTGACACATCACTTTCATTCACATTCCATTGGCCAAAACAAGTCCCACAGCAATGCATAACTTAGAGTGAATCTTCGTGGAAGGGGAGGAGAACCAGAAATTTCTGGGAATAATAGTAGTATTTATCACAACTTGCTTTCTTTTGATCAGCAATTACTATGTTCACTTCCCTTCCCACGTGAGAATTTAGACATCATCACCTCAAAAAAGAAAATCTAAAAGCCTATTCCAGTCATGGTATGGAATTTAAAATCCAGATCTCTGAGTAATGTGCATTGGTTTATTCATCAGGTCATAATGTGGCTTCCCTTGGTCTGGAGAATAGTGAGCTAAAAGGAGCTAAAATGCACCACCTTCCCAACCAGATACACCCATAATATGTAATGGTGGAAAAGAAAAACAAAAAAATTACTCCCATTCAGAAAGAGGAAGAATAGGGACTTTCTACAGACTCTGGCTCACAGCAATTCTAAAATTCCAATGGGAAGATATTATGAGACTCCCTTCCCTGGGGGTATGGAAAGTTCCTTGTTTATGCCCTGATTCTATTCCTTGGGAGGAACTTTGTTCATTGTTTTTTAAGTCACTAGCTAGACCCTCTGGGAGAGTATTCCTTTTCCAATATATTTCTTGGCCACATCTTAAGTGGACACTGGAGAATATGCATTTCTGCTTTCTTAACTCATTTCCTGCCTATATATGGTTGGGTGCCTAAAGAGTACTTAAAGTCTGGAAGAGGAACAGACTCCTCAGAAACTCAGTAAGATTATCATCTCTCTGCTTTTAGTCAGCTCCTTGGGCCAATAACCAGACCAACGATATTTTTTAAGACATAGTTCCCAGAACTGCTACATTACTTAGTTTTCTCTTCCATGTTCTCTCTCTCTCTCTCTCTCTCTCTCTCTCTCTCTTTAGTGTCAGGTACTTTGAGGTCTGGGATCTAATAATTTTTTTTCCTAACTTAAAGGACTTAAGAATGTGATACTCCTAATTTGCTCCTGGCCCAGAGGTAATTTAATCAATTGAAAGGTTTTAATGGTTTTTGATCTCACAAAGCATTTCTCAATCTTATCTTTCACAGTTTGAGATGGAAAAGTAGTTTCTGGGCTCATTCTACTCCCCTTTTTCTCTGTTTTGGAAACTGTCTAGTTCTTTTCTGAGTTCATTTGTATCTTGCAATTTATTGCCAAACTATCCAGTGGTAACCAAAACACACAACTAACGTTTTGCTTTCCAATATACTCCCCTAGAGCTACAAGTGCATCGGGAACATAATCTACCTTTCATGTTATTATAGGTCTTAGCAAATATTTCACCATGCTGTAGAGCACAAATCTCCATCTTCTCAGTTTCCAATACTTTTCCCCACCAGCAGCTATTAGATCCCTAAGACAGTAAGACATATTTTAGGTTTTTATTAGGGAATCAGCATGCTTTAGGTACAACTTTCATATTCATCAAGATAATTAATGGGTAACAAATAACCCAAAAGTTCCAATGGTTTAAAGCAACAGAGGCACAAGGCAGTTGCCTTCCTATACACCAGCAATTAATAATTTGAATTTGAAATTAAAGAAAAATAGCATTTACAATAGCACCAAAAAGAAAAATAAAACAATTATAAATCTAGAAAATATGTAAGAATCTGCATGTGGAATACTGCAGATTATTGATGAAAGAAATCAAATAATATTTAAGTAAATGGAAAGAAAAGATATTTCCATGTCCATGAATTGGAAAATTCAACAGTGTTAAGATGTTAGTTCTTCCCAGCCTGATCTAAAGATTAAACATAATCCCAATCAAAATCCCCACAAGCTTTTTTGTAGACATAAAAAAAAAATTCTAAAATTTATGTTGAAAGGTAAAGGGACTAGAATAGTCAACACAATTCTGAAAAAGAAAAATAAAGTTGGAGTGTTCTCAATACCAGATGTGTTATAAAGCAACCAGAATCAAAACAGTCTGTTATTGACAAAAAATAGACATATTGACTAATGGTACAGAATAGAAAGCCCAAAAGTAGACCCACACAGATAGAGTTAACAGATTTTTGACAACAATTCAAAGGCATTTCAATGAAGACAGGCTAGTCTCTTCAACAAATAGTGCTGAAATAGTTGTATGCCCTTATTCAAAAATATGATCCTACTTGCAGATCTCACACCTTACACAAAATCAACTCAAAATGGACCAAAGATATAATGTAAAATGAAAAGCTATAAAACTTCTAGAAGCAAAATAAGAGAAAATCTGCATGACCTTGTATTTGGTTATGAATTTTTAGATACAACATCAAAAGTACCATTCATGAAAGAAAAAAAAGTACTTTATTAAAACTAAGAACATTTGCTCCATGGAAGATACTATTAAGATTGTAAAGAGACAAGCTAGAGGTTGAGAGAAAATATTTGCAAATCACATATTTGATAAAAGACTCGAAACTGGAATAGGCAAAGAACTCATAAAACAACAGATTTATTTTATACTTATGCTACATTTCAATACAGATTGGTAAGGGTTTTGCTCATCATGGTCACTCAAGGAATCAGACTAATGGAGCCTTTGCTGTTCACAGGAGACAGTGTTCCCCCATCAGCTGAAGAGAATATGGAGAATCGGACAAGTTTTAAGTGTTCTCACTAGTAATTGGCATGTCACTTCTGATCATCTTTCATGGGCTAAAGAAGATAATATTACCTGAGGTGTGCCCACAGAAGAAAACTTCCAGAAGAAAACACTGGAAAATTTTTTCCAGTAAACTAGTAAATATTGCATATCAGGTTACTTACATATGCACAGACAGCTGAGAGGCCATTTAGATGACATTTATTGAACACTGCATAAGTAAAAGTAGATATTTCATGGTATAGGAAGCTAGCTACTTCCCATCTTTGCAGGAAATTGAGTCTAAAACATTAAAGCATTCAGCTTTCCTTTTAGGTGTTGGATTGTAATGTAATCATTAGATACTCATCTTAGAAAATCATAAGACCTTTAAGAAGGTGGAAAGATGAAGGAAAACAAATATGCCTTTTGAAAGTGACTTATGCAGTGAAGGTCGTTAGAAACAAAACAATTTTAGAGGAATGTCTAATAAAACCATGTAAACCGTGGTGGTTTCTTCTAAAGTTGTCGAATTCTTTGGTTCAGTTAGACATCTCAAGTGAACTTAAAGACAAGGAAAACATGAGAAGACCACATGAGGGGCTTCCTGAGTCAAAGTAAAACCGTCACATTCAACCAAGTTATAGAAGTTTTTATGTTCAAAGAACTTTCATTTGAGAAATACAAATTATTCAAATTTTACTCATTTCCATAGGTTTTTTAAATAAAAATTTAATTTACTATCACAAACCACTGTCATTTAAATAGGTCAGTACCTCTAAATATTTATGCAAGTTTTGGTGGTCTTACTTCTTTGAGATGTTTCCAACTTTCAGTTAAATTCAGTACAGAAGTAGATAATGAAAATTTTTCTCTTTCAACGAAGAGTGTAAACCTATCATTGGAATAAAATACATCAATAATACATAAATGTCTAGTATCTGATGGGCCAAATGGAGTGGTCAGGAAGTATGCTTCTCCAGCTTTGTGAACTTGACTGATGAAAGAAACAAGTTCAATGTATATTAGTAGCTAAGCACAAATTTAGGAAAAAAAAATCACTAATTGCTTATCAATTTGATGTTTCTTTTTCCATTTTAGTACAATCAAGAATCACAGGCAACCACTACTTAAAATGCTGTTTCTTTTTTTTCTTACAATAATCAGCTTTTTAATCTTGTTTTTATGGTTAGTTCTATCACAAATTATTGGCCTGAAAAGAACAAACTGACAAGACATTTCTATAGATCTCAATTAAAACAACAACAACAACAACAACAAAATAAAAAGCAGATTAAAGAAACCCCAGCTAAATCTGAAAAGAATATTTAAGTCTGTGGTTTCTGAGTGATAAATTGTGGGAACAAGGGATAAATGACATCTCAGAGTTATAAACTATATGCTCTTTGAAATAAATGGCATATTGAATGTTGCCTTGGATATTCAGAGTATTTCAGGGTTTAAAAGGGCTCACAAATTTACCCACAAAACAGTTGTTGCTTATTAGTTTTTCAAATGAATTTCCAAGAAATGAATATTGTTTTTAGTTCACTAAGTTTGTGCTTGGTCCAATACATGTTTGCATGTTGCCATTTTCTCTTCTATTAACTCAAAGTTATAACAGAGAAATATCCTCATATACATTTCCACAAATACATGTGAATATAATGGGTTTCTTTATATACTGTAGCCAATTCTTTTTTTATATAGCCAATTTTCTTAAAATTGAAAAAAACAACATCTATCTCAAAGGATTTTTATGAGAATTACATGAATATATATATCAATATATAAAATATATCATATATATATATATAGAGAGAGAGAGAGAGAGAAAGAGAGAGAGAATAGATCCTGGTATATAGTTAAAGTAAAAGTAAAGGCTGGATAACTGTTAGTAATTATTATTAAATTCATTGTCTGATATTCAAGAAATTGTTAAGACCATTTCTTTTCCATCTTTCTATCTAGACTTCCTTTGTATTGATGGCCCCATCTAGAACAAATCAAGTTCTAAAACACTTTAGGAATGCTTTTCTCCAGGTCTTGATATTATTGCAGTTGATGTTGTCATTCTCTTCATTGTCATCATTTTATTCAAACTATGATCCCTTCATTGCTCACCTATTTGCATGCATCCAGGAGCTATACATCACCCAAAGGCAAGATCAGTTTCACAGGTTGTTATAAGTTGCCTTAGAAAGAAGTGATATCATTAATCTTCCTTTGAGCTCATATGGTATTTACTATATTCTTGAAATTTAGAAAGGCCTCTAATCAAGACCAAATTGGTTATCTTAATATAAACTGTGTAACAATCAAAATTATTATCTGTTGGTAAATATTTTTTGAAGGATTGAGAGGCACAATTTAATAACTTTATTCCTTGCTCAGTTCTGATTATCTGATGGTTTCAAAATTGACTTTGCCTTAGTATCCTTTCCCATCTACTTCCATAGATATATAATCATAGTATAGCTACAGTAACATTCCAGAAATTTTTTTTGAGTAACATATTCTATGGGAAAACTAGTTGCAGTGTAATTTCTCAAAAGATTGTTCTTTTGTACCTGCACCTCCCACCTATTAGATAAGTATGGTTTCCTTTTATCTCGGTAGGAGGAGATAAGGTAAATTTTCATCCTTCATTTTTATTTTATTTTATTTAAAAAAATATTTATTTATTTATTTGGCTGCACCAGGTCTTAGTTGCAGCACGCAGGATCTTCAGTGCGGTGTGCGGGATCATTTTTGTTGTTGTCGTGGCATGAGAACTCTTAGTTGCAGCATGTGGGATCTAGTTCCGTGACCAGGGATGGAACCTGGGCCCTCTGCATTGGGAGTGCGGAGGCTTAGCCACTGGACAACCATGGAAGTCCCCTTCATTTTATTTTGTAAGTCAGAGAGAGGAAGAAAATTGAGGTTTCTATTAGAGCTAGTGATCACTGGACAAAGTCTATTCTTGTGGATTGCTATCTCTGCCGCCTGTGTAGGCAACCATGTTACAGTTTGTGACCTCACCCCTCTCTTGCCTCAGGGATCCAGTGGCAGCCATCCTTAGGCTGGCTACTGGTCTTAACAATGGACTGCTGAAATAGTGTACTAATCCAGTCAGGTTCCCTCTTACAACTCTGGATCAGACTATGGAAATAATTTACCAATTAAGTAAAAGGACAAAACTTGAAAAAATGCTATACATGTGAGCATAGCACATATATAGATAAAACTAAAATTATGAGAAATCAGAGGAAATCGGTTGTGAAAAATGCATTAAGAGAAAAATCCAGTAGCTCATGAGAGAAACAACATGGCCACTAAGATTCCCTGGATACTTAACACCGCTCTGATTCCCATTATAGTCCTTCCCTTGTCATCTCTAAAAACTTCAAGAAGTTTATTTATGTGTTTTTATTTTTTAACTACAGCATGTATAAATTATTGTATAAAGGATAATATGCCTCAGTACGGGCAACAGATAGTGTGCATGAATTTCACTAATTTTCACTATCTGGAGGAAATGAAGACTAAGAACAAATTTCATAATGATGAATTGTTTAGCACAGAATGTATTACGAAAGGCCTTTTTGGAATGGCTTAGCAGTAAAATGGTTTATCATGTGGGAGAATAGATTTATGTTTGCTAAGGAAAGTATGAATAAATGCCATAGCACAGCTCTCTCATAAAAAAAAGTTTTATTTATTTTTGAATGATAGTTTTATGTATAACATGCATCTAAAATTGTTAGCTTTACCTAAAGAAAATTGAGGCCGAGGTGGAATGTATTAGTTTTGTATTTCTGTTTAACAAATCACCACAAACTTAATGGATTAAAACAATGTCCATTTATTAGTTCAGTTTTGTCAGACACAAGTCTGGTCTGGTGCGCCTGGGTTCTCTGCTCAGGGTGTCACAAGCTGAAATCATGACATTGGTTGGTTAAGTTCTTATCTGGAGGATCAGTGGAAATATTACTTCTAAGCTCATTCTTGTTCCTTGGCGTTGAAGGGCTGAGGTCTTCATTCCCTTGCTGTCAACAGAGACCTACTCTCAGCTTCTAGAGGTCACCCACATTCTTTGTCAAGTGGCCTCTTCCATCTTCAAACATGCAGTGGTTGGATTTTGAATTTCTGACTTCCTCTTCTGTTTCTAGCCTCAGAAAACTCTTGGCTTATTTTTTCTTTTTTTTTTAAAATTTGGCTGTGCCACATGGCTTGTGGGATCTTAGTTACCCAACCAGGGATTGAACCCGCTCTCTACACAGTGAAAGTGCAGAGTCCTAACCACTGGACCACAAGGGAATGCCCAGAAAACTCTTGGCTTTTAAAAGATTCTTGGGATTAGGTCAAGCTCACCTCAATAATCTCTCTTTACTTGAGTCAATTACGACATTATAACATAACCTAATCATAGGAGTAATATCTGTTATATTCACAATCCTAGGGATTAGGATAGAATATTTTGGGAGACATCTTAGAATTCCGTCTACCACAGTGATATTTTTACATAGATCTCTAGATACAGACAGGCCTGTTAATACCTACATAATTAGAGTATTAGAATGTGATGTCTACAAATTTGTAAATTAGTTCAATATTTAATATTATAAGATCAAGGGAAATGAAATATAACTTATATATTATAAGTAAAGAAATAAATGCAATGTAAATAGGGAAATCAGGTACCTGGTACTCATTTCTGGCAATTTAATCAAAACTACTGAGAAAAGATTTCAATTAACCTACTTATGGTTTTGAAAGACATAATGAGACATTTTAATTATTTGATTAAACATCTACTCAAGGAAAAATTGTTTGATGATCTATACTGTATTCACTATAGACAAAGAATTTAGCTGAAGTCTGTACTACACAGAAGGAAACAAATTTAATTAAAAGCGACAACCTCGTCACTTTGAGTACCATCTATTGTTTGCAACTGAGAAAATTACATTTATATTAGAATTAGGGATTGAAGAAGAAAGTACAGGAAATTCTCAGTCTACACCTCTTTATTTAACTCTTGAGGAAACGCATCCAGAGAGATTGTGATTTGCCCAAGAAGATATAGTCATTTGATGGCAGAATTGAGACTACAGTTCCTATCTCTGATCCCAGAACTTTGTTTCTTTTGCTACTCCTTTACATGACTGACATCCTCATTGTCTCTTATGCCATCGTCCCAACTGGATTCGAAGCACGAGTGTGAGAATCTGTTTAGTCCCTTCCTCTGCTTTGAAAAGAGCTGAAGAAGTAGTCACTGTAAACCAAATTAAAAATTGAGTCCATTTAAAATAAAAATTAAAAGAACAGCATGACTAACAACATGCCTGGTTATGACAGCTAGACATAGCAAGAAACACAAGATTTGAGTCAAGAACATGGTATACAAGCCTTGGCTCTGCCACTGACTGACTTTGGACACAGATATTGGCACTTAACCCCATGAGCAATTATGAAAGTATGAAGGAAAGATGAAAGATTAAATATGATATTAAGGTTCAGAATGAAACTTTCAACAATGGACTTAATTTTATGCTTAACTCTGATATATTTATCATAATATAATTAACATCATTTCTCTGCACATTGGTGATAGCTAGAATTAATTCTTACAGTTCTCTTTAGTTGGCAAAGCCCTTTCTTGGTCAGAATCAACCTTATTCCATTAACTCTGGTTTGCAGAAGATGATAGCCAGCAGTGTTGGAATTATTCATGTGGATTATGGGCAGGGATTTTGGTATCTGGACTCAACTTTAATGAATTTGAGCCAAGGAAAACACTTCATCAAAATCAAAGGACTCCAGATTTATTATTTCTTTTTTCTTTTATTTAATAGAGCTCTTAAGTATAAAACAAAGAGCTTTCATTGCCACAAAAGGCCTACTTCATCATAATTATAAAGGATACTCTCTCAAATGAAAAGTTGTACATTTTAGAAACATTAAAATAATCATTCAGGATGCTCCTCAAACCAGTTATAGAATTGTAGGGCTGGGGAGAATCATAGAGATCATTCATCCCAACCTGGTTATTTTACAGGTGAGGAAACAGAGATACACAGTTTAATTTATGGATGAAGGTCTTGAAAACCCAGGACACATCCTCCAGGTTTAACATATTTTGTATCACATCATGCAACTTTTCAAGTACACATAACTTTCACTTTTTGATCTGAAAATATCCTGCAGTTTAGGATTGAGGAACTGAAATATTAATCATTCTCCTCTAAGACATTCTAAGTCTGTTTAAAGTAGTTATTGTCATTATTATCGATCTTGAAATTAGCTTAGCTTTTACTTTTTAAGGTATATCAATGAAATAACTGTATTCTTCAGGTTTCTCTACAAAAGTGTTTTTTAAACTTAATTGCATATTGAAATCAGCATGGGAGCTTTAAGAAATACAGGTCCTTCCATCTCACTTTCAGAGATTTTGATTTATTTAATCTGAGATGTGATCTGGGTGGGATCTTTTAAAAAAATTCTCTAGATAATTCCATTGTAAGGGTAAAATTGAGACCACTGCAAGATCAACAAAGTAGGCAGTGTTGATGGCAAGAATCTAAGCTATCGGGTAACACAATTCTGGTGTCTTTCTTCCATATCTTGTGAGTTCCTTTATTAACTGATCAGAATGTTAAATGGAGAATTGGCACATTTTGCTCCTACTTTTACAAATTTTTTTTGTCTACTAAAAGTCTAAATATTTGCTAAACACCGTTAATATAAATACAAATAACATGTATACCCTGTCCTTAAGGAACTTCCTGTCATGGTGGGGTCAGATTAGGAGGCATTCTTGTCAATGAAGCTTATAAGACAATGGGAAGAGTGTCCAGACGAGGCATGCATGGCTGATTTTGCCCACTGACATTATTCATCTATAGTACTAGCTGTGCATGGAGCATTTCTATCTATCCAGATATAGTTCACCTGGATGTAGTATATCATTGTGTGATGAACAGTTAAAAGAAAACAGTTCTTGGATAGGATGGCTGGTTTTCCAAATTCACTCAAATAACATGGATGGAGAATAGACACTTTCCTCCCTCATTGTGCTGGAAGTGCGTGTGATTTTGTATGAGTCAATGAGTCAATTGACGTTAAAGAACAGTCAATAGAGTTCAAGAAAAACACTTCTGTTTATCCCTGAGCACACCCTGTTCATTCATGCTTCCCTCCAGCCGCATGAACACTTCTCTCCAAGAACATAACCAGGCAGATTCTTGCCAACCTGTGGGGTGGATCTAGAAGGTGTATAAATAGTGATGAGGAAGAGATGAGAAATATGTTTTCATAAATGACTTAGAGTAATTTAAAATATGAAACCTCTGCTACTGAAAGGAATCAAAAAAAACAATTTAACTTCTAGGTGCTGTAGCTATTTTTTATTTTATTATATTGTATGTACATATGAAAAAAATTTTTTAATACTTAAAAAAACACAATCAACTAGCGAGAAATCAAAACATTTATTGTCTCTATTTGGTTTATATAATATGAACTATTAACTATCAACTTCACATACTATTTGGATATAATAAGAATCATATACAAGCTCAACGACTGAGGTTAAAAAATAAATCTCTATATGATGGGATTTAACAAAATTAAGATTAAAATTCTTTGGAAAGAAATTAGATTAAGCTCTGTGAAGTTAGGAACATCCTTAACTGTCAGTGTAGTACCTGGCAGATTTATTTGCTGAATGAATGAGGAAATGTCTTCAGTTTGTAAGCTAAATGTGCATTTGCCATTTTTCTCATTTGAAAGTGCTCAGAATCTGGTTTTAGTGTTTCTTCCTGTGTAATCATATTTATAGCTTTTTAAAAAGAAGTTAGAGACTGTCTTATACAAATTTTGATTCAGTGATATTAGCAGTAAAGTGGTACATAATAATTTCTTTATTATATTATAGGACTCATTGAACTGAACGTTTTATGACAAATAAATAATCTTACAGTCAATGAATACCTAATAAAATAAAAGTATAAAGTAAATTTTCAGATCTCGTGTGATGATTAAAAATTATATTTGTATTTTAATAGATATTACATATGCATTGAATTTATATATCAATTTCCAAAGCATTGATTATGGTTGGATATTAGCTATATAGTTTTGTGGATATACATTCTCGGTCAGTGGCCTCCAATTTTTTCAGCTCAAAGTTGGCAGTAACCATCCTAAATGGTATAAACCACTTAAAATGAAGCCTCTTCTTTCCTTGTGTGGCTGGTAAATTAGCCAACTATGTTCAAATTTTACCATTCAAAATTAAAATCAGATGCTTTCTGAAAAGTATAGTAAAGCATTGGCCAGAGAATTCCCATTACTTCTCTCCAGTCACATTTAAGTATGATGTCCTGTCACTGTGGGGCTTACTGGTATCAAGAAGACGTCAAAAATATCTCTTCCTAAATTTAAAAAAGACCACTCAATATCTAAATTTCACTGTTAGAGATGGGGAGGATCCAGCTCTCTTAAATATTGTGTTACTATGTTTTATGATAAAAATATGTTTACAAATATATATATATATATCAACAATATGTTTCAATTCATATATAAATAATAGGAGCTGGAATTTTGCATCATGAAACTGGAGAAGTGGTACAAGTACAAAATTCTACATCACTCTTTCTTGCTCTCTGCCAACGAGTCATTCAGAAACATTAATATGTACATCAGTGACAAAATTGGCATTTATTTTTGTTTTGTTTTTTTGCAGTACGCAGGCCTCTCACTGTTGTGGCCTCTCCCGTTGTGGAGCACAGGCTCCGGACACACAGGCTCAGCAGCCATGGCTCATGGGCCCAGCCGCTCCAAGGCATGTGGGATCTTCCCGGACCGGGGCATGGACCCGTGTCCCCTGCATCAGCAGGCGGACTCTCAACCACTGCGCCACCAGGGAAGCCCAAATTAGCATTTTTTGAGTCAGTTTTACTTGATCAAGATCTATCCATGTAGATCAGAGGTATAAAACTGAAAAGACAGATAATCGATTATTTCACTGTATCAAATTAACCAATTTCCATCTCTACAGAATCAGTTCATCTGGTTTTTCATCCCATGAAACTTCATTAAGCATTAATTATATGACAAGACTTGTGCTAGACTCTTGGTATGCAATAGTGACAAAAGCAGCCATGATGTCTGCCATCACAGAGAGGTACTGGGAAAGAGAGACGTTAATCATATTAAGGCACAAATTTTTATTTAATACATAATGCTAAGTGCTATGAAGAACTGACATGTTGTGCTACTAGAGTATATAATAAAAGGGTCTTGATCTGCTCTGTGGTGTTTGGGAATTCTTCCCTCAGGAAGTGAAGTTTGACCTGAATTACTATTCTTCAAATTTGAGACAATAACAGAGAATATCTTAAGCAGAGAGAAGAGTTCTAGCAAAAGCCCTGCAATGAGATAGAACATGACATTTTGAGAAAGTGAGACAATGCCAGTAAAGCTGGAGCAAAGAGCAAGGGTGGATGGTGTAAGACGAAGCTCTAGATGTAGGTGAGGTTGAAACCACGTAAGGTATTATTTTGTGCTATATAAAGGCTATGTCTTCATTCTCAGTGGCAGTGAAAAACCATTGAAGAAGAAGAAAAAATGATGAAATTTTAGCTTTCAAATCATTAGTTTCATGAAGAAATATTAGCTTCATGAAGTAATATGAAGAAAGGATTGGAGTAAGAGTGACTATGAAGAGATCAATCATTAGGCAATTCAGAAATCAAGTCCTGGGCAAATGGATGACTATACTAAGGTGGTGAAAGGAAGCTTAAAGAAGAGTGGGCTTCCGGGAAGATGGTGGAAGAGTAAGACGCGGAGATCACCTTCCTCCTCACAGATACACCAGAAATACATCTACACGTGGAACAACTCCTATAGGACACCTACTGAAAGCTGGCAGAAGACCTCAGACCTCCAGGCAAGAAACCCCCCCACGTACCTGGGTAGAGCAAAAGAAAAAAGAAAAAACAGAGACAAAAGATAGGGACGAGACCTGCACCAGTGGGAGGGAGCTGTGAAGGAGGAAAGGTTTCCACACACTAGGAAGCCCCTTCGCGGGAGGAGACTGCGGGTGGCGGAGCGGGAAAGCTTCGGGGCCGCAGAGGAGAGCACAGCAACAGGGGTGCGGAAGGCAAAGCGGAGAGATTCCTGCACAGAGGATCAGGGCCGACCGGCACTCACCAGCCCGAGAGGCTTGTCTGCTCACCCACCGGGGTGGGCGGGGCTGCGAGCTGAGGCTCGGGCTTTGGTCGGAGCGCCGGGAGAGAACTGGGGTTGGCGGCGTGAACACAGCCTGCAGGGAGTTAGTGCACCACGACTAACAGGGAGGGAGTCTGGGGAAAAGTCTGGACCTGCCGAAGAGGTAAGAGACTTTTTTTTCCCTCTTTGTTTCCTGGTGCACGAGGAGAGGGGATTAAGAGCGCTGCTTAAAGGAGCTCCAGAGACGGGCGCGAGCCGTAGCTAAAAGCACGGACCCCAAAGACAGGCAGGAGATGCTAAGGCTGCTGCTGCCGCCCCCAAGAAGCCTGTGTGCGAGCACAGGTCACTATCCAAACCTCCCTTCCGGGAAGCCTGTGCAGCCCTCCACTGCCAGGGTCCCGGGATCCAGGGACAACTTCCCCAGGAGAATGCACTGTGCGCCTCAGGCTGCTGCAATGTTACGCTGGCCTTTGCCGCCGCAGGCCTGCCCCACACTCCGTGCCCCTCCCTCCCCCTGGCTGAGTGAGCAGAGCCCCCGAATCAGCGGCTCCTTTAACCCCGTCCTGTCTGAGCGAAAAACAGACGCCCTCCGGTGACCTACACGCAGAGGCGGGGCCAAATCCAAAGCTGAGCCCCTGGGAGCTGTGAGAACAAAGAAGAGAAAGGGAAATCTCTCCCAGCAGCCTCAGGAGCAGTGGATTAAATCTCCACAATCAACTTGATGTACTTTGCATCTGTGGAATAGATGAATAGACAATGAATCATCCCGAATTAAGGAGCCGTGTGGATGAAAGGATCTTGGTGCTCCAGCCAGGAGTCAGGGCTGTGCCTCTGAGGTGGGAGAGCCAACTTCAGGACACTGGTCCACAAGAGACCTCCCAGCTGCACATAATAGCAAACGGCAAAAATCTCCCAGAGATATCCATCTCAACACCAGCACCCAGCTTCACTCAACGACCAGCAAGCTACAGTGCTGGACATCCTATGCCAAACAACTAGCAAGACAGGAACACAACCCCACCCATTAGCAGAGAGGCTGCCTAAAATCATAATAAGTCCACAGACACCCCAAAACACACCACCAGACGTGGACCTGCCCACCAGAAAGACAAGATCCAGCCTCATCCAGCAGAACACAGGCACTAGTCCCCTCCACCAGGAAGCCTACACAACCCACTGAAACAACCTTAGCCACTGGGAACAGACACCAAAAACAACAGGAACTACGAACCTGCAGCCTGCAAAAAGGAGACCCCAAACACAGTAAGGTAAGCAAAATGAGAAGACAGAAAAACACACAGCAGATGAAGGAGCAAGATAAAAACCCACCAGACCTAACAAATGAAGAGCAAATAGGCAGTCTACCTGAAAAAGAATTCAGAATAATGATAGTAAAGATGATCCAAAATCTTGGAAATAGAATAGACAAAATGCAAGAAACATTTAACAAGGACCTAGAAGAACTAAAGATGAAACAAACAATGATGAACAACACAATAAATGAAATTAAAAATTCTCTAGAAGGGATCAATAGCAGAATAACTGAGGCAGAAGAACGGATAAGTGACCTGGAAGATAAAATAGTGGAAATAACTACTGCAGTGAAGAATAAACAAAAAAGAATGAAAAGAACTGAGGACAGTCTCAGAGACCTCTGGGACAACATTAAACGCACCAACATTCGAATTATAGGGGTTCCAGAAGAAGAAGAGAAAAAGAAAGGGACTGAGAAAATATTTGAAGAGATTATAGTTGAAAACTTCCCTAATATGGGAAAGGAAATAGTTAATCAAGTCCAGAAAGTACAGAGAGTACCATACAGGAAAATCCAAGCAGAAATATGCCAAGACACTTATTAATCAAACTGTCAAAAATTAAATACAAAGAAAACATATTAAAAGCAGCAAGGGAAAAACAACAAATAACACACAAGGGAATCCCCATAAGGTTAACAGCTGAACTTTCAGCAGAAATTCTGCAAGCCAGAAGGGAGTGGCAAGACATACTGAAAGTGATGAAGGAGAAAAACCTGCAACCAACACTACTCTACCCAGCAAGGATCTCATTCAGATTTGATGGAGAAATTAAAACCTTTACAGACAAGCAAAAGCTGAGAGAGTTCAGCACCACCAAACCAACTTTACAACAACTGCTAAAGGAACTTCTCTAGGCAAGAAACACAAGAGATGGAAAAGACCTACAATAACGAACCCAAAACAATTAAGAAAATGGGAATAGGAACATACATATCGATAATTACCTTAAATGTAAATGGACTAAGTGCTCCCATCAAAAGACACAGATTGGCTGAATGGATACAAAAACAAGACCCATATATTTGCTGTCTACAAGAGACCCACTTCAGACCTAGAGACACAAACAGACTAAAAGTAAGGGGATGGAAAAAGATATTTCATGCAAATGGAAACCAAAAGAAAGCTGGTGTAGCCATTTTCATATCAGACAAAATAGACTTTAAAATAAAGACTATTACAAGAGACAAAGAAGGACACTACATAATAATCAAAGGATTGATCCAAGAAGAAGATATAACAATTGTAAATATTTATGCACCCAACACAGGAGCACCTCAATACATAAGGCAAATACTAACAGCCATAAAAGGGGAGATCAACAGTAACACATTCATAGCAGGGGACTTTAACACCCCACTTTCATCAATGGGCAGATCATCCAAAATGAAAATAAATAAGGAAACACAGCTTTAAATGATATATTAAACAAGATGGACTTAACTGATAATTATAGGACATTCCATCCAAAAACAACAGAATACACATTTTTCTCAAGTGTTCATGGAACATTCTCCAGGATAGATCATATCTTGGGTCACAAATCAAGCCTTGGTAAATTTAAGAAAATTGAAATTGTATCAAGTATCTTTTCCAACCACAATGCTATGAGACTAGATATCAATTACAGGAAAAGATCTGTAAAAAGTACAAACACATGAAGGCTAAACAATACACTACTTAATAACGAAGTGATCACTGAAGAAATCAAAGAGGAAATAAAAAATTACCTAGAAACAAATGACAATGGAGACACGATGGCCCAAAACCTATAGGATGCAGCAAAAGCAGTTCTAAGAGGGGAGTTTATAGCAATACAATCCTACCTTAAGAAACATGAAATATCTCAAATAAACAACCTAACCTTGCACCTAAAGCAATTAGAGAAAGAAGAACAAAAAAACCCCAAATTTAGCAGAAGGAAAGGAATCATAAAAATCAAACCAGAAATAAATTGAAAAGAAATGAAGGAAATGAGAGCAAAGATCAATAAAACCAAAAGCTGGTTCTTTGAGAAGATAAACAACATTGATAAACCATTAGCCATACTCATCAAGGAAAAAAAGGGAGAAGACTCAAATCAATAGAATTAGAAATGAAAAAGGAGAAGTAACAACTGACAGTGCAGAAATACAAAAGATCATGAGAGATTACTACAAGCAACTCTATGCCAATAAAATGGACCACCTGGAAGAAATGGACAAATTCTTAGAAATGCACAACCTGACAAGACTGAATCAGGAAGAAATAGAAAATATGAACAGACCAATCACAAGCACTGAAATTGAAACTGTGATTAAAAATCTTCCAACAAACAAAAGCCCAGGACCAGATGGCTTCACAGGTGAATTCTATCAAACGTTTAGAGAAGAGCTAACACCTATCCTTCTCAAACTCTTCCAAAATATAGCAGAGGGAGGAACACTCCCAAACTCATTGTACGAGGCCACCATCACCCTGATACCAAAACCAGACAAGGATATCACAAGGAAAGAAAACTACAGGCCAATGTCACTGATGAACATAGATGCAAAAATCCTCAACAAAATACTAGCAAACAGAATCCAACAGCACATTAAAAGGATCATACACCATGATCAAGTGGGGTTTATTCCAAGAATGCAAGGATTATTCAATATATGCAAATCAATCAACGTGATACACCATATTAACAAATTGAAGGAGAAAAATCATATGATAATCTCAATAGATGCAGAGAAAGCTTTCGACAAAATTCAACACCCATTTATGATAAAAACCCTGCAGAAAGTAGGCATAGAGGGAACTTTCCTCAATATAATAAAGGCCATATATGACAAACCCACAGCCAACATCGTCCTCAATGGTGAAAAACTGAAAGCATTTCTACTAAGATCAGGAACAAGACAAGGTTGCCCACTCTCACCACTCTTATTCAACACAGTTTTGGAAGTTTTAGCCATAGCAATCAGAGAAAAAAAGGAAATAAAAGGAATCCAAATCGGAAGAGAAGAAGTAAAGCTGTCACTGTTTGCAGATGACATGATACTATACATAGAGAATCCTAAAGAAGCTACCAGAAAACTACTAGAGCTAATCAATGAATTTGGTAAAGTAGCAGGATACAAAGTTAATGCACAGCAATCTCTGGCTTTCCTATATACTAATGATGAAAAATCTGAAAGTGAAATCAAGAAAACACACCCATTTACCATTGCAACAAAAAGAATAAAATATCTAGGAATAAACCTACCTAAGGAGACAAAAGACCTGTATGCAGAAAATTATAAGACACTGATGAAAGAAATTAAAGATGATACAAATAGATTGAGTGATATACCATATTCTTAGATTGGAAGAATCAACATTGTGAAAATGACTCTACTATCCAAAGCAATCTACAGATTCAATGCAATCCCTATCAAACTACCACTGGCATTTTTCACAGAACTAGAACAAAAAATTTCACAATTTGTATGGAAACAAAAAAGACCCCGAATAGCCAAAGCAATCTTGAGAACTAAAAATGGAGCTGGAGGTATCAGGCTCCCTGACTTCAGACTATACTACAAAGCTACAGTAATCAAGACAGTATGGTACTGGCACAAAAGCAGAAAGATAGATCAATTGAACAGGATAGAAAGCCCAGAGATAAACCCATGCGCATATGGTCACCTTATCTTTGATAAAGGAGGCAGGAATGTACAGTGGAGAAATGACAGCGTCTTCAATAAGTGGTGCTGGGAAAACTGGACAGGTACATGTAAAAGTATGAGATTCGATCACTCCCTAACACCATACACAAAAATAAGTTCAAAATGGATTAAAGACCTAAATGTAAGGCCAGAAACTATCAAACTCTTAGAGGAAAACATAGGCAGAACACTCTATGACATAAATCACAGCAAGATCCTTTTTGACCCACCTCCTAGAGAAATGGAAATAAAAACAAAAATAAACAAATGGGACCTAATGAAACTTCAAAGCTTTTGCACAGCAAAGGAAACCATAAACAAGACCAAAAGACAACCCTCAGCATAGGAGAAGATATTTGCAAATGAAGCAACTGACAAAGGATTAATATCCAATATTTATAAGCAGCTCATGCAGCTCAATAATAAAAAAACAAACAACCCAATCCAAAAATGGGCAGAAGATCTAAATAGACATTTCTCCAAAGAAGATATACAGACTGCCAACAAACACATGAAAGAATGCTCAACATCATTAATCATTAGAGAATTGCAAATCAAAACTACGATGAGATATCATCTCATACCAGTCAGAATAGCCATCATCAAAAAATCTAGAAACAATAAATGCTGGAGAGGGTGTGGAGAAAAGGGAACACTCTTGCACTGTTGGTGGGAATGTAAATTGATACAGCCACTGTGGAGAACAGTATGGAGGTTCCTTAAAAAACAAATAGAACTACCATATGACCCAGCAATCCCACTACTGGGCATATACCCTGAGAAACCCATAATTCAAAAAGAGTCATGTACCAAAATGTTCATTGCAGCTCTATTTATAATAGCCTGGAGATGGAAACAACCTAAGTGTCTATCATCGGATGGATGGATAAAGAAGATGTGGCAGATATATACAATGGAATATTACTCAGCCATAAAAAGAAACGAAATTGAGCTATTTGTAATGAGGCAGATAGACCTAGAGTCTGTCATACAGAGTGAAGTAAGTCAGAAAGAGAAAGACAAATACCGTATGCTAACACATATATATGGAATTTAAGAAAAAAAAATGTCATGAAGAGCCTAAGGGTAAGACAGGAATAAAGACACAGACCTACTAGAGAATGGACTTGAGGATATGGGGAGGGGCAAGGGTAAACTGTGACAAAGCGAGAGAGAGGCATGGACATTTATACACTACCAAACGTAAGGTAGATAGCTAGTGGGAAACAGCCGCATAGCACAGGGAGATCAGCTCGGTGCTTTGTGACCGCCTGAAGGGGTGGGATAGGGAGGGTGGGAGGCAGGGAGACGCAAGAGGGAAGAGAGATGGGAACATATGTATATGTATAACTGACTCATTTTGTTATAAAGCAGAAACTAGCATACCATTGTAAAGCGATTATACTCCAATAAAGATGTAAAAAAAAAGAAGAGTGAATGCCCTTAAGACATCTCTAGAAATTGAATCTAAATAATTGATTTAACATGGAAATAAGGAAAATAATTATGTTAAGTTTCTAATTTTTCGACTAGGATACTGATGATGGTTGTATTGAGACAGGGAACACTGGAAGAGAACCGGGTAGTTGCTTTTGTAGAGGAGGATTTGCTTTGTTTATTCATTCATTTGTATAGTTTTGTTTCGGGTGGGTAGAAATCAGGGATTTGGTTTTGGCCATGTTGAGTCTGAGGTGCATCTGAGATATGTGGAGCTGTATAGTTCTTCATTGTAGTTTTATACTATACACCTTTCTCCTGCTGTCAGAAAGTGAGCATTCCTATGAAATCTTTCATAAGCTGAAATGGCATAAAGCAAAGAAGCAGTTACCTTAGGACACAGCTTGCTAACGGTTGCACGAAATAAACTGAGATAAAGCACAGATGCTCACAGACAGAGTTCAAATATGTGGCGTCTTGATGCTGAGATGCTGAATATAGTTTCCAGGGAAGGAGCTTGGCAGCGCCATTCTTACTGCTTGGGGTGTAGGCCGCTTTTGTAACGGGCTTGCTACAAAACCAACGCTGACCACCATTTTCACTCTTCACCTTTTTTTGTAAAAGTGAAAATCCTTTTTGATTTCTTTCGGTTAGCAAAAACAGGTACTAATGTAGGTCTTTCATAAAAATGAAGTGTGTAAAGTGAACTTTCACAAAACGGAGGTACCAGTACAGGTTTGGAAATCATCTAGGGCTAAAAATGTAAATCTGGAAGATCTGGATATCTAGTCACCAGTTGACTAGATCAGCAATTGAAGCTGTAGATTTAGATGCGAGTGTAGAATAGGAAGTCTCACAGCCTAGATAGCCTTGAAGAACTCTAACAATTGGGCTGAGGAGGCTGAGAATTGATCAGAGTTGGGAGTATAACCAAGAGGTTGTTGTTACAGGCAAAGGAAGAGAATGTTTGCAGGAGGAGCTGACCAAAAGTTGCTGAAACTGTTGAGAGGTTACAGTGACAGTGAATTTTTTAATTGAAGGTTATTTCAATACAAAATCTGGCCAATAACTCAGAAGTCTGGAATAAAAGTCTGACTGATGAATTTGATGATCTAAATGTCATTGGGTGTGAGGATGTTTTTATTTTTGTTTTTTAGGTTGGTAGGGGACACTTGAGAATTTTTAAATTCTGATGAGAGGGATCCAAGTGAGAAAGTATGTTAAGCATATTGGAATATTTATATGCATGTATTTTGTGTTCACTGTACTTTCCCATCTCCCTTTCTAAGGAGAGAGCCAGGCCTTGGCAATCCCTTTTCCCAGGGGAAGGTTTATTCTGCCTTTCAGAATATTGTTTTCCCTGAAGCTCCTTGAGAGGATTATTTTATAGGAGTAGAAAAGGATGGGAGGGGCTCTACCTACTCTATCAAGTGGGAGGAGGGTGAGAAAGGCTCTTGTGGCTTTTAAGAATCTTATCAAGAGCTCCTCAAGCATTCATAGTGAAATTTCTGTGGGTAGGAGCTGACAGATCTTCAGAGTCCTATGACTGTTGCCAGAAAATTATGGGAACAAGGCAGTAAAGGATTTGACAGTTATTGCCAGGGATAAGCATACTGCATGCTAATTGTTTCCTTGTTGCTTTATCTCACCAGAAGCAAAAGTTACCCATGTTCAGCTTGTAGATTCAGACTGGTCTGAAAGCATTCTTTTCTTAATTATCTATCTAGGACCTTCAGTCTTCTGTGAAGTTCATCTGTTATTTTTCTTTACCTATTTTTTTCAAAGTAAATTTTTAGTTTGATTATATTTCAATTTTTTAAGCATATTCTGCTTTCTCTTTTGTGTTACTTCTGTGCAGTCAGGACTTTATGGGTTATACTAGATTAGCATTCAAAGATTTAGCTATTTGTTTTCAGGTAGTAGTATTTTTTGGTGCTGTGTTCCTAACAGGCAGGAAAGAGATGTTTAGCTCATGAAAGAAACTAGCCCACCTCCAAACAGCTGAATTTCAATGTGGTCCTATGATAGTATGCAGCATCCCTTGATCTTGTAGTTGATGAGTTTATAATAAGCTTATTTAACATTAGACCTTGAACTACAATTTGGATCATTCAGTATACAGAACCTGAGCCTGATATATTCAATTGCTACTCTTGAACAATAACAGTACAACTGTAGATTAAAGAAGGTTCAATGCACTGAGTCCTATAATTTTATAGATAAAACATGAAATCTTTGTATTTTTATTCTCTATTGTATGCTTGTGTAATTGGACTTTTCCATCACTCAATAATTTTGGAATTATATGCAATATTCATCTCCTCAGCAGACTGCAATCTCGCAATGTGGACCAGCATGTCATACTGAGCACAGTATTCACAGTGACTTGCCTGGAAAATAGCAAGCCCTCAGTCAATATTTATTGAATGAATGAGTGGGTGGATGGATAAGATATTTTCTTTTTAAATTTTCTTTTACTTATTTTTTTATACAGCAGGTTCTTACTAGTTATCTATTTTATACGTATTAGTGTATACATGTCAATCCCAATCTCCCAATTCATCCCACCACCACAACCACCACCACCACCACCCGCCACTTTCCCCCCTTGGTGTCCATATGGTTGTTCTCTATATCTGTGTCTCTATTTCTGCCCTGCAAACAGGTTCATCTGTACCATTTTTCTAGGTTCCACATATACGTGTTAATATATGATATTTGTTTTCCTCTTTCTGCTTACTTCACTCTGTATGACAGTCTCTAGTTCCATCCACATCTCTACAAATGAACCAATTTTGTTCCTTTTTACAGCTGAGTAATATTCCATTGCATATATGTACCACAACTTCTTTATTCATTCATCTGTTGATGGGCATTTAGGTTGTTTCCATGACCTGGCTATTGTAAATAGTGCTGCAATGAACATTGGGGTGCATGTGTCTTTTTGAATTATGGGTTTCTCTGCGTATATGCCCAGTAGTGAGATTGCTGGATCATATGGTAATTCTATTTTTAGTTTTTTAAGGAACCTCCATACTGTTCTCCATAGTGGCTGTATCAATTTACATTCCCACTAACAGTGCAAGAGGGTTCCCTTTTCTCCACACCCTCTCCAGCATTTGTTGTTTGTAGATTTTCTGATGATACGCATTCTGACTGGCGTGAGGTGATACCTCATTGTAGTTTTTATTTGCATTTCTCTAATAATTAGTGATGTTGAGCATCTTTTCATGTGCTTCTTGGCCATCTGTATGTCTTCTTTGGAGAAATGTCTATTTAGGTCTTCTGCCCATTTTTTGATTGGGTTGTTTGTTTTTTTAATATTGAGCTGCATGGGCTGTTTATATATTTTGGAGATTAATCCTTTGTCTATTGATTCATTTTCAAATATTTTCTCCCATTCTGAGGGTTGTCTTTTTGTCTTGTTTGTAGTTTCCTTTGCTGTGCAAAAGCTTTTAAGTTTCATTAGGTCCCATTTGTTTAGTTTTATTTTTATTTCCATTACTCTAGGAGGTGGGTCAAAAAAGATCTTTCTGTGATTTATGTCAGAGTGTTCTGCCTATGTTTTCCTCTAAGAGTTTTATAGTGTCCGTTCTTACATTAAGGTCTCTAATACATTTTGAGTTTATTTTTGTGTATGGTGTTAGGGAGTGTTCTAATTTCATACTTTTACATGTAACTGTCCAGTTTTCCCAGCACCACTTATTGAAGAGACTATCTTTTCTCCATTTTATATTCTTGCCTCCTTTAACATAGATTAGTTGACCATAGGTGTGTGGGTTTATCTCTGGGCTTTCTATCCTGTTCCATTGATCTATATATCTGTTTTTATGCCAGTACCATATTGTCTTGATTACTGTAGCTTTGCAGTATAGTCTGAAGTCAGGGAGTCTGATTCCGCCAGATCCATTTTTTTCCCTCAAGACTGCTTTGGCCATTCGGGGCCTTTTGTGTTTCCATACAAATTTTAAGATTTTTAGTTCTAGTTCTGTAAAAAATGCCAGTGGTAACTTGGTAGGGATTGCATTGAATCTGTAGATTGCTTTGGGTAGTATAGTCATTTTCACAATATTGATTCTTCCAATCCAAGAACATGGTATATCTCTCCATCTGTTTGTGTCATCCTTGATTTCTTTTATCAGTGTCTTATAGTTTTCTGAATACAGGTGTTTACCTCCTTAGGTAGGTTTATTCCTAGGTATTTTTTTTGTTGTTGCAATGGTGAATAGAATTGTTTCCTTAATTTCTCTTTCTGATCTTTCATTGTTAGTGTATAGCAGTGCAAGACATTTCTGTGCATTAATTTTGTATCCTGCAACTTTACTAAATTCATTGATTAGCTCTAGTAGTTTTCTTGTGGCATATTTAGGATTCTCTATGTATAGTATCATGTCATCTGCAAACAGTGACAGTTTTACTTCTTTTCCAATTTGTATTCCTTTTATTTCTTTTTCTTCTCTGATTGCTGTGGCTAGGACTTCCAAAACTATGTTGAATAATAGTGGCACGAGTGGACATCTTTGCCTTGTTCCTCATCTTAGAGGAAATGGTTTCAGTTTTTCACCATTGAGAATGATGTTTGCTGCGGGTTTGTCATATATAGCCTTTATTATGTTGAAGTAGGTTCCCTCTATGCCCACTTTCTGGAGAGTTTTTATAATAAATCGGTGTTGAATTTTGTCAAAAGCTTTTTCTGCATCTATTGAGATGATCATATGGTTTTTATTCTTCAATTTGTTAATATGGTGTATCACATTGATTGTTTTGCATATATTGAAGAATCCTTGCATCCCTGGGATAAATCTCACTTGATCATGATGCATGATCCTTTTAATGTGTTGTTGGATTCTGTTTGCTAGTATTTAGTTGAGGATTTTTGCAGCTATATTCATCAGTGATATTGGTCTGTAATTTTCTTTTTTTGTAGTATCTTTGTCTGGTTTCGGTATCAGAGTGATGGTGGCCTCGTAGAATGAGTTTGGGAGTGTTCCTTCCTCTGCAATTTTTTGGATGAGTTTGAGAAGGATAGGTGTTAGCTCTTCTCTAAATGTTTGATAAGTTATATTTTCTACTGAAACATTTCCCCAGTTCTCTAAGGTGCTAAGATATTTCCCAAACAAATGATTTCTTTTTTTAAAAAAAATTGGATACTTTTCCTTTCATTATTCATTCATGTAACATTTATTTAAAACCTGGTTTATGCCAGGCATAGTGCTTGTAGCTGCTTTCACAATTCATAATGTAGTGTGTATTCTTATCATACTTAGAAACCTACTGCATTGACTGCCAAAGGAAATTTCTGGACACGGAAGATGTTTGACTGTGCAAACAGTGGCCTTCCTCCTTTCCATGTGTCCTAGAAAGAAATTCAGAGAAGGAAATGGCAGTAACTATTCAATGGCAAATATGTTTTAGAGATTATATGTAAGGAGAACTACACTGGCCACAGTTTAGTTATAAATAAGAAGTCCTGGGAAAGGTTCAACATGAACACATGTTTGGATCAAACAGTCTTGTTATGCAAAAGACAAATTGCTGGAAAGGTACCCCAGCCAGGAGATTCACTCACTAGTGGCTGTTATTATTAAGGCAGTAATAGCCAAAATATTTTATTTAGTGTGATATTTATATTGCCCTTGCTATTTATGGATACACGGTTGGACTTTTCCACTGTAATTCAGGAGAAAGGCCACACTGATTCACTTGAAGCTATATAAGTGTTATGTTGTTTTCCTTACTTGTTAGCTCACAGAACAGGTAAATTAATATTTACTGAGAGCAGAGTTCTTGGCTAGGGTTTTATATACCTTCTTACATTTTATCCTTTAATAATTTCTATTCAGCAACTCATATTAGTTATGCATAAAGATGAAAAAATTAAGACTCAGAGATTCTAATTTGCCTAAGTCACAGCTACTAAGTCGTGAGGTCAGAATTTGATTCCAGTTCCCTGAGAGTTGAAATTTTACGATTATCCCATTATGAATATTGGCCAAATAGGCACTAGTAATGCATGTTCCAGCCTTTAAAGAAAACCCAAGTGTAAAACAAAGTGAATAAATCAGTGCATATTATCCAATGCCTAAACAGGCTTATTTCAGGGATGAAAAGGTGATTCAATATAGGGAAATTTACCATAATAATTTTTGTCATTAACAATTAAAGGAGAAAAATCAAACTATTACATCAGGAAATGCTACCCTCCAAAAAAGCACTTGATAAACATCAGCAGGATCTATTCTTGGTAAAAAACAACAACAAAAAAACAATAATAGATGAAACTTTCTTAAACATAATTAAAAATTATTAGCAATCAATTTTTTTACATATTTTTAAATAGTTGTATTCTACAAATATTTTGGTAAGAGATTGGGAACATTTTTGTTATCACTATTATTCAAATAAATTTTGGCATTTCTATGAAATGTAATATATCAAGCAGAATTAATCACACAAAATATCACAAAGGAAAGGATAATATCATAAAAATTTGAGGTATTTAAGGAAGAAGCTATTAAATCTAACAAAAATTGTTATAAGCCGACTAGATATGACAAACTAAATAATAGTTTTCCTTAATACTGAAAGTGAGTTATAAATTAAAATAAAAAAGATCTCATTCACAAAAGCAGAGTCAAAAATACCAACATATAAAAGTGGAAAAAAAAAAGATATTCCTTGTAGAATGGAGTTTCTAGGATAACAGGACACAAAATGTCAACAATAGGAGAGTGATTAATTCATTATAGTAAATTTTCTTAATATAATAATATGTAATTATAAAATTAATAGATATAAATGTACTTAGTTTTAAATGATGTTCATGACATGATAAGACTAATGAGTACATTACTCATTTTTATAGAAAAGATAGCTTTCATATTATATATTTATATGTATAATATATATTTCTATAGGCACATATTTTATATGAAACCCTTGACATTATATCTCTATGTGGGTATTTATGAGTGTCTGCATGTGTGTGTGTAGGTGAGCAGAAATCTTGACAAGTCAAAAACTAGAGAGAACTTAGAATAGTACATATCAGTAATACATGTTTATTGTTATTTTCATGTCTTTATAAAATTTTTCCTTAAAAAATTTTCTCATGAAGAATCTGGGAAAAATAAACTCCAAACTGTAAGTTGCTGTCTTCAGGAGACAGGATTTCACAGACTGGGTCTGTATGGGCAGGACAATGTAAATGAAGCTTTTACTTTCAATCTCAGGTAGGTTTTTTTTTAAGTGTCTGTAGACTTAGAGGACATTTTTACCTTACAGTGTTTTCCAGTACTTTTCAAGGAAAAATAAAGAAGACATTTTTTTAAATGTTAGGAGAATTTTCAATTTCCAAATATCATAAAATGTCAGAACTGGAATTGGTGTTCAGTGGATACATTCAGTCACTCACAAAAAGACATGCTTTACACTGTGTGACATTATGTAAGCCCTCATTCACTGATGAGAACATTGAAGCCTAGAAAGAAATATAGACTTTGCCTCTTGTTTTGAGGTTAGCAAATTAGAACAGAAACAAAAACCACAAAAAACCCTGCGGGATTCGTACATGGGGCAAGTGTGTTTCAGATAAGCTTCTCTCCACACAAGGAAGGTAGGGAACAGTATGAAGGAACTAGAGTAGCAGGGACCAGCCATGATCATCTAGGAGTAGTAAGAGTACTAATAACAGAGATCATAATCCTTGCCATAGTAGCTGCCACTTCCTATTAGGCACCAGGATGGGCAGTTTTTAGTTTATATCATTAATTCTGACATTGAACCTATGAGGTAATTCTTGGTCACATTAATTTTCAGAGGTGAAACTGTGTCTAAGAAATTTCCAGAGCTAAGGGATGTGCCCAGAGTTCAGTGATGTGATGCTAAATGTTTAACTACCAGCTTTGAGGAAAAATAAATGTATGCCCATATACTCACACATATGTTAACTATATGCAAAGATAAATTTATGTACACACATAACCTTACTATAATTTTTACTTACATAACAGATGTGTAGCACACAATTTACAAATAATAATAAAATATAAAATACTCTATTATAAATCCATGTAACCAGTTGAGTCTCACAGGATACCCTCTGATTTTTGCTCAACTCGGCAACCATATATCTGTGATTGTAAATGATGGAAAAATGTAATTTGGATGTGAAAATGGTTTGACATTTTCATTTATATTAAGAGTAAGATGAAGTGAAATAGCAAAGCCACATATTGGAACTTTATTCATTAATCAATACTTCGAGCAACTTCTTTACTGAATCCCAGAATAGCTTTTGAATGCTGGCAGAATATTTCTTTAATTGTTTTTGTGCTATTCAAAATATAAAGGATACATATCTGACATAATTTTTTAAGTTTAATCTGCATTATTAACGTTTCTCAATCATTTTCTTAAGTATAGTCCATCAGCAAAACAATAAAGCAAACCCTGATTTGTAGCATGTGCTGATTTCCATAGTGTAAATACTCCCATCAATGGCCAGTGAAAGCTGGTATGAGCCAGCTTCAGCACCCAGTGCCAGATTTGCAAAAGGGAGGTAGAAAAATACTTTAAAAGGGAGAAAAGTTAATCTTTGCCTATTCAGATATTACTCTGATTTCAAGTAATACTTGGGATTTTAAAAAAATAATTAAAAAAATTTTCACCACACCTTTTCCAGCATTTATTGTTCCTAGATTTTTTGATAATGACCATTCTTACTCTGAGAAAACCATAATTCAAAAAGAGTCATGTACCACAATGTTCATTGCAGCACTATTTACAATAGCCAGAACATGGAAGCAACCTAAGTGTCCATCAAGAGATGAATGGATAATGAAGATGTGGTGCATGTATACAATGGAATATTACTCAGCCTTAAAAAGAAAGCAAATTGAGTTATCTGTAGCAAGGTGGATGGACCTAGAGTCTGTCATACAGAGTGAAGTAAGTCAGAAAGAGAAAAGCAAATGCCGCATGCTAGTGCATATATATAGAATCTAAAAATAAAAATAAAAAATGGTACTGGTGAACCTAGTGACAGCGCAGGACTAAAGACGTAGACATAGAGAATGGACTTGAGGACACGGAGTGGGAGAGGAAAGCTGGGCCAAAGTAAGAGTGGCATCGACATATATACACTACCAAATGTAAAATAGCTAGTGGAAAGCAGCAGTATAGCACAGGAAGAACAGCTCAGTGCTTTGCCGAAGACCTAGAGGGGTGGGATAGGGAGGGTGGGAGGGAAGCTCAAGAGGGAGAGGATATGGGGATATATGTATGCATATGGCTGAGTTACTTTGTTGTACAACAGAAACTAACACAGTATTGTGAAGCAATTATGCTCCAATAACGATCTATTAAAATAACATTTTTGATTTATTTTCAAATTTAGAGAAAATTTGTAGGAAAAGTACAAAGACCTTCTACATGTTCTTCAGCAGTTGTTTATGTTTCTCCCCAATTTGCTTTATTATTTTTCTCCGAATCTTCTGTCTTTCCTTTCTCCATTTCTCTCTCTCTCTTTCCATTTATCTCTTTGTCTGTCTCTCTCTCTGATCAGTCATGCTAGGTGTAGGTGTTTATTTACCTTTTCAAGGAGCCAGATTTTAGCTTCGTTAATTTTGTCTTTTTTTTCTCACACTACATTATTGGTTTTTGCTCTATCACTATCATTTTCTTTATTCAACTTAAGTCTAAGCTGTTCTTTTTTTTTTCCTAGCCTCTTAATGGAAAAACTTGGTAACAGATTTTAAGAACTTTATTCTTTAATAGGAACTTCTCAGGCTACACATTTCCCCCAAAACACAGCTTTAAGTTGATCTTGCAAATTTTGTTGTGATATATTTTTACTACAATTCTCTTGCAATAACTTCTAATTTCCCTTGTAATTTGTTTTTGAGCTGTGAGTTACCTAGCAGTACGTCAAATTTTGAAATAATTGGGGCTTTTATACATATCTTATACTTACTGATTTCTAATTCAATCCTCTATTAGTTTTTCAGCTATAACTACTTACATTATTTTAAGTAAGCGTTCTAAGGATTGCAATACATATTCTTTATTTTAGAATTAATATTGTACCACTTTATGTAAAAGGTAATAACTTTGCAACAGTACAATTCCCTTTATCTGGTTACTGTTGTTCTTGTCATGTTTATTACAGCTACTTATGAGTCCCATGACAGTGCTGTTATTTTCATTCAGTCACACATTTTTTAAAGAAGTAATGATAAAATATTCTTTGCATATTCTTTAATTCTGTTGCATTCTTTAATTTTTATCAACATATTTACCATTTCTAGTTCTCCCTACTCTTTCCTATAGATCCAGTATTCACCTGGTTTCTGTTCTTTTCAGCCAGAAGAATTTTTTTTTTTTTAGTTTTTCTTTCATTGTAGAACTACTGGAAATACATTTTCTCCATTTGTACCTGAAAACTTCATAATTTTTGCTTTTATACCTAAAATATATTTTTACTGGATATTGTATTTGTGGTCATTGATATTTTTGTTGTTTCAGAATTTAAGGAGACAATTCTAGTGGGATGAAGTTCAACGTTTATCCATATCATTATTTTTCCCTGAATGTAATGTCATTTTCTTCTAGCTATTTTCAAGATTAAAAAAAAAAATCATCAGTTTGCTTTATCATCAGTTTGGTTATGATACATCTAGGTGGGGTTTCCTTCGTATTTATATGACACGTGGTTCATAGAGTTTCTTGGATCTGTAAAATTATATCTCTTTTTTAACCATATTTGGGAATTTTGGGCCATTTTCTTCAATATCCACATCTCTATCTCCATGAAATATTAAAGAATTCAGCCATGTTGATATCTGGAGATAAAGCATTCCAGGCAGAAGGGAGAGTCAGTACACAATGCCCTAAGGTAGGAGCATATCTAGCATGTTTGCAGAACAAGAAGGAAACCTGGACAACTGGAACAGTGAGTAAAAGGGAATGCAGGAGAAGAAGTTAGAGAGGTCATATCATATAGGAGTATCCAGGATTTTTAAGAGAAGTTTGGGTGGTAAAGTTTAGGTGGAGAACCCTTGGAGGGTTTTATCAGAGGAGTAATGTTGCTCTTGTAAAGGTATTACTCTGGCATCTATATTGAGAATATATTATGGTTGAGAGAGAGCATTAACAGGAAAATCGGTTAGAAGTTATTTAATAACTCAGGCAAGACATATGGTAGAGTGTGCCATCAGAGCTGATAAGAAAGGGTCAGATTCTTGATATATTCTGAGGATAGGTCCAAATGGATTTACTGACCCATTGAATCTGGAGGGTGAGGGAAAGAGAGAAGTCTTAACTATTTGCAAAGCTTTGGGTCTGAAAGCTAAAAGGATAGCATTGTCTTCGACTTACAAAGGGTAGACTTTGGGTGGATCAGCTTTGGGTAGGAGGAAGTCAAGAGTATAATTTTGGACTTAGTATGTTTGAGACATCTATTAGACCATCAAGACAATATATCAAGTAGAGAGTTGCATATACAGGTTTCAGATTCAAGAAAGAGACCTGGGTTGGAAATATAATACTGGAAGATATCAGCATATCAATCTGTAACTATGATTGGATAAAATCACCAAAGTAGTCAGTTTAAGTACAGAAAATAATAGAATCAAGAACTGAGACACTGGGATCAGGATTGAGGTAAATGAGATGAGGAGGACCTGGTAAAATAACCTGAGGATGGCAGTGAAGCAGGAAGTCAATGAAGAAAATATATCAAGGAGGAGAGGGTGATCAGCTTTGTACAATGCTTCTGATCATTAATTTTAAATAAGGGTTGTGAATTAGTTGAATGTAACAACATTGAGTTCATTACTAATCTTGATAAAGGCATCTTTGGTGGAGAATTGGGAGTAAAAGTTTGACTGGAGAGACGCTAAAAAAGTATAGTGGGAGGAAAGTTGAAGATGAGTAGAGATGGCTCTATTGAGGATACGTCTTGAGAAGTTGCTGGAAAAGAAAGTAGTTGAATAGGGCTATAGCTGGCAGGGAAAGTAAGGTGGTGAAAAGGTTATTTTTTAAATTTAAAGTGTGTGATGATTAATTTCATGTGTCAACTTGACTGCACCATGGAGTGCCCAATTTTAAAAAATTTTATTGAAGTATAGTTGATTTATAATGTGTTAAATACTGCTGTACAGCAAAGTGATTCAGTTATACATATGTTTATGTTCCTTTTCATGTTCTTCTTATTATTGGAGTATAGTTGCTTTACACTGCTGTGTCAGTTTCTCCCATACAGCAAAGTGAATCAGCCATACATATACATATATCCTCTTTTCTGGGGGTTTCCTTCCCATTTAGGTCACCACAGAGAAACAAGTAGAGCTCCCTGTGTTATACAGTAGGTTCTGATTAGCTACCTGTTCTATACATAATAGTGTAAATATGTCAATTCCAATCTCCCAGTTCATCTCACCCACCCTTTTCCCCCTTGGTATCCATACATTTGTTCTTGTATCCATACATTTGCTCTCTATGTCTGTGTCTCTATTTCTGCCTTGCAAATAAGATCATCTATACCATTTTTATATATTCCATATATATGCATTAATAACACAATATTTGTTTTTCTCTTTATGACTCACTTCACTCTGTATGACAGTCTCTAGGTCCATCCATGTTGATGCAAATGCCATTATTTTGTTCTTTTTTATGGGTGAGTAATATTCTATTGTATACATGTACCACATCTTCTTTATCCATTCATCTGTCGATGGACACTTAGGTTGCTTCCATGTCCTGGCTATTTTAAATAGAGCTGCAATGAACATTGTGGTACATGACTCTTTTTGAATTATGGTTCTCTCTGGGTATATGCCCAGGAGTGGGATTGCTGGGTAATATGGTAGTTCTAATTGCTTTTTGTTGTTGTTTTTGTTTTTTGCTGTACGCGGGCCTCTCACTGTTGTGGCCTCTCCCATTGTGGAGCAACAGGCTCTGGATGTGCAGGCTCAGCGGCCATGGCTCATGGGCCTAGCTGCTCCACGGCATGTGGGATCTTCCCAGACCGGGGCATGAACCCGTGTCCCCTGCATCGGCAGGCAGACTCTCAACCACTGCACCACCAGGGAAGCCCTAATTTTTGTTTTTTAAGGAACCTCCATACTGTTCTCCATAGTGTCTGTATTAATTTACATTCCCACCAACAGTGCAAGAGGGTTCCCTTTTCTCCACACCCTCTCTAGCATTTATTGTTTGTAGATTTTTTGATGATGACCATTCTGACTGGTGTGAGGTGATACTTCATTGTAGTTTTTTTTTTTTTTTTTAAATTTTTAATTTATTTTTTTAACATCTTTTTTGGAGAACAGTTACTTTACAATGTTTTGTTAGTTTCTGCTGTATAACAAAGTGAATCAGCTATATATATACATATATCCCCATATCCCCTCCCTCTTGCACCTCCCTCCCACCCTCCCTATCCCACCCCTCTAGGTGGACATAAAACACCGAGCTGATCTCCTGTGCTATGCAGCTGCTTCCCACTAGCTATCTATTTTACATTTGGTAGTGTATATATATCAATGCTACTCTCTCACTTCGTCCCAGCTTACCCTTCCCCCTCCCTGTGTCCTCAAGTCCATTCTCTACATCTGTGTCTTTATTCCTGTCTCCTGCCCCTAGGTTCATTAGAACCTTTTTTTTTTTTAGATTCCATGTATATGTGTTAGCATTCGGTATTTGTTTTTCTCTTTCTGACTTACTTCACTCTGTATGACAGACTCTAGGCCCATCCACCTCTCTATACATAACTCAATTTCGTTTCTTTTTATGGCTGAGTAATATTCCATTGTATATATGTGCCACATATTCTCTATCCATTCATCTGTCAATGGACACTTAGGTTGCTTCCATGTCTGGCTATTGTAAATAGTGCTGCAATGACCATTGTGGTACATGTCTCTTTTTGAATTATGGTTTTCTCAGGACATATGCCCAGTAGTGGGATTGCTGGGTCATATGGTACTTCTAGTTTTAGTTTGTTTTTTTTGTTTTTTTTTAAACATCTTTATTGGGGTATAATTGCTTTACAATGGTGTGTTAGTTTCTGCTTTATAACAAAGTGAATCAGTTATACATATACATATGTTCCCATATGTCTTCCCTCTTGCGTCTCCCTCCCTCCCACTCTCCCTATCCCACCCCTCCAGGCTGTCACAAAGCACCGAGCTAATATCCCTGTGCCTTGCGGCTGCTTCCCCCTAGCTATCTACCTTACTACGTTTGTTAGTGTGTATATGTCCATGACTCTCTCTCGCCCTGTCAAAGCTCACCCTTCCCCCTCCCCATATCCTCAAGTCCATTCTCCAGTAGGTCTGCGTCTTTATTCCTGTCTTACCCCTAGGTTCTTCATGACATTTTTTTTTTCCCCTTAAATTCCATATATATGTGTTAGCATACGGTATTTGTCTTTTTCTTTCTGACTTACTTCACTCTGTATGACAGACTCTAGGTCTATCCATCTCATTACAAATAGCTCAATTTCATTTCTTTTTAAGGCTGAGTAATATTCCATTGTATATATGTGCCACATCTTCTTTATCCATTCATCTGATGATGGGCGCTTAGGTTGTTTCCATCTCCGGGCTACTGTAAATAGAGCTGCAATGAACATTTTGGTACATGACTCTTTTTGAATTTTGGTTTTCTCAGGGTATATGCCCAGTAGTGGGATTGCTGGGTCATATGGTAATTCTATTTGTAGTTTTTTAAGGAACCTCCATACTGTTCTCCATAGTGGCTGAACCAATTCACATTCCCACCAGCAGTGCAAGAGTGTTCCCTTTTCTCCGCACCCTCTCCAGCATTTATTGTTTCTAGATTTTTTGATGATGGCTATTCTGACTGGTGTGAGATGATATCTCATTGTAGTTTTGATTTGCATTTCTCTAATGATTAATGATGTTGAGCATTCTTTCATGTGTTTGTTGGCATTCTGTATATCTTCTTTGGAGAAATGTCTGTTTAGGTCTTCTGCCCATTTTTGGATTGGGTTGTTTGTTTTTTTGTTATTGAGCTGCATGAGCTGCTTGTAAATTTTGGAAATTAATCCTTTGTCATTTGCTTCATTTGCAAATATTTTCTCCCATTCTGAGGGTTGTCTTCTGGTCTTGATTATGGTTTCCTTTGTTGTGCAAAAGCTTTGAAGTTTCATTAGGTCCCATTTGTTTATTTTTGTTTTTATTTCCATTACTCTAGGAGGTGGGTCAGAAAGGATCTTGCTGTGATTTATGTCATAGAGTGTTCTGCCTATGTTTTCCTCTAAGAGTTTGATAGTTTCTGGCCTTACATTTAGGTCTTTAATCCATTTTGAGCTTATTTTTGTGTATGGTGTTAGGGAGTGATCGAATCTCATACTTTTACATGTACCTGTCCAGTTTTCCCAGCACCATTTATTGAAGAGGCTGTCCTTTCTCCACTGTACATTCCTGCCACCTTTATCAAAGATAAGGTGTCCATATGTGCGTGGGTTTATCTCTGGGCTTTCTATCCTGTTCAATTGATCTATCTTTCTGTTTTTGTGCCAGTACCATACTGTCTTGATTACTGTAGCTTTGTAGTATAGTCTGAAGTCAGGGAGCCTGATTCCTCCAGCTCCTTTTTTCGTTCTCAAGATTGCTTTAGCTATTCGGGGTCTTTTGTGTTTCCATACAAATTGTGAAATTTTTTGTTCTAGTTCTGTGAAAAATGCCAGTGGTAGTTTGATAGGGATTGCATTGAATCTGTAGATTGCTTTGGGTAGTAGAGTCATTTTCACAATGTTGATTCTTCCCATCCAAGAACATGGTATATCTCTCCATCTATTTGTATCATCTTTAATTTCTTTCATCAGTGTCTTATAATTTTCTGCATACAGGTCTTTCGTCTCCTTAGGTAGGTTTATTCCTAGATATTTTATTCTTTTTGTTGCAATGGTAAATGGGAGTGTTTTCTTGATTTCACTTTCAGATTTTTCATCATTAGTATATAGGAAAGCCAGAGATTGCTGTGCATTAACTTTGTATCCTGCTACTTTACCAAATTCATTGATTAGCTCTAGTAGTTTTCTGGTAGCATCTTTAGGATTCTCTATGTATAGTATCATGTCATCTGCAAACAGTGACAGCTCTACTTCTTGTTTTCCAATTTGGATTCCTTTTATTTCCTTTTCTTCTCTGATTGCTGTGGCTAAAACTTCCAAAACTATGTTGAATAAGAGTGGTGAGAGTGGGCAACCTTGTCTTGTTCCTGATCTTAGTGGAAATGCTTTCAGTTTTTCACCATTGAGGATGATGTTTGCTGTGGGCTTGTCATATATGGCCTTTATTATGTTGAGGAAAGTTCCCTCTATGCCTACTTTCTGCAGGGTTTTTATCATAAATGGGTGTTGAATTTTGTCGAAAGTTTTCTCTGCATCTATTGAGATTATCATATGGTTTTTCTCCTTCAATTTGTTAATATGGTTTATCACATTGATAGATTTGCGTATATTGAAGAATCCTTGCATTCCTGGAATAAACCCCACTTGATCATGGTGTATGATCCTTTTAATGTGCT
>NW_021703772.1:45221930-45255526 GCF_005190385.1 Monodon monoceros
CCTGTAGTTTTCTTTCTTTGTGACATCCTTGTCTGGTTTTGGTATCAAGGTGATGGTGGCCTCGTAGAAGGAATTTGGGAGTGTTCCTCCCTCTGCTATATTTTGGAAGAGTTTGAGAAGGATAGGTGTTAGCTCTTCTCTAAACGTTTGATAGAATTCACCTGTGAAGCCATCTGGTCCTGGGCTTTTGTTTGTTGGAAGATTTTTAATCACAGTTTCAATTTCAGTGCTTGTGATTGGTCTGTTCATATTTTCTATTTCTTCCTGATTCAGTCTTGGCAGGTTGTGCATTTCTAAGAATTTGTCCATTTCTTCCAGATTGTCCATTTTATTGGCATAGAGTTGCTTGTAGTAATCTCTCATGATTTTTTTTATTTCTGCAGTGTCAGTTGTTACTTCCCCTTTTTCATTTCTAATTCTATTGATTTGAGTCTTCTCCCTTTTTTTCTTGATGAGTCTGGCTAGTGGTTTATCTATTTTGTTTATCTTCTCAAAGAACCAGCTTTTAGTTTTATTGATCTTTGCTATTGTTTCCTTCATTTCTTTTTCATTTATTTCTGATCTGATTTTTATGATTTCTTTCCTTCTGCTAGCTTTGGGGTTTTTTTGTTCTTCTTTCTCTAATTGCTTGAGGTGCAAGGTTAGGTTGTTTATTTGAGATGTTTCCTGCTTCTTAAGGTGGGCTTGTATTGCTATAAACTTCCCCTTAGAACTGCTTTTGCTGCATCCCATAGGTTTTGGGTCGTTGTGTCTCCATTGTCATTTGTTTCTAGGTATTCTTTAATTTCCTCTTTGATTTCTTCAGTGATCACTTCATTATTAAGTAGTGTATTGTTTAGTCTCCATGTGTTTGTATTTTTTACAGATCTTTTCCTGTAATTGATATCTAGTCTCATGGCGTTGTGGTCAGAAAAGATACTTGATACAATTTCAATTTTCTTAAATTTACCAAGGCTTGATTTGTGACCCAAGATATGATCTATCCTGGAGAATGTTCCATGAGCACTTGAGAAAAATGTGTATTCTGTTGTGTTTGGATGGAGTGTCCTATAAATATCAATTAAGTCCATCTTGTTTAATGTATCATTTAAAGCTTGTGTTTCCTTATTTATTTTCATTTTGGATGATCTGTCCATGGGTGAAAGTGGGGTGTTAAAGTCCCCTACTATGAATGTGTTACTGTCAATCTCCCCTTTTATGGCTGTTAGTATTTGCCTTATGTATTGAGGTGCTCCTATGTTGGGTGCATACATATTTACAATTGTTATATCTTCTTCTTGGATCGATCCCTTGATCATTATGTAGTGTCCTTCTTTGTCTCTTGTAATAGTCCTTATTTTAAAGTCTATTTTGTCTGATATGAGAATTGCTACTCCAGCTTTCTTTTGGTTTCCATTTGCATGGAATATCTTTTTCCATCCCCTTACTTTCAGTCTGTATGTGTCTCTAGGTCTGAAGTGGGTCTCTTGTAGACAGCATATATAAGGGTCTTGTTTTTGTATCCATTCAGCCAATCTGTGTCTTTTGGTGGGAGCATTTAGTCCATTTACATTTAAGGTAATTATCGATATGTATGTTCCTATTCCCATTTTCTATATTGTTTTGGGTTCGTTATTATAGGTCTTTTCCTTCTCTTGTGTTCCTTGTCTAGAGAAGTTCCTTTAGCATTTGTTGTAAAGCTGGTTTGGTGGTGCTGAACTCTCTCAGCTTTTGCTTGTCTGTAAAGGTTTTAATTTCTCCATCAAATCTGAATGAGATCCTTGCTGGGTAGAGTAGTGTTGGTTGCAGGTTTTTCTCCTTCATCACTTTCAGTATGTCCTGCCACTCCCTTCTGGCTTGTAGGGTTTCTGCTGAGAGATCAGCTGTTAACCTTATGGGGATTCCCTTGTGTGTTATTTGTTGTTTTTCCCTTGCTGCTTTTAATATGCTTTCTTTGTATTTAATTTTTGACAGTTTGATTAGTATGTGTCTTGGCGTATTTCTCCTTGTATTTATCCTGTATGGGACTCTCTGTGCTTCCTGGACTTGATTAACTATTTCCTTTCCCATATTAGGGAAGTTTTCAACTATAATCTCTTCAAATATTTTCTCAGTCCCTTTCTTTTTCTCTTCTTCTTCTGGAACCCCTATAATTCGAATGTTGGTGCGTTTAATGTTGTCCCAGAGGTCTCTGAGACTGTCCTCAGTTCTTTTCATTCTTTTTTCTTTATTCTGCTCTGCAGTAGTTATTTCTACTATTTTATCTTCCAGGTCACTTATCCGTTCTTCTGCCTCAGTTATTCTGTTATTGATCCCATCTAGAGTACTTTTAATTTCATTTATTGTGTTGTTCATCATTGCTTGTTTCATCTTTATTTCTTCTAGGTCCTTGTTAACTGTTTCTTGCATTTTGTCCATTCTACTTCCAAGATTTCGGATCATCCTTACTATCATTATTCTGAATTCTTTTTCAGGTAGACTGCCTATTTCCTCTTCATTTGTTAGGTCTGGTGCATTTTTATCTTGCTCCTTCATCTGCTGTGTGTTTTTCTGTCTTCTCATTTTGCTTATCTTACTGTGTTTGGGGTCTCCTTTTTGCAGGCTGCACGTTCGTAGTTCCCGTTGTTTTTGATGTCTGTCTCCAGTGGCTAAGGTTGTTTCAGTGGGTTGTGTAGGCTTCCTGGTGGAGGGGACTAGTGCCTGTGTTGTGGTGGATGAGGCTGGATCTTGTCTCTTTAGTGGGCAGGTTCACGTCTGGTGGTGTGTTTTGGGGTGTCTGTGGCCTTATTATGATTTTAGGCCGCCTCTCTGCTAATGGGTGGGGTTGTGTTCCTGTTTTGCTAGTTGTTTGGCATAGGTTGTCCAGCACTGTGGCTTGCTGGTCGTTGAGTGAAGCTGGGTGCTGGTGTTAAGATGGAGGTCTCTGGGAGATTTCCGCCGTTTAATATTATGTGGAGCTGGGAGGTCTCTTGTTGACCAGTGTCCTGAAGTTGGCTCTCCTGCCTCAGAGGCAGAGCCCTGACTCCTGGCTGGAGCACCAAGAGCCTTTCGTCCACACGGCTCAGAATAAAAGGGAGAAAAAGTAGAGAGAATTAGTAGAAGTATGAGGAAAGAAAGAAGGAAAGGAGGAAAGGAAGGAAGGAAGAAAGAAGCAAAGAAGGAAAGAAAGGAGGGAGGGAGGGAGGAAGGAAGGAAGGAAGGAAGGAGGGAAAGAAGGAAAAAAGACAGAAAGAAAGAAGGTAAGTAAAAATAAAATAAAGAATAATATAGTTATTGAATTAAAAAATATTTAGGAAAAAAAAAAAAAAGGGACGGATAGAACCTTAGGACAAATGTTGGAAGCAAAGCTATACAGAGAAAATCTTACACAGAAGCATACACATACACCTTCACAAAAAGAGGTAAAGGGGGAAAAATCATAAATCTTGCTCTCAGAGACCACCTCCTCAATTTGGGGTGATTCGTTGTCTAAAGGAGGGAAGGAAGGAAGGAAAGAAAGAAAGAAAGAACGAAGGTAAAGTATAATAAAGTTATTACAATTAAAATTAATTATTGAGAAAAAAAATTTTTTTTAAAAACCATGGACAGATAGAGCCCTAGGACAAATGGTGGAAGCAAGAGTATACAGGCAAGGTCTCACACAGAAGCATACACGTACACATTCACAAAAAGAGGAAAAGGGAAAAAAATCATAGATCTCGCTCCTAAAGTCCACCTCTTCAATTTGGGATCATTCCTTGTCTATTCAGGTATTCCACAGATGCAGGGTATATCAAGTTGATTGTGGAGCTTTAATCCGCTGCTTCTGAGGCTGCTGGGAGAGATTTCCCTTTCTCTTCTTTGTTCTCACAGCTCACAGGAGCTCAGCTTTGGATTTGGCCCTGCCTCTGCGTGTAGGTCGCTGGAGGGCGTCTGTTTTTTGCTCAGACAGGACAGGGTTAAAGGAGCCGCTGATTCGGGGGCTCTGGCTCACTCAGGCCGGGCGTGGGGGGGGGAAGGAGGGGCACTGCGTGCGGGGCGGGCCTGCGGCGTCAGAGGCGGCGTGACGTTGCGGCAGAGGCCGGCGTGACGTTGCACCAGCCTGAGGCCCGCCGTGCGTTCTCCCGGGGAAGTTGTCCCTGGTTCCCGGGAACCTGGCAGTGGCGGGCTGCACAGGCTCCGCGGAAGAGGGGTGTGGAGAGTGACCTGTGCTCGCACACAGGCCCCTTGGTGGCGGCAGCAGCAGCCTTAGCGTCTCCCGCCCGTTTCTGGGGTCTGCGCTTTTAGCCGCGGCTCGCGCCCGTCTCTGGGGTTCGCGCTTTTAGCCGCGGCTCGCGCCCGTCTCTGGGGTTCGCGCTTTTAGCCGCGGCTCGCGCCCGTCTCTGGAGTTCCTTTAAGCAGCGCTCTTAAACCCCTCTCCTCGCGCACCAGGAAACGAAGAGGGAAGAAAAAGTCTCTTGCCTCTTCGGCAGGTGCAGGCTTTTCCCCTAACTCCCTCCCGGCTAGTCGTGGTGCACTAACCCCTTCAGGCTATGTTCACGCCGCCAACCCCAGTCCTCTCCCTGCGCTCCGTCCAAAACCGAAACCCGAGCCTCAGCTCGCAGCCCCGCCCGCCCCGGCGGGTGAGCCGACAAGCCTCTCGGGCTGGTGAGTGCCGGTCGGCACCGATCCTCTGTGCGGGAATCTCCCGCTTTGCCCTACGCACCCGTCGCTGTGCACTACTCCGCGGTACCGAAGCTCCCCCCTCCGCCTCCCGCAGTCTCCGCCCGCGGAGGGTCTTCCTAGTGTGTGGAAACTTTTCCTCCTTCACAGCTCCCTCCCACTGGTGCAGGTTCCGTCCTTATTCTTTTGTCTCTGTTTTTTCTTTTTTTCTTTTGCCCTACCCAGGTACGTGGGGAGTTTCTTGCCTTTTGGGAGGTCTGAGGTCTTCTGCCAGCCTTCAGTAGGTGTTCTGTAGGAGTTGTTCCACATGTAGATGTATTTCTGGTGTATCCGTGGGGAGGAAGGCGATCTCTGCGTCTTACTCTTCCGCCATCTTCAAGGTCCCCCCTTCATTGTAGTTTTGATTTGCATTTCTCTAATAATTGGTGATGTTGAGCATCTTTTCATGTGTTTGTTGGCCATCTATACATATTCTTTGGAGAAATGTCTATTTAGGTCTTCTGCCCATTTTTTGATTGGGTTGTTTGTTTTTTTGATATTGACATGTATGAGCTGTTTGTATATTTTGGAGATTAATCCTTTGTCAGTTGCTTCATTTGCAAATATTTTCTCCATTCTGAGGGCTGTCTTTTCATCTTGTTTATGGTCATGTTCTTTTTCATTATGGTTTATCACAGGATATTGAATATAGTTCCCTATGCTATACAGTAGGACCTTGTTGTTTATCCATCCTATATAAAATGGTTTGCATCTGCTAATCCCAAACTCCCAATCCTTCCCTCCTCCACTTTCCTCTCCCTTGGCAACCATAAGTCTATTCTCTATATCTATGAATCTGTTTCTGTCTCATAGATAAGTTCATTTGTATTCTATGTTAGAATCCACATATACGTGATATCATATGGTATTTGTCTTTCTCTTTCTGACTTACCTCTCTTAGTATGATAATCTCTAGATCCATCTGTGTTGCTGCAAATGTCATTATTTCATTCTTTTTTATGGCTGAGTAATATACCACATTTTCTTTATCCATTTACCTGTCGATGGACATTTGTTTCCATGTCTTGGCTGTTGTAAATAGTGCTGCTATGAAATAGGGGTTTATGTATCTTTTTGTCCTGGGTATATATCCAGAGTGCGCAGATATTTGATTAAATATTGTGGCTGTGTCTGTACAGTTGTTTCTGGATGAGATTAACCTTTGAATCAATAGACTGAGTAAAGCAGATTGCCCCACCCATTGTGGGCAGGCCTCATCCAATCCACTGTAGGTCTGAATAGATCGAAAGTGCTAAGCCAGAGAGAATGTGCTTTCTCTGCTTGACTGTGTTTGAGCTGGGACTTTGATTTTCTCCTGCCTTTGGACTCAGACTAGAACGTACACCATTGGTTCTCCTGGGTCTCTAGTTTGTCAACTGCCAATCTTGGGACTTCTTGGTCTCTATAGCTGTGTGAGACAATTCCTTTTAATAACTTTCTAGACAGATAGATAGAGATATAGATAGATACAGACACAGACACAGACACAGATATAGATATAGACATAGATATAGGTATAAAGATATAGATAATGGTATAGATTTAGATACAGATATAGATATCCTATTGATTCTGTTTCTCTGGAGAGCCCAGACTAATACAAAGTGGGAGAAATTGTAGCATGCTTGTAAACTAATTGGAATAATACAAGAAAGAGAGAAGGGGAAAATGTGTGGGGTTATAAGTTTTAGTAGAAAAAAAAGGAATGAAATTTACTGCAAAAATGAAGAGATTGGAATGGTTTATTTATAGTAACAGATGGCAAAGAATAGTATATGGATGCAAGTGCTGGTTGGTAAATATATTTGGATGTGGGAGTCTGAAATTTTCATCTACTTTTAAAAATTTTCTCAGTGAAGAAGGGAGCAATGTCACTGGCTAACAGTGAAGATAGGGAGATGTTGGTTTGAGGAGATTGCATATGTGAAGTCATTTAGGGGAGTGGGAGAGCAAAGGTGCTATGCAAACATGTTTTGCCCAGTATCCATTAAGCTGCACACTGCAGGTGATAGATCAACTTATGCTGGTCAAGAGATAAAAGAATTTATTAGTCTGCATAATAGTCCAGATGTGAAGAGGGTTTCAGAATTAGCTGACCTAGAGACTCAATGATGTAATCATAAATCTAGTTTATTTTGGTCTCTCCCTGCTGCTGTCTATTCCTCCAGCTTCTTCTAAGTCAGTATTTCTCAACTGGGAGAGATTTTACCCCCAAGGGGACATTTGAAAATATCTAAAACATTTTGTCACAGCTGGAACGTTTCTACTAACATCTAGTTGTAGAGGCCAGGGATGCTGCTAAATGTTCTGCAGTCCCCCCAAATAAAAATTATCTGGTCCAAGTAGCCCAGATAGTTCACTGGATAATTGTTTCAGTAGCAATAAGGGCTACCTGTTTACTTATATCCAGGAAGGGAAGGGAAAAGATGATTGACTTTTTTTCTGTAACTTGTCTTTGAGAGTGAAGGAACTTCCTAGAAGCCCTTTGAATACATTATTTTATGCTCATCGGATCAAGTTGATTAAGGGACTCATCCTTTAATACAATCACTGGCAAAAGGGATGAGATTATCAGGAGTATCTTAAAAAAATTAGGGTGAAACCTTGGTCACAAAATTGTACTGATACTACTTGTTGGTGCTAGGTAAGCTAGATTTTGCGGCGTCAACCACAGTTATTATACCAGTTAAATTTGTAATTAATCTATACTAGTAAATATATGGATAAATAAGGTCATAAGGAGTTAATAGATGATTCCGCTCACATGGTGTGGTAGATATTCAGTTTTCTGATTTTCTTTTTATGTCTAAGAGGGGCTAAGTGGGCAAGACAGTCAAGAGATGGCAGTTAGATTATGCTTCCCACTATATACTTAGCACCGACATTCTCTTAGGTTGGATAGGTGGATATCACTTTAGCGTAAAGAAGATTAAATGAGAAATAAAAATGCTACAGAAAGACAAGTTCCAGATGTCTGCTGAGATCATTCTCCAAATGCATGACAAAGTGTTGCCTACCAATGGGACTGCAGAAAGCACACAATTAGCAGTTGCCTGGCAACCAAAACACCATCAGCAGTACCAACTCATAAAAAGTGTAAGAAATCAGGCCATTGTTCTTTCCCCTTCTTTTAAAATCTTTGGTAGCAGCTGACTTAGTTTATTTACATAATTAAAAATAATATCTGTATTGGAGTTCTCCAGAGAATCAGAACCAATAGGATATGAAAGGAGATTTTTAAAATTTGATCCCATTTAGACTATAATTAAATCTATAGGCAGTTTTCCAAAATGTAAAAGGCAGTAAGTTAGCAGGAGTGTTTTAGTCCCCTAGATACATTTTCTGCTTTTCTAAGTAATGTTTCTGCATTTAAATTCACAAACACTTGGAACAAGTCTATGCCATATTCTTTTAAAATTAAAAAAAATTTTAATACAATTTTTAAAGGTTACACTCCATTTACAGTTATTACAAAATATTGGCTATATTCCCCGTGTTGCACAATACATCCCTGCAACCTATCTTACACCCAATAGTTTGTACATTGAAAGGAGATTTATTATGAGGAATTGGCTCACATGATTATGGAGGATGAGGAGTCCCACCATCTGCCATTTGCAAGCTAGAGACTCAGGAAAGTTGGTGATGTAATTCAACTTGAGTCCAAAGGTCTGAGAACCAAGGGAGCCAACGATGTATATCCCAGTCTGAGGGCAAAGAGAAGATGAAATAAGATGCCCTAACTCCAGCAGTGAGGCAGGAAAATAGGGCTGAATTCCTCCTACCTCCTACTTTGGTTCTATGCAGAACCTCAATGGGTTGGATGCTGCCCAACCACATTGGGGAGGGCAGCCTACTTTACTGAGTCCCCTGATTCAAATGCTAATCTCATTCAGAAACACCGTCATAAACACACCCAGAAACAATGTTTTCTCTGGACACCTTGTAGCCCACTCAATTTGATACATAAAATTAACCACCACATCAACCCCTTGTCAAATTGGTACCCACACACATATCCTTAAATCATACTTAATCTTCAAATAAAGACATAACAAGGTCATAATACCACCCAACATGATACGACTCTCCTACAACTAAAAACAGACTAACCCCTACCTTGGAAGAGGAGGTAAAGTCCTTGAGCAATATTTACTCTTCTTCTTGATGTCCTATAACTTAAGTAATATGATTTAAAATTAACCACATTTAAATACTATGATATAAAATAATACATCTCATGTTATACGATAAGAAAAAGAGGAAATAAAGAAAACATATATATCCTGTACACACACACCTATTTGTAATAAAATGAGGAGGAAATGCTGATGACAATTATAGTCCTCATTTCTGTAATTTGTCACTTGGCCATAGCTAGTGTTTATAACCACCTCCTTTCGATTCTCATCTATATTCTGTTTGCTTTCAGCAAGTGACCCAATAGACATTTGAAGGGATCTCCTTTATTCCAGACTTACTCTTCCTTGCCTCCATTGTGGAATTGTAGTCTAATTTCCCCTGAGTAGTCAGAGTCAATCACCCCAGCCACTACTGTAACTCTCTTCTTTGCCTGTTGACTCAGAGGAATAAGTAGCCCAAAGTGGCTGGGTGGCAGTCTTAACTGGTTCAGTGGAATCACTGTTGTATCTCCTGGTGGAAGGATTCTTCCCTCTGGAAAATTATGGGAACAGGAAAAAAAAATTTTGCTAATGCATCAGTAGGGGTAATAGTGAGTGGTGCTGTTCCCATTTCTACCTCCTGACTCTTGGATGCATGAATCCTGGTTACTGGATAAACAGCACCATATATTGCATACTAATTCAGAGCATATACAGCCTTCTGGAGAACCTTTCACTAACCCTGCAAGGTGTTGCTTCCCTCCCTGCTTTCAAAAAGACATTCTACCATTCTATCAAGCTTGAGGATAGTGAGGAAGAAGACAAGACCAGTGAATTCTATGAGCATGGGCCCATTGCAGTACTTATTTTGCTGTGAAGTGAGGTCCTTGATCAGAAGCAATGCTGTGTGGAATACCATAATGGTGGATAAGGCACTTTATAAGTCCATGGAGGGTAGTTTTGGTGGAAACATTGTAGACAGGGAAGACAAATATGTATAATCATATCTTTTAATGCTAGGATTTCAGTACTGTGGCATACTGATGAGAAACAGTTGAGCCAGATGGAATTGTGCATATGATATTTATATACATATGTGTACCTCTCAAGTCAACTCAGGCATCAGGGGACCTGGGTTTTAGTCACACTTTGCTATGAACCGGCTGCTTGGGGAAGTCAGTGAACCATTCTAGGCCCATTTTTCTCTATTGTAAATGAAAGGATTAGACTAGAAAGTTTCTAATGGCACTGATTTAACATTCTTATAGCCTATGGACAAAACATTTATCTGCTTGTATATTTTTGAAGACTTTTGAAAAAAAGTTACTTACAAAGTTTATAAATCCTAATAGAATTCAATTTAATTTGAAAAAGGCAGTTGGGTATTTTATACCTTATAATTCCCTTTGGTGTTACCAATAAACATTCGTCCAATTCAACAAACATTTATCGTGCAAAGTGTCCTTTGTGCCGTAGGTACTAGGATAGGAGACTTGTAATTAGGCAGGCATAACTTCAGTTCTGGTCATGTTGCATTTTGTGTACTTATCTGTCATTTCACAATAGCCCTGAGGGAGTATGTGAATGTAGCATGTGCACAGTATAATTTTACTATAGAAAAGGCTTTGGGTTTTCTTTATTCTTCCTTGAAAGCAACTGTTTATTTTAACTCATTTTGTTAAAATTTCCCAGCATGTAACTACATTATTATTAAAATGTTCGATGTCATCATTGGTGCTCCATCAGTTTTATTTTTATTAAATAATTTTTCAAGGCCTTATAACTACTTAGCACTATTTTATTATATTGAGGCATTATAGCATGTTGGTTAAGACCATGAATTCTGGAACTAGGCTATAGGTCTGAATCCTGACTTTGCTACTTAGTAGCAGTGATCTTGGGTGGGGTATATAAAAATTTCTGTATCTCATTTTCTTATGCATAAAAATTTGGATAGAAATAACACCCACTCTATAGGGATGTTGTGAGCATTAAATAAATTATTCCATTGGGAGTGCTGAGAATAGTACTTGGCCTGGCACATGGTAAGAGCTCAAGAAACATTAGCTATTATTATTATTATTTCCATTTTTTTCCTGCTCTTATTTTATAATGGAAGTCAATGGAAAATTAGAATTCACAAACCTACTTAACTCTCAAGTATTTTTTTAAATACACTACTTTTATTTAGAATTTTTGTAGTGATATATATCAGAGATGGATTAATACTATAACATAAACCAAAAATGGATAATCTTGAGCTTGATAATAATGCTCAGTGGTGGATCATTGCTTGCAGGTGTGACACCTGTTTACCTACAAAGGGCAAACGTTTTAATTACCTTATTTGTGTAAAAACTTGGCTCTTTGAAAACAGAAAGGAATTTTCCAGGGAAAACACCTTTTGAAACAGTGATTTACTTCACATCAGAGCAGGAAGGAGAACACACAAACTATGATTCATTGATGTTCTTTGCAGCTGGGCAGCCTGACGGAGGGGAAATGAGGGATTAGTTGATGAGCTAGAGCGCATAAGCAGGTATGTGTACTTGAGTAGAGTGTGTGTGTGAAGTAGGGGAGCAAAGGGGAAGCAGATGTGGCAAAGTGGGATTGGAGCATACTCGGAAGACCACAGTCAGAAGTGTGTTTGGGGTTGAGTGGTATTGAGATAAAGGGTGGTGAATGGTTGTTTCCAAATTCACTCTCATAGTTGAGACAAGGCATCACCAGGAAGTGCTGATGTATGCATTTGGGAAAATTGTTTGGAAATGTTTCATTTTGTTTAGATCCAGACACAGGCTCAGAGCTGGAAGGGACCTAAAAATTCTGTCTCCAAAATCATCCAAAACAGATGATGGTTGGCTATGCTAATTATAAAGCCTCCCAAGGGAGATTTTCCATCATCTAATGAAACTTCAGACATAAGTGACAGCCATTATAAACATATGCACATTTCAGCAGTCATTAAAGCAAATATGAAAACAATGGTAAATTAACATTTGCATCAAACTGAATAATGCTATTATATCTCACTTTCCCTTGCCCTAATTTGAGTCATCAATTTAAAATAAAGAAGGCTTTTCCTTCCTTTGTTTTAAATTAGAGAATGTAAAGGGTTTATGACTCCCTCATTTGTCCTGCTGGCTTTGATGTCTTCACTTTTGTTCTCAAAACTCAGTTTTAGTATTAGGCTCCTGGGCCAATTGCATCAGTCATTCTCTAGTCATGATAATTGTTAAGGGATGGAAAACCATAATGAAGTTAAGATGTTGCTTTGTCTATCATCTTGAATTATTTTCTTACAGGATTTTGAGGAGGTAGAAACGAAAAGAACAAAGAACAAATCAAAGGGCCAAATTAAAAAAATCAGCAAAGACAGAAAAGTCAGAGTAAGGATATATTAAAATAAGATTGAAATAAGTTTCATCCATGACATTTTATATATTGTTTTCTATAAAATTAATATCATATTCAAAAAATTTGTTTGGAACCTGGGTCAGCCTTTTGTTTAGTGAAGTTTATTGCCATCTTTGCTGTAAGACTTAACAATCAAAGCCTGGACATCTGGCTGCCTTCCACATTTACCTTTTCTGAAATTCCTAGATATAGACTGAAAAGATAGGTGTTGGCTGCAGCAGGCCATTATATTACCTTTCATGAGAAGCCTCGAGAAGCAAAGAGAGGTAAGTCATAAGGATATGAAAACATAGTGAAGTTTCTTTCATTGGGGGTTAAAAACTGGGTAATAGGGAATGGCATGGTGGTTTTTCTTATCAAAATGCCTAATTCACATTCCTACTCCTATTCTAATTTCATCATCTGAAATTTGTTTCTGGCCACTGTATAGTTATTGCTTTCACCCTATTTTTCAGTCTATGGTGGCAAACTTGGCACACACATGAACCTCTCCTCCATCCATAGATATCACTGAATGGCAGTAAAAGATATACAACATAATGAGTTCCTGGTAATACTGTAAACCAGAGAGGATTCCTCCAGCAAACCAGAGATTTGACAAACTTTGGGAATTCTGAAAGTGGAAGGGATTATATAGTAGATAAAGCAGATGGGTGAAAAAAAGTCACACACTGGAAGAGATGCAGGAGGAAGATGGCACAGATAAAGGAGAAGCTCTTCCTAGCTGAGCTGCAGAGAAATTCTAAGTTTGGAGTTGGTGGACAATGAAAAAGCAGGTTTGGGAAGAGTCAACGAAATGTATGAAGTCTAAGGAATTTTATGGTCTAAATGCATCCTCCCATGCATTTTTGGAGCAGCATTCTAGAACATTTGTTCACAGACAGAAATCCAAGACTCACCTTCTATACAGAGTAATATATTTGGGGAAGGGTCGATCACAGTCTGTGTCATGAGGTGAAGGATATAACAAAGAACCTGAAAGGACAACATATTTTCACAACATTATAGGAAGAGACAGTACCTGTCAGAAGTGTATTGTGGAAAAGTTTTCTACTTCCAAACTAACATATGCCTCACTTTGGTGTTTGTGGAGTTCTTGAGCTAGCCTTCCTACTCCCAGGTATGTAACATAAAGGAAAGCTTGTTTGCAACAGGAACCATCAACTTACAAGGGGATCCTCAGCCAGCCCTTCCTAAATAGATAGACTGATATATACTACTGAAAAGGATAGCAACTTATACTGAGTCAAATCATATTTTGTTCACAAAGATCAATTATTAGTGAAGGATTATTAGACCTTTGGGGAATACTTAAACAGACTGGGAGAGGAAGACCAAGATGGACAAACAGATTGAGAGATCCCAGGTGTAGAAATAGTGCAAGAAATAGTAGAGAATTTAAAAATTCTGATGTGTATCCTTAGAGATATTTGAGAGACTATATCATCAATAAAGCAAAACCAAGTTATTAGGGAATAGGAGTAATTATAGACCAAGTAGAAGTTTTAAAAATTAAAAATATGCAGAAAGAATTTAAATAATATAGAGCTAATTAAAAAATATTCTAGAAAGTTGGAAATAAAGTTGAGCAAAATGCTCAGACCTCAGCAAAAAGAGAAAAAAGATGGGAAAAAGTTAATAGTTATGGGAGACACAGAGAACCCACTTTCTAGCACACATTACAGATGGCAAGAACAGAGAAAATGGAATAAGGATAAGGACAATTAAGTGAATATTTGGTGCGAGGAGGCCACAGGGAAAAGGGATATTTGAGCAAGAAAACGAGAGAATAATTCTTGCATTCTAGGCAGAGAGGATTGTCTCTGTGAAGGCCCAGAGGTGGGAATTTGAGGACCAGCAAGAAAGTTACTGCGACTAGAGCTGAGTGACCAACGGTGAGAATAGTCAAACATTCGATAAGAAAAATAACGGGGCCAGAGTTTCTTGGTCCTTTTTGACCATTGCCATCACACCCTAAGGTGAATAGGGAGGGATTAGAGAGTTTTGAACAGAACAATGACATGATCTGACCTACATTTTAAAAGGATGACACTGGCTGCTATTTTTGGATGAAGTATGTTTTGAATAATTTTTTTTTCCATGAAGACTATGTGGGCTACACTCTGAGTCCCTGTGTGTTTGAAACTCTTTCTATTGCTTGTATTGTGTGAGTAAGAATGTCTTGGGTCTTAAATTTTTCAGTTGAAAACTCAGTAGATGTTATGCTAGTGTCTTCCAACATTTAATATGGTAGAGGAGGAAGATGAGATGATTCTCATTTTTCCATTTGTGTAGATCACATTTACTGTAACTTTTTAGAGAAGTCTCTGATATTATTTACCTTTGGACCTCAAATATTTCACCAGGGATATCTAAGCAGTTGTCATTTACCATTAATTTCATACACAAATCTAATCTTTTTATAGTCATACTACAATGTTGATTTGGCTTTATCATGTGTAACTGTCTTATTTAATCCTTACAACAACCCAGTGAAGTGACTACTATTATTATCTCGATTTTACAGATGAGGTAAGTGAAGCTTAGAGAGATCCATGTCTTGCTACAGCTCTCAACACAGTGTACTCTGTCCTTAATATCTCCACCAGCTGGCTGAGTCTCCCTGAGGCTGGGTTGGGATGAGTCTTGCTCATATATGAAGCTTGTTGGATTGAGAAGAGGGGGGTTCCAGGAGGAAGGAAGGCCAGAACTGACTGTGGGGAGAGCATGATCACTGTAGGGAAAGGGACATTAGGAATGTCAGGGGCTTTCTCAGCATCTGCCCAGCCCTCCAGAGACCCCAGTAACCCTCACCTCAGGTGAAATAATGATGAGGGCCCTGGAGACACAGTGAGCCCGTTAATTTCTACATTCCAGCCTTTTTTCAGATTATCTTTTTGCATAAAACTGTCTGATGTTATTTCCTGAAGCATATCTTTGCCAAGACATGTTTGGTTTCAGTGGTGCTTGTTTAAGTACATAAAAGCTCAGAAAAGATAGCTACTGTGGTAGACTCTTTTGGCTGCCTACCAACAGCTGCTCCCAAACTTTACATTTTTACTAACTGAAGTCCAGTTTGTTTAAGTGGTGGACTGAGAGGTCTTGACTTCCAGAAAATAAGGAAATCTGCCAAACCTAGGAAATGAATTGTGATTGGTTTATTTTAATCATCATAATTTTATTGTAATTTGATAGAAACTCTGTTTTTCAGACTTCTTGTAGAAGGAAGTGACTGAGTGATTAGAGAGAAATTCTCCTAGGAGGAGGTGATTCTGGAAAAAAAATTAATTTCCCAATAGAAGAAACAAATCTGAGATTAATGTTAGATCAGCCTCTTCTTCCTACTCTGAAGATGGACATTATGATGTCTTGAGCAATGGCAGATACCTATCAATCAGAAGACAAATGGGCAATATGAAAATATGGCAAAATAGAAGGAGAGAAAAAGCCTGGTTCTTTGACAACATCCCACTAGGAAGTCTAATTCCAATTTGATTTGGAGCAATAGTCACAGGGTAATTCATTCTTGCCTATTTGATTCTGAAATGTGCTTTTCCTATTTAAAAATTTCTTTCTTCTATTTAATTATTAAGGTGAATTTAGATGCTTTTGGAATCTTTGCCATGGGTGGTGGTAAAGTTTTAACGCCCCTCATATATAGAGAGGCATGTAGCATCAGATGGTCGTAGAAATTGGATTGGTTGTTTGTCAAATTCAAACGTAAACCTTTAGGGACTTCCCTGGTGGCACAGTGGTTAAGAATCTGTCTGCCAATGCAGGAGACACGAGTTTGATCCCTGGTCCAGGAGGTTCCCACATGCCACGGAGCAACTAGTCCCATGTGCCATAACTACTGAGCCTGTGCTTTAAAGCCCGCGAGCCACAACTACTGAGCCTGCACACCACAACTACTGAAGCCCACGCACCCTAGAGCCCATGCGCCGCAACTACTGAGCCTACGCACTGTAACTACTGAAGCCCACGCTTTCTAGGGCCCACGGGCCTCAACTACTGAGCCTGCGTGCTGCATCTACTGAAGCTTGTGTGCCTAGAGTCCATGCTCTGCAACAAGAGAAGCCACTGCAATGAGAAGCTGGCACATCCCAATGAAGAGAAGCCCCTGTTCGCTGCGACTAGAGAAAACCCACGTGCAGCAATGAAGACCCAATGCAGCCAAAAGTAAATAAACTTTTTTAAAAAAAATGTAAATCTTTAGCTTCTTGATTGGAGCTGGGGTGAAAATAGACATGGGAAGAAAATATATGCCATCAGCATGCTCACAAAACATTGCTGGAAGTGGGTGAAATAACAAACTAAGTTTGAGCACATTTGTCAACTATGTGTCATACTTACTATAGAAGTAAGGTAATGTGCAAAAATCTTTAAGAACCATGAAGAAATTCTTTCAACATATGTCCTTTCAAGACTACTGTTGCTTGTAATCCTACAATTTAAGAGGGGAAAAAAGTTAGGAAAGTTTCAGGGGTCAACCCCATGATTATTAATGAGCTGGGAATAAAAGTGATAAGTAAAGTCCAAAGGATCCTTATTGTTTAGTCTTGGTTAAACACTGAGAGATGCGCCTGATCTCTAAGTATATAAAAGATGAATAGACAAAGGAAAGGATATACAAAGGAAAGGAGCCAGCTGTTCTCCTTCTTCACTGGTGACTGAAAAGGCAAAAATGAGCTCCGTTTGTGACTGTCCTGGTGGACACAGGCTTAGGCAAAGTCTAATGCTTGTGTGACAGGGGGATAACATGCCACTCCTTTCCACAAAAGAATATATGGAGTTGTTTTAACCTTTGAAGGAGAGAGTTTCAACTCCATTTCATGATTCTAAAAGAACCAAGTTATGTTTGAATAAGATAAAAGCATAAGTAAGAGAAAAAAGCCTATCAGAATGTTGTAACAGTAACACAGAGCCTCACATTAGTCATACTCTTTGTTCCTTATGGAAAATTCACAATTCTAAAAGTAAAACGGTGTTTGGTGGAAGGGGATCAATTTGAAGATTAATAAAGTTTAAAGTTACTTATAAATTTCAAAATTATACCATCACAAATATCCTACTAGTAAAATATGAGGTTGGTATGCTGCTAAAGCTTAAAAGGATATTTAACTATTGGCATTGCCCTCTTCTCACTGAATGTGGATGAGAGACTATTACTAAAATATCTCAAAAACCTCAGCTAGGATGCTCTATCTGGAGTAGTTTTGGTCACATACTAGGTGAGAAGCTACTCTAAGGTCACCTCGCCTGCATGGGGACAACATATCCACCGACACATGTTTTGACAATCTGTTTCTCTCACTTAACAAATGTTTTTGACTTTTGGCAATAACAGCCCTCCTAAAAGCTCTGCCTTCCCAAATTTTGGTTGGGCATTTCTATCATTCTTTAAAAAGTTTCACAGTCTAGCTGTAGTTCAGATTAGTGGCTGGGTCTAACATAACTTGACTTTTCAAACAGTCAAAGATGGACAGAAGAAAGGCATGCTCACTGGAATGCTGGCAGATTTATTTCCAGTTCAAGCCAAAAAACAGCCTTTCTCATAATATTTCAGTGTGTCCAGTTCAAACTAGGTCAGAAACCAGAAATGCAAAACATTCACCAATGTTTCTGAACCTTCAGAAGTGAGTAGACGGTTTGGGTGGCTGAGAATATTTATTTAAGCATGATCCTACTTTAAAACCGTTTACCCTGCCTGATTGTTAGAGGCTGTGGGAAGTAAAGTGCCCACAGAGAATGGCTCTGTAATGCACTCTAAATTCTTTTCCATATATTTCTATGTTTTGTTTTATTTTCCGGAACTTAGTAAAAACTCCATTATAACATTAGATTTGAAAATTTATATCTATATCAATTATTAGTCAAAATAAAAGCATTAATGAGAAAGAAATGTACATTTATATAGACTAAAAATTCAAAAAATTTTATAGAAAAATATAGTGGTGTTTTACTCTCTCAGAAAAATGTATGCAATGGATGAAAATAAACTTTGTTCTAAATACATAGTCAGGCCCAGATTATAAGAGAAAATATGAAGATCTGTATAACAGAGTTTCTCAGAGTTTCTTTTACGTTTCAAAAAAAATGTATTTACCAGTTTCCTTCATGTTTATGTTTTAAGTCCCCTCTTTCAAATAAGGAAAAATGGTTTTTAGTAATGCATATACTCTATATGGATTAGTGCATTCACTTGCACACAAACTGCATGCTATAATTTTCTTCAAATGTGTAAGTAACAGAAACTTAGTCTAGTTTAAGGATAAAATGAAATTTATTGGAAAAGTACTTAAACATTTTATAGAATTTGAGCAAAATTTGAATAATCAGGAAGAAAGCCAGGGAAATCTGGTGACATGAGCACTGGTGATTCCAGCTAGGGAACATGACTGGTCTGGGGACATAAGCAATGGCATTTGAGTGTTTGAAGGACCGTCCTTCTAAAGTTTCACTATTAATGTGACTCAGTGGTTGTTTTCTCTAAGACCCTTGATCCCAAATCTTGAACCAAAGTATCAGATTGGCTACTGGCTCAACTAAGGCAGAAGGAATATGGACTTGGTATTCTATAATTTGCTACATGTCTTAACTTTACTAATGTGTTATGAAGCAGATGCTCACTATCAGAAGAAAAGAACAAGAACATATCAAGATGTGGTATCAGTAAGAATGGCAATGTTTAGTAGAGACTCATACAAAAAATACAGAATATTTATTTTTTGGATTAATGTGTCATTATTAATTTGATTCTGCATCCGTGAGAAGGAAAAGACATAATTAAATGGGTTCCCCTATTGGTACTTGGGGGCTTGCATGAAGTTATGAGACATGACAATGATTTAGTTAATTCATTAGTTCAATAACATTTTGAAATCACTGGACTAAGAAAAGTAGTTTTCTTTTCTGTTAAATTTTTGTATTATGTACATACTTTTCAGAGATAAGGTCATTTAAAGGTGGGAACACTTTGAGTGGGTAGATGAACAATAACTTCTGCTGAAAAATAACATATTTAATAGATCTGAATTTCTTTCCTTCTTTTCTTCTTTCCTTCCCTCCCTCTTCCTTGTTTTTCCTCTTTAAAAAAATTACTTAAAGCTTATAAAGGAGATAAAAACATTTTTAGCCAGGCTTTTTAAATGAAAGGAAACAAACCATTAAATACAGTATGTTACATACAACAATCTTTTAGTATTGTCCACTAGTCCCAAATTTTTCTTGAGGCAACAAACTCTACAGCCTATGTATTATTTGGTGGAAGTATGGAGGATATCTACTAGTACAGCAGCTTTGTTTCATTTTTTAATTTTTATAGTTAAAATGACTTGTTGCTTTGTAAAAAACTCATATTTTCTTTTTCTTGATATGCAGACTGAAAATAATTGTCTTTCTACTGAAAACATTATTTGCCAATTTTATGCATGGATGAATTAAATAATGATTTCAAGCCTGTCTTAGGTATTAGTATCAATAGTTTTCTCTTTTATTATTACATGAGATATTGCTTTATTTGACAACTTAATAATTCTGAAGTAAACCAAGGTAGAAGAAAGTCAGCCATATCAGCATTAGTCCACACATATAATAACTAATTTCATAAATTCTCAAATATCTCAGAAATTTTATTTTTGTACCACATTCTGTTTTAAACAGTAAGGTTAATGACTTAAAATTATTCAAGAATGTTTTGTAATAATAATGGCTAACAAAATGATATATACTGGCAAGGGAGTCTAAATTTAGTGTTTTGAATTTCCAACATTGCAAAGCAATTATATTAATCTGTTGACATCCTACTTCATAAAACTCTTTTGTTATTTCCTTAGGTGAAGAAAAAGGGGAAGGCTGTATTTCCATGTATTTCTAATATTTTAACCAATTTGCCATATTGGTACAGTACAATGAAGAGTTGTTTTTCAACTCTAGAAGCTTATTTCATTTTTCCTTAGAAAATCTGGGGGCTGGGGGAAGTCAGTGGATAAGTTTACTGGCAGTATTACCTAATTTCATCATTGTTTTAATTTAATTCACATATGTCTGACAAATTCAAAAAGCAGCTTTTTCAACAAGACTAAAGTACTTTTTGTTGGTAATCCCAGGAGGATTTAACTAGTTTTAGTTGAATCATCAGAGAAGATATTTCCTTTCCCTTCTCTGTGTTTTTCTCGCTTTCTTCTCTCAGATCTCTTATATTGTGCCAAATGCATTGACTTAAACACTTCAGATCACTTCTAAATGACATAACTGATTTTGAACATGAACATTAGGATCCGTTAATAAATTACAGTATGATAATGGATCTAGTTGACTGCAATGGTCAAAACTGACCACTGAGGCTTTTTGTATAAACAGACCAACCACGACTTTTGACTTTTATAAGTTGTGTAAAAATCCAATCATGCTTAATAATGATTTCAATTTATTCCTAAAATTTACCTGTTAAATTTAAACATCTTTGTATTGTATTTACTTTGTTAACGATGGTACTTATTTGCCCATACAAATGGCTTTTTAAAAGTGAGGTCAGGTTCATCAACTTGCTAACAGGTTTTGACTGATATTGGCTCTTTGTTTTCACATTAGTTCATTTATCACATTATTAAATCAATTCTTAGTTTAGAAGCCAGGAAAATGTTTTATAGTGCAATGTGGTTGCCTCCCTAGAGTTCATTAGCTCATTTTCCTTCAATTAACTCTGCGTGCACTGCACACCTCTCCTAACTTTGCTAATGCTGAAGTCTTATTGCAGGCAGAGCATTCAGTCTGGCCTTGAATTACCAGAGAAAGTAAAGACAGAAAATGACTTTCCAGGTCATCTATCCTAGACTTCTGCTTGTCTGTCAGTGTTGTCTCTGGAAGGAGATGAACTACTGGAGGCAAGGTCATGCCATGTGATGATTAACTCTGTAAAATACTTGGATTTATGGAAAAGTTTGGTCTGTCCGTTCAACGGCATATTCACCATGCTATTATATTTTTAGTGCTTTCAGAGAATTTTAACATGAAAAGAGAGGTTTTGCTCTTTCTTCAGAGTTACACAGCTAGTTTATGGTGGTGCAAGAAATGCATTGCTCTGACTTCTATTACAGTATTCTCTTAATCCCATCAAAGTACATAAATAACCAAGTTATATCCTCATATATGCTCACATATTAGCACAAATCTAGTTCAGAAATGAAAGCAAATGAATACCCTGTAGACGTAATGAACTGAGCTTTCTCTTCAACTTAAAACCTACCAACTTCTTGCAAGTAGGTTTAATTTAGCTCAAGTTTTTAAAAATTGAGTTAAAAATATATAGATGAGTATTTTAAAATCCATTCTTCCTGAAAAGTCATTACTTTCTCTAACTTTTAGTATTAACTGCCTCGTGAAACTGATCAATGTGGAGAACTTATCCAAATGAAGAACCCATATTTTCAATAAAGAAATTTTAAAATGTTATCTGAATAATAAATCAATAGTCAGAAAATATAGCCTCACCTAATTTGCATTTTGCCTAAGTCAACACAACAATCATATCACTTGCTTATGCTTGTGGAAGCAAAGGCTAGTGAACTCAATTTTAAGCCTATTATCTCTTTTAGATAACATTCTGTGTTGAGCAATAAGAATGTTTTCCCTGCTTTTTTCCAGGAAATCTTCTCCCACTGAATTTAAGACCAGAAGTTTATTTTAATGTTTCAGAACTTCAAACTTTATTTTCTAAAACAAGGAAAAGCAGTTGAGGGTTATTTGTAATCAAACAGAGATTCTTCTGGATATAACTGACGTGGATACAAAAGTTGCATTTGGTTTTCTAGCCAAAATAGCAATTTGCTCTCATTACCATGCTTCTCTATCTAAAAGTGAAGCTGCATATGGTAGGTTGTCAGCTTTTCCAGCAACACTCACAAATATTTTCCTTATGCTGCAAACTAAACCCTTGACTCAGTGTCTCACCCAGTAGACGTTATTCATTTTGAAACAACACAGCTGTAACTCAGATTTTATGTCTAATACCTTTCCTCCATGAGTTAGATTCCAAAAGTAAACCAAAAATATTGAGAGAACTAAATTTAATAAATTTCATTGAGAGAGAATCTGTCAATGTAATCAACTTGCAAAGGCTGAAAGTAAGGGTGCTCCTACTGTTAGTAGGAACTTTTATTTTTTAAAATACTGCTGACTCAATTGGTGTATTTGTCTTTAAATATTACACCTTTGAGAAAATGTGTAATCAAATAATTAAATCAGCTAATTAATTTTCATCTTTTTTCTTTACCCCTCACTGACAAATGGTGAAGGATCATGTCTTGTGACATGGAAGTTTATGAAATAGTTCATGAAGCTGATAGATAGCATTATCAAAGAGGGGCTAGAATATGGAACCGCGTTTGGTCTGTGGGTGACATCTGTGGGTATACTGTATTTGCAGCTGTAAGAGATGGGGTAAAGTGAGTCAGCAGGGGGAACTTGTCATTCAGAGAGTAGGTTAAAAGGAGGTAGATCCAGTAGCAATCATTACCAAAGAGGTTCAGAAAATGGCATGGAGGTTCCCATGAAGCCAATGAAACACTGCAACACTGATTTATGTAGAAAATAACATGTAGAGATAAATGTCAGACATCTGCATCAAGATGGTGTTTTCTAAACAAACATAACATTAGCCATGAGGTTTAAAGAGTCCAGACAGGATTTCAGCAATGAAAAAGGAGCTTTGGAAATGCAAGGCATTGATACCATGCTAGAATGTTTTCCAGACTTTCTAGACAAGATCTCTTGCACAGAAGAGGAAAAAAAGACGACTAAATTGGGGCGCAAGGCGAGGGTTTGTTCCCAACTGCATAAAAGCAAAAGATGAGAGTCAGTCTAGCAGTAACACTGACTTTCTGCTGTTTTAGATTTTGCAAATATTCTTTAATTTGAGTCAGGATTGATTCCAGTGCAAACATGTAAGATAGTGGAAAGAGAAGATGGAAGAAAAGGAAATTAAACAGAAAAATGAAGCCGTATAATGAAAAGCCTAGAAAGACTGTGAGAAACTTCCTGTTTCTGATAATGATGGACTAGGTTATTCAGACCACTTATCCTGCTAACAGCAATTTAAAACTTAAAGATTTTTTTAAATCTCCTCTTTAAAACACTTAAGAAAATAACAAAATTGTAGACAATTATCAGTGACAAAGGGAATACTAGAAATCAAGTAGGAAAGCAAGCATAGAAGCTAATTTTGCCTATTGACATTTGTTGACCTAAAAAATTAAAAACTGCCTGTAATGAAGAGGACAGATTTCAAAGCTGAGGGCATACATAAGGTGGAGAGTCTAATAGATATTCACATCAGTTTGGACTCTATGGGCTACAACCTCTTGGTGAATGTAAACTGGAAGAGAACTAATCCTTGCATGGAATTATAATCCAGGAATTGTCATGTGGGTGATCCAAGGAATTGGAAGCTATTGCATTGTTTAAAGTGGACATGGACAGGTAGTGTCCCTAGCCATCTGTCAGACAAGAGCAAAAATCTTGTCTGAAAAAAGGAACTTTTTCCATAGGTTCAAATTTTTAAAAATATAACCAATAATAAAAGATAATCTGTCATAAAGAAAATGACTGTGAACTAGAAGAAATAAAAAGGAAGCTGAATGTAAGGACTTCAGATTATGAAATTGTTAGATGCAGACTAAGAAATCACTATCCTAACTATACTTGAGAAAAAAATTTGAAAGACAAAATTGAAGATAGGAATTAAAATGATATGCTATTAAAATGGCATATCATATGTGGAAAACAATCAAATTGAAATTATAGAAAAAACCTCCTTAGATATTTTTAAAATCAGATTCAGCAAATTTATAGAGGACATTTATGATCTGGAATATAGGTTAGAAGAAATTATATGAAGTACAGAATTATCAAAAGATGGAAATTTTCACCTGTGACTAAAAGAGTAAAGTGTGAAAAGGTTTAGCATATGCATAATTGGAAGACAGAGAGAGAGAGAGAGAGAGAAAGAAAGAGATAATGACTTAGAATTTTTCAAAACCAATGAAAGATATTGCAGTACTCAGAAACTGGCATCAATAATACTGTGTAACAAACAAACACTGCGTGTCGGTAGCCTACAGTAAAAGACATTTACTTTTGTGCACAATTCTTCAAATTGGTTGAGGATCAAATTCAATACTGCTCTCTGTGACTCTCATTTTGGAACCAGCAGCTAATTTGGACATACTTTTATGATGGTGGTTGTCAATAGCACAAGAGGGGCAAATGGAAACACTTGATATTTAACACTTGGCTAGGTACTGACACACTCTCACTTCCTTCTACATTTTCCTGACCAAAGTACAGTATATGGAAAAGCCTATTATCAGTGACATGAGGATATTTATTCTGTTCATTGTAAACCAAGGTATGTTTAAGTAGGAAAGGAAGAATTGTCAGGATATAATAAAACATGCCATGGACACCCATACATAATTTCAAGAAATTTAATCAACCTCGAATGAATGAATGAATGAATAAATAAAAATCAAAGACAAAGAGAAAACTTAGGTGTAGCCAAAGGAGACATAATTCCTTCAAAATAGTGATAATTAGACAGTCAGCTGACTTTCAACATTTTACAGCAACAATATTAATTGTTTTTTAGGATAAGTGCACTAGAAGTGTTCAAGTGAAAAGAAAAAGATTGTCAGACTACATGAACAACGATCTAATTATAAACTACATAGAAGAGATACATCTAGAACAGAACATACAGGAAAATTAAGATTTGGAAGATGAAAAAATATTCTATAAAAACACTAGGTGAAAGAAAGATGTGTAACTTGACATCTCTCTTCTCAAGATAGATTCATAAATGGTGATGAGCATATTAATCAGCCAGGTGAGAATAGCTTTCATTTTTAACCTTCTTTCTTAATTCAGTGTCTTCTTCTTTTGAGCAGATCTTCCCTATGTTTAATAAATTATCTGGGATTTTTTCCAAAATACGTTAATCATTAAATTTCCATTTAACAGCTATAAAAATCCTCCTTTTCTTGAACCATGAAGGCAAAAGTATTTCATTTTATAATTGTAAAAGTGTGTTTTGTCATTTTCAAGCATCTCTATGGAATAATATCTACTACTACTGGTATACAACGATGTATCTTGTATCTTTACAGATTCAAATACAACTGAATGTTTCCCAAGAGCCATTATCAATTCATGTACTTAATTATATTTCATTTGTCCTTCTCATTCTGACAAGTCTGGAATGCAAGCAACTCTCATGTGCCATGTCATCTATTATCTTGCATTAGACAAAGTGAAATCATTTTTGTTAAAAACGTTTAAAAAAGCACTAGTCCTAGATTTTGGTCACATGTTAGCAAATCTAAGTATTAATGAAAAACAGAGCTGAAGAGATTAGATTGGATTGCATGAGCTAAAGTGTTTATAGTCTTAGAAGTTAGTGGGCCATTGGTTTTTTTAGACTATTCTTATTCTGGATTGTTCAAAAACACAGAGCTGGACATGTGCAAAATTATGAAATTTGCAAAGTTGCTGCTGTGATTGTAATCAGAAGAAAAATGGCCATGGAGTCAGGAGACATGGATTCCAGGTCTGATTCTGCCACTTAATGTGATATGACCTTGGATAGATCACTTTACCACTTGGAATCTTGGACTCTTCACTGATAAAATAGAGATAATAAGATGTCCTGAGGTTGGTATGAAGATTCAATGGAATATTATATATGATTAAAAATCTTCGTGCATTTTGAATAAAAATAAACATTAATGGTACTACCCTTCAGTTTCTCTTCGCCTTAATTTAAATATCTTCTCTTATGCTTTGGAGTTTCTCCCTAGCTGAATAGCCCAATGCTCTAATGCTTCAACTAGAAGTTCTTAGCCCAATACTCCATCTATATTCACTTTTCCTAGGAATACCCATATATCAGGTCTCCTTCCTCCTTTTGTGCATGCTATGTCTTCCAAGTTTTATCTGGAACTAATTACCATATAACAAATAAGCAATACATACTCAATTACTAATAGCTACCAATTGCATCCTTTTGCTCAGTCTTTTTATTAATTTTTATTAGAGTGTAGGTGATTTACAATGTTGTGTTAGTTTCTGCTGTACAGCAAAGTGAATCAGTTATACATATACATTTATCCACTCTTTTTTTTTAAACATCTTTATTGGAGTATAATTGCTTTACAATGGTGTGTTAGTTTCTGCTTTATAACAAAGTGAATCAGCTATACATATACATATATCCCCATATCTCCTCCTTCTTGCATCTCCCTCCCACCCTCCCTATCCCACCCCTCTAGTCTTTTTTAGAATCTATTCCCATATAGGTCATTACAGAGTACTGAGTAGAGTTTATTGTGCTATACAATAGGTTCTTATTAGTTATCTATTTTATATATAGTAGTGTGTATATGTCAATCCCAATCTCCCAATTTATCCCTTCCTCTCCTTTTCCCCCTTGGTAACCATAAGTTAGTTTTCTACATGTGTGACTGTATTTCTGTTTTGTAAATAGGTTCATTTGTACCATTTTTTCAGATTCTTCATATAAGCCACATCATATGATATTTGCCTTTCTCTGCCTGACTTACCTTACTCATTATGACAGTCTCTAGGTCCATCCATGTCACTGCAAATGGCATCATTTTGTCCTTTTTATGGCTGAGTAATATTCCATTGTACCACATCTTCCTTATCCTTTCTTTGTTGATGGACATTTAGGTTGCTTCCATGTCCTGGCTGTTGTAAATAGTGCTGCAATGAACACTGGGGTTCATGTATCTTTTCGAATTATGGTTTCTCCAGATATATGCCCAGGAGTAGGATTGCTGGTTCATGTGGTAGCTCTATTTTTAGTTTTTTAAGGAACCTCCATACTGTTCTCCATAGTGGCTGTACCAATTTACATTCTCACCAACAGTGCAAGAGGGTTCCCTTTTCTCCACACCCTCTCCAGCATTTACTGTTTGTAGACTTTTTGATAATGGCCATTCTGACTGGAGTCAGGTGATACTTCATTGTAGTTTTGATTTACATTTGTAATAATTAGCGATGTTGAGCATCTTTTCATGTGCCTGTTGGCCATCTGTATGTCTTCATTGGAGAAATGTCTATTTAGATCTTCTGCCCATTTTGTGATTGGGTTGTAGTCTTTTGACAAAAGGCATCAGTCATTAATCAAATATTTTAGATGTCTAGTAATCCAAAAAGTATGTGTGTGCTCGAGGACAGAAAGTTTCTGGGACAATGGAGAGCTCTGACTTCATCTGTTCACTCCACTTATCTCTTCTTTTCAAATAAAGGGTCAATCTTGCAAAAAAATTCTATCAAAAGATGAGAAACCAAAACAAATTATGCACAAGTGTTATATTGAAAAATTACTCATTTTATATTGTATGTTCAGAAAAACTATACAATTTCCTTATTTTCTAAAACTGATTTGCTCTCCCTTATCACCTTCATCCACTAAGTAGTTGCAAGGTAGGCATGGGGGGAATATTAAATATAGATCAATTTAGTTAAACATTTAGAATATATAATTTGAAGACTCTCTTTAGATTTAACTCAATCATTTTGAATAAGAGCCCAGACCTTTCAGATTCCTCCCCTAAGATGTGAGAGAGAGACACTTGTGACTTTTTGATGACAGGAGAAAAAGAATCCCCTAGCTTGATACTAATAATTATGTATATGCTGGGGCTCTCCCTTGAAATATGCGTGACCTGACTTGCCCACGGTCATTCTGTTGGGGATTGTTGGTTAAGTTGTGGCCTATTCATTCTTGGTTTGCTCAGCCCTGGGGTTTCCTTCCTTGTCAACTCCCTTGGACTCCTGCTAGTTCTATACACCTCTCATTCTCCAGTGTTCTCTGGCTCTCTGATCTCTCACTTTGCCACAGCATGCCAGGCCCCATGACAGATCTGCTGGCTCTAAATTTGGTATCCATGATCCTTATAAAATGAGGACTAGACTTTTTCCCTTCTTGATTACACCATGCCTCCCTCATAGTTTTACTGGCCAAGGACTTTTTGTTGGCATGAAATCACATCGTAGATCAGTTACTTCTCCAAAAGCCTCATTCCTTTGGCATTCTCCTCAGTTTATCTAACACATTTGTCACATTCCAGGCCAATGTCCAGAGAGGGGAGGCTTGTACCCATAAAGCTCACCCACCAGCTAACCCTTCACTCTCTTCTTTGTTTTATCACAATTACTGAGACAGGAAGTAGTTGGTTACACTCCATGGTTTTCTCTGATTCCCTGAGTTGACATTTTCTCTATGTACTTCATTGAAACAGAAATATCAGATGGAGTGTGGGGAGAGAAAAACTCATTTTCAATAAAGTAAATTGGGGATTATTAAAAAAATATTACTCTTGTTACACAAAGAAAAAAAAAAAGTAAAACACATCTTGGTGAAATCTAGCCAATATACTTCATGAAATTCTCTTGCCCCTCTTTTCTGACACCACTCTTTCCTCTTCTTCTCCCATGGCCACTCCTCAACATTTTAGGGTATAATCTTCTACCAGTCTATTAAATGCTGCTGTCACCTTGGAAATGCAAATCAAAACCACCATGAGATATCACCTCACACCTGTCAGAATGCGTATCATCAAAGAGACCACAAATAAATTGGTGAGGCCACTATGGAAAACAGTATAGTATTTCCTCAAAAACTAAATATAGAACTACCATAAGATCGAGCAATTCCATTTCTGGGTATTTTTCCATAGAAAACAAAAACACTAATTTGAAAAGATATAGGCACCCCCATGTTCATTGAAGCATTATTCACAATAGCCAAGATATGGAAGCAACCTAAGTGCCCATTGATAGGTGAATGGATAAAGAAGATGTGGTATGTATACATACAATGGAATATTACTCAGCCATAAAAAATGAAATCTTGCCACTTGCAACAACACGGATGGACCTAGAGGATATTATGCTAAGTAAAATAAGTCAGGCAGAGAATGACAAATACTGTATGATTTCACTTGTGTATGGAATCTAAAAAGGAAAAAAAAGGAACAAAAACAAACATAACAAAACAGAAACAGAGTCACAGATACAGAGAACAAACAGGTGGTTACCAGATGGGAGAGGACTGGGGGAATGAGTGAGATAGGTAAGGAAAATTAAGAGGTACAAACTTCCAGTTACAAAATAACTGAGTTATCGGGAAGAAATGTACAGCATGGGGAACATAGTCAAGAATAATATATCTTCGTATGGTGACAGATGGTAACTAGACTTATTGTGGTGATTATTTTGTAATGTGCCAAAATATTGAATCGCCATGTTGTACACCAGGAACTAACATAGTGTTGTAGGTCAATTACACTTCAACAAATAAATAGAAAAAGAGATCAGATTTGTGGTTACCAGAGGCAAGGAATGGGGAGAGGGGTAATTGGATGAAGGTGGTCAAAGGGTACAAACTTCCTGTTAGAAGGTAAATAAGTTCTAGGGACGTAATTTACAACATGATTCATATAATTAACACTGCTGTACGTTATATATGAAAGCTGTTGAGAGAGTAAATCCTAAGAGTTCTCAACACAAGGAAAACATTTTTTCTTTTTATTTTATTTTGTGTCCATATGAGATGATGCATGCTCACTAAACTTATTGTGGTCATCATTTCATAATGTATGTAAGTCAAATCATTATGCTGTACACCTTAAACTTATACAGTGCTCTATGTCAATTACATTTCAATAGAACCAGAAAAAAAAATGTTGGTGTCACCTGTGTTTTGTCCTTCCTGTCTTCTATTCTCAATCTTGAATATCTCTCTTGGTGATCTCAACCAACTCCATGCCTTCAAATAACATGTTGACATGGGTTCTTGGGGAGAGAGATAATATTTCATTTTCTTATGCCTGTTTTGCTAATATATAATAGTTACTAGCAGTTGATAAGCACTCAATAAATAATTGTGAGTGAAATGAGTGCATGTTCTGCCATAGCTGAGAAATCCTTGAGCTTGTTCTGTTTACTTCAAATACAGGCAGAAATTAAATGTAAAGAAAATGAAACCTACACATATATTCCACGGTCTTAGGAAATTTTTTTTTCCAATATAGAGAATTTCCATATAATAACAGGGGTTTTAGGAAAAATTAAACTTCTCATTATACAATTTTGGGCTTGACTTGTCCTTCACTTTGTAAAACTGTATGATTCATAGTCACACACAGATAGACCACACATGGTTCCAAGTCATTCAGGGAAAACGAATCCATTCATTCCACATTTTATCATCTTACCTGAAATAAAAAGACTAACAAGAAACCAAATGTTAAAATAGTAATTTTTTTCATTTTCAGAGCTTCTTAAAGCTCAGAAATATTTAGACAGTCAATTTCAAAGAATGAAATAAAATAAAACAACCACCTCCAGCACTGATACAGCAGTAAAAAATATAAATAAATAAAGCAAATTACAAAAGACGTTTTCAAAGAAATTGTTAACCAGGTGTCAGAGACCCTTTTACCATGAAGTGTGTGTGTGTGTGTGTGTGTGTGTGTGTGTGTATATGTTGGAAATCTACTCCTTAGACCCTACTTCCTGCTCTTTGACAAGGAAATGAATTGACTAGCTAATGATTTAAAAAAAACTTCAAGTCAAAATTTCTTAATTTCAAAAAAATGTCCAATTAAAAAACTAAAAAAAAAATTCTTTGAAGTAGAAATCACATTGTCCTTTTGCATAATAACTGAATAAAACAGTATTAGTCAAAAGATTGAAGGTTGATGGTACCTTACCTTTACTCATATGTATTTAGGTTTTTAAATAATTCAGGTTGCTGTTTCTTTTTAACTGTGAAATAAAAATTGAAAGATTTTAATTACATTTTCTCAACACAGAAAAGAACTATGTATGGCTTAATAGCTGTGGTTTGAGTATTGTTATATCAGTTCCTGTTGTAGCTTTAGCCCTCATCAACACACACAGATGAATATGTCTATACTACACGTGCAAAGAGCAAACAACCAAGAAAAATGACTCAAAGTGTTTAAAACCCAAAGGACATAGGGTTTATTTACCTAATAGGAAAACTTCCACAATATATTTCCAAAATTTTCAGTGACATTTTCTTCAGACAAGCTTCAACTCCATAATGCTGTGACTTCTTGTGAAGAAAGCATATTGGTTCTATGTGGGTCTCTATTATATCATGCTATAGTAAAACTTCATTTATTTAAAAATTTTTGTTATAAAAATATATATACAGGGGCTTCCCTGGTGGCGCAGTGGTTGAGAGTCCACCTGCTGATGCAGGGGACACGGGTTCATGCCCCGGTCCAGGAGGATCCCACATTCCATGGAGCGGCTGGGCCCGTGAGCCATGGCCACTGAGCCTGCGCGTCCGGAGCCTGTGCTCCGCAACGGGATAGGCCACAACAGTGAGAATCCCGTGTACCACAAAAAAAAAAAAAAAAATTATATATATATATACTGTGAAGAAAACTTGTACAATGCAGTTTTGGTTTACTTGAAGTTACCTTGCAGTTTATTAATGCTTCAAAGATAATTTTACAGAGGGTTCTTTGTGTGTTTCCTTGTGTCTATGTGGGAGTAAAAGTGAATAATAAAATGATTAAAGGTTGACATCTTTAGCTTTCTCCATTTTAAGAAGCAGTATGGTCTGTGTGATTTTAGCTACATATAACAAAAACTTTTTTCTTTTTTCACTTGATTTGAGCATTTGTTTGTATATCTTTTCTCAGGCAGCTTCTACAAACACAAAATTGCAGTGACCTAACATATTACAGATCCAGTCTTTGTTTACTTTCCCCCTACTTGACCACCCACAAGATGAGTCAGAGATGTACTTTATACACTTTCCTATAACCAACACCATATGGAGGAAATATGTTTCCTTGGGTCTCTTTAAAATCATGAAATTAAGCCCTTCTTGAACTCTATTTCCAGCAGGCAAGAGATGATCTTCTGCATGTGAACACATCTAAGTTATTAAGCACACTCCAGCAGGGGAATGTTGTTGTAGCTGACCTAGAAAAGGCACAATCACAGATCTTCAAGCTGAAAAGAGTCCTAGAGATCAATTAAAACCAAGCACTATTTGCAGGTGGGGAAACTGGCCTCAGAGAGGTTGAGCTTTTGTCCATGGTCAACATAAGAACCAAAAGAAAAAAAAAAGACTTGGTGGCTTGGTTTTCAGCCAGAATCCACTCTGATTAACCACTGCATTCCTACTGAACCTATTACTAAACATTGAACCCAGCCAGCAAGGGCTCCACTTGCTGAACTGTACAATTACACCTCTTTCCATTCCATATCATCAGTTGAATGTGTCAAGTAATGTTAGAATTCAGTTAAGTACTTAATGCTAGCAAGACTTTTCTGCCTTGATCCTAGTTCCTCATCTTCTGACCCGAAAGAGGTGCTGTAATATTGCCTTGTCCTGGCATGAGAGCAACTTCATACCAATCTATTTTGTTAGATGTAACATTGTTCTCCTGGGTTTCGAGAGAAATCCTTGGTCATTAATACACAAATTTCTGTGATACAAATATACATTTCAGTTATTTCTGTAAAATGTCTCTGAATAATAATAGTAATTATGAAATTTTATAATCAGTATATTATGAAAAATCCATCAACAGGTAATGGCACTGAGAAATTTCTTTCTGGTGTTCTGAAATTTAAAAGTGCAACACATCAAAGTTTGGTGTTCCAAATAAACACTTCCAGATTTTTAACTCCATATCTAGAATAACTCCAGGCTGTGTACATAATATTTTCCTCTTCCAGGAGGAAAATAGCAGTTACTTTTCTTGTTGTTAAATCCCTGGGATGCAATGGATTAAGTGATTTGAGATCTCACAGGGAATATCTCAAGTGTCTCAGAAGTTAGAGAGAGGGTTAAAGTCACATTAGCTTGACTACCTCACTCACCAGAAGGATCTCAGCATTTCAAATCAAGCTATGACTTTTTCCTGTGAATAGTAACATTGAGACCCATTTTTAAACCTAACGTTTTACTAAGAGACTATGCAGATTAATTAAATGCTCTTCTAATCTTTCCCTTTCTGAAAATCTTCATCAATTACTCTACTCTTTTCCATGTAGCAAGTTCCACTTCCTGTGGGTAGTAATACCAAATCAGTGCTTCTTTTTCTTCCTTTCTTTCCTTCCTTCCTCCCTCCCTCTCTCTCTCTCTCCCTCCCCCTTTCTTTCCTTCTTTCTTTCTTTCTTTCATTCTTCTTTCTTTCTTTCTTTCTTCCTTTCTTCCTTCCTTCCTTCCTTCCTTCCTTCCTTCCTTCCTTCCTTCCTTCCTTCCTTCCTTTCTTTCTCTTTCTTTCTTTCTTTCTTTCTTTCTTTCTTTCTTTCTTTCTTTCT
>NW_021703772.1:45255536-45407257 GCF_005190385.1 Monodon monoceros
TCTTTCTTTCTTTCTTTCTTTCTTTCTTTCTTTCTTTCTTTCTTTCTTTCTTTTTTTCTTTCTTTCTTCTTTCCATATCTCAAGGAAAGGACCTTGTCCCAAGGGCTTTCAAGTACTCAACTGATGGACCTAGAGATTGTCATACTGAGAGAAGTAAGTCAGACAAAGACAAATATTATATGATATTGCTTATATGTGGAATCTTAAAAAATGGTACAAACGAACTTATTTACAAAACAGAAATAGAGTCACACGTGTAGAAAACAAACTTAAGGTTACCAAGGGAGCAGTGGGGGGGGGGCGGAGGAATAAATTGGGAGATTGGGATAGACATATACACACTACTATATATAGAATAGATAATAAGAACCTACTGTATAGCACAGAGAACTCTTCTCAATATGCTGTAATGACCTATATGGGAAAAGAATCTAAAAAAGAGTGGATACATGTATAACTGAACCACCTTGCTGTACAGTAGAAACTAACACAACATTGGAGATCAACTATACTTCTATAAAAATTAATTTAAAAATACATTAAAAAAATTTCTCAACAGACTGTCACACTAAATTATTCTATCCTGAACCATTACTGTTTTTTAAAAATTGAGATGTAGTTGATATATAACATTGTATAAGTTTAAATTGTACAATGTGTTGATTTGATACACATATATATTGCAAAATGATTACCACCATGGTGTTATCTACACCTCCATCACGTCTCATAATTACCATTTTTTTGTGTGTGGTGAGAATATTTAAGATCTACTTTCTTAGCAAATTTCAAGTATATAATACAGTATTATCAACTATAATCATCATGCTGTACATTCAATTCCCAGAACGTAATTTATCTTCTAACTTGAAGTTTGTACCCTTTGACAAACATCTCCCCATATCCTCCTCTCCCAAGCCCCTCATAACCACCATTCTATTATCTGTTTCTATAAGTTCAATTTTTTTAGATTCCACATATGAGTGCTATCATACAGTATTTGTCTTGCTCTCTCTGACTTATTTCACTTAGCATAATACCCTCAAGGTCCATCCATGTTGCTGCAAATGGTAAGATTTCCTTCTTTTTCATGGCTAACAATATTCCATTGTGTGTACATAGACTATTTTGAATAATGACGCAATGAACATGGGAGTACTGATATCTCTTCGAGATTTTGTTTTCATTTCTTTGGATATATAGCCAAATCAGAAATGCTTGATCATTAGATAGTTCTATTTTTAATATCTTGAGGGATCTCCATATGATTTTCCGTAGTGGCTATATCAATTTACAATTCCACCAACAGAGCACAAATACCCCCTTCTCTCCACATCCTCACCAATACTTGTTATTTGATGATAGCCGTGCTGACAGGTGTGAGGTGATGTCTCACTCTGGTTTTAATTTGCATTTCCCTGATGATTAGTGGTGTTGAGCACCTTTTCATGTACCTATTGGCAATTTGTATGCTTTCTTTGAAAAACTGTTTGTTCAGTTCCTCTGCCTATTTTTTAATCAGGCAGTTTTTTTTGGGTTTTTTTGCTATTGAGTTTTATGAGTTCTTAATGTATTTTAGATACTAACCACTTCTCAGGTATATGGTTTGCAAATAATTTTCCCATTCATAGATTTCCTTTCTATTTTGTTGATTACTTCTTTGAGTGTGCAGGAGCTTTTTAGTTTGATGTAGTCCCACTTGTTTATTTTTGCTTGTGCTTTTTGTGTCCAATCCAAAAAAATCATTGCCAAGACTGATGTAAAGGAGTTTACCCCTTATATTTTCTTCTAGGAGTTATATGGTTTCAGGTCTTATGTTTACCTCTTGAATCCATTTCAAGTTAATTTCTGTGGATGGTGTAAGATAGGGACCTGATTTCATTCTTATGCATGTGGTTATACAGTTTTCCCAACACCATTTATTGAAGACTATCCTTTCCCCATTGAATATTCTTGGCTGTCTTTTCAAATAGTTGACCGTATATTCCAGGGCTGTTTCTGGGCTCTCAATTCTGTTCCATTGGTCTATGTGTCTATTTTTATGCCAGTAACACACAGTTTTGATTAGTATAGCTTTGTAATAAAATGAAAAATTGGAAAATTTGATCCTTCAACTGTATTCTTTCTTAAGATTGCTCTGACTATTTGGGGTCTTTTGTGGTTCCATACAAATTTTGTATTGTTTTTTCTATTGCTGTGAGAAATTCCATTGAGATATGAATAGGAATTGAATTGAATCTATAGATGCCTTTGGACAGTATGGACATTTTAATGGTATCACTTATTCTGCTCCATGAACATGAATGTTCTTTCCATTTGTTTGGGTCTTCTTCAATTTAACTTTGATTACATACAAAAACTCTACCCTTTTACTCCTCCTCTTGTATGTTTTTGATGTCATAATTTACATTTTTTATGTTGTGTATCCATTAACAAATTATTGTAGCTATAGCTATTTTTAATATATTCTTTTAACCTTCATACTAGGGTTAACATCATATTACAGTATTAGAGTATTCTGAATATGACTATATACTTACCTTTACCAGTATGAGGTATATTTTCATATGTTTCATGTTACTAATAAGCATCCTTCCATTTCTTGAATAATGCATTTCACCATTTTTTGTAAGGCAAGTTTACTGGTGATGAACTTCTTTAGCTTTTGTTTGTCCAGTGAAGTTTTTTTTTTTTTTTTTTTTTTGTGCGGTACGCAGGCCTCTCACTGCTGTGGACTCTCCCGTTGTGGAGCACAGGCTCCGGACGCACAGGCTCAGCGACCATGGCTCAAGAGCCTAGCCGCTCCACGGCATGCGGGATCCTCCCAGATCAGGGCACGAACCCGTGTCCCCTGCACCAGCAGGCGGACTCTCAACTACTGCACCACCAGGGAAGCCCCCAGTAAAGTTTTTATCTCACCTTTATTTCTCAAGGACAATTTTTCTGGGTAAAGTATACTTGATAGGTGATTTCTTTCAACTCTTTAAACATATCATTTCATTCTCTCCTGGCCTGCAAGGTCTCTGCTGAGAAATCCATTGGTAGCCTTATGGGGGTCTTTTGTATGGGAGAAATTTCTTCTCTTGCTGTTTTTAAAACTTCCTTTTTGTCTTTGATTTTAATCATGTTTATTATAATCTGTCTTAGAGAAGATTGCTTTAGATTGAAATTTTGGAGCTATTAACTCCATGAACTTGAATGTCCAAATTTCTCCTGAGATTTGGGAAGTTCTCAGCCATATTTCTTTAAATAAACATTATACTCTTTCCCCCCGACCTTCTCCTTCTGGGACTCCAATGATGCATTACAGTATGTCTCTTCATGGTACCCCATAAGTCCCATAGGATTTCTTTGTTCCTTTTCATTCTTTTTTTAAAATTAAAAAAATTGAAGTATAGTTGATTGACAATGTTGTGTTAGTTTCAGGTGTACAGCACAGTGATTCAGATATATATTCTTTTTTTAGATTCTTTTTCCTTATAGGTTATTACAAAATATTGGGCATAGTTCTCTATGCTACACAGTAGGTTCTTATTGGTTATTTACCTTTTCATTCTTTTTCTTTTTGCTTCTCTGATTAGATAATTTTAATTGATCTGTCTTTGCGCTCACTGAAACTTTTTTCTGCTTGGCCAAGATTGCCACTGAAGGCAATTCTCTATTGAATTCTTCAGTTCGGTCATTGTATTCTTCAGCTCCAAAATTTCTGTTGTTGTTGTTTTTTTTAATGTTTTCTATCCCTTTATTGAACTTCTCTTTTTATTCTTGTATTGTTTTCCTGGTAGTGTCAAATTGTTCATCTGTGTTTTCCTGTAGGTCTCTGAGCATCTTTAGAACGATTATTTTGAATTCTTTATTGGGCAATTCCTGGATTTACATACTTTTAGTGCTAGTTACTGGAGGTTTGCTATATTACTTTGGTGGAGTAATGTTTCTCTGATTCTTTGTGATCCCTGTAGCCTTGTGCAAGTGTCTGCATAAGGTGACCAGTTTGAAGAAACTGGTTTTCTTCTTTGTTCTTAGCTGTCTCTATATGTCTCAGCTTTGCTGGGTAGGGTGAAACCAAAGCAAGATCTTTATGTAGTTCCCCAAAAGGCTGAGGAAACTAGTTGCTCACCCTGCTCTTCCTTTCCTAACAAGGGGAATGCTTTCTAGTTGAGAAATTCCCTCTTTGTGTTGAGCAATGCCAGCTTGGTGTGTGGAATGATTCCGGCAAAATGAAGCTGTCTTCCTTCTCTTTTTGTGTGGTCATTCTCAGTTTTTTGTTTTTGTTTTTTTTTGTTCCAGTGTGTTGCTCAAGTTTCTTGAATGGACTCCAGAGCTCTCCCAAAGCTGCTTTTATTGGGTGAGTAGCTAATTATTGATCTTTGTAGGGAGACAGAGGTTCTGTGACACCATTTTGACAACATCACCTCACACCATTGTTGTTTGTTTGGATAACATTAAATTCTATTTTAACTGACACAGAGTGGGATTAAATCAGAGCCAAAAGATAATCATCTTGACCAGCAAGATGTTCCCTTGTTATTATCTGTGGCCATTGTGAAAGAGGTCTCTCTATTTTGTCCAAATCCAACATCAATCTCATTCTTTTATGCCCCTCTTTATCCAGCCTAATGTGAACACAGTTCACACAGTTTTTGTCAATAAGCTCCAACTCCCTTGTTCTATTGTCTTTTTGTCTTACCAGTCTGTCAGGCAAAACCCCGAGTGGTTGTACTCAAATTTCTACCCTCTCTACTGCTTCTCCTAATAGCTAAAAACTGCTGAAAATGTCACATAATAGAGCAGCCTGGGTCTACTACAAATTCATAATCTCAACCCTAAAAGGGCTCCCAACATTGATGACAATCCTACTATATCTCTGGACTACTTTTCCACTCAGCAGTGCCTATCTCCAACCCTCTTTACTGTCACCAAACCTCCAACCCTCCTCTTTCACCCTCACCCTCAACAGATCACCTTACCTCTAGTTTAGAAAGATAATAGTAATAAATGCATGCCTAATGCTTACTGTATGCCAGACATTAATCTTTAAACTTTGCATAGATTAACTAACTTAATAATTATAACAAACCTAGGAAACAAAGATTAATTTTATCACCATTTTATAGTTGAGAAAACTGAGGCACAGGGAGTTTGAGTAATTTGCCTATGGTCACACAACTCGCAAGTGGAGAGTCATAGATTCTCACTCAGGTAGTCAGGACTCTAATTTGAGTCTATGTCTTTGACTGCTATTCATACTGCCTCTGCCTCATACCACCATACAATCTGCTCACATCTCAGACTGAAGAAGCTCCACTTCCTCTTATGGTGGGGCCAGTCCTTCCCATCACCCGTGCTTTGAGTTTTATGCTCTTCTTCTACTTAGCTACCTAGCTACCTCACATGATTTGCTAACATTTCTTTTTTTTGTGTAGATTCATCCTCTTCTCACTCACTCAGCTCCTTCTTTCTATCTGCCCATCCACACACATATTTCTTGGATGAGGTGACTCTTCTTCCTATCTACATTTCCTCACCTCTCACTCTCTACTCACCACCCTCTTCAGTCTTGATCCTCTACCTATCCAGCTTTCACCAACATTACAAATGACCTCCATGGCACTAAATCCAACACATATTTTTACTTCTCAATTCATTTGAGCTCTCACCAGCATTCCACTCTGTTGACAATTCCCTCTGCTTTTAAACACTCTCCTCCTTTGGCTTATGTGAAACAATTTTTTCCCACTCTCCTCCTTTTCCCCTTACCGCCTGTGTAGATTCATTCCCCTATAATCAGCCTTCACTGTTGGAATGTATCAAGACTTGGTGTTATGTTCTCCCTTTTTATGATGGTTTGTTTTTACTTTCTACTCTCTACCTATATATCTCATGCTCACCTATGGCTTTAATCATCCCTTTGGTCAGATGATTCATAAATATCTATCTCCACCTCAGATCTCTTGAACTGCAGATCCATGCATTACACAGAATGTAAGCCCCATGAAGGTAGTGACCACTTGTTTTGTCTCTCTTCTATCCCCAGGGCATAGAATAGCGCATGGAACATGATAGTTGAACAATAAATACTTGTTTAATGAAAGTAAAAGAATATGCCCAAACTTGATCCTATTTTAGTATTTTCTATCAGGGCAGAACATCACCATTTATTCTGTTAAACAGCCTAGCAAAACTTGTTGACATTTCCATGTCCCTCATCCCCAGAGTTGACAATTGTATTAGTTTTCTAGGCTTGCCATGATGAAATACCATAAATTATGTGGCTTTAGCACCATATTTTCTCACAGTTCTGGAGTTAGAAGTCCAAGATCAATGTGTCTGCTGGTTCTATTTCTCTTGAGGCAACTCTCCTTGGCTTGCAGATGGCCACCATTCTGCATATCTTCACATGGTCATTCCTCTGTGTGCATGCATCACTGGTGTCTGTGTGTTCAAATTTCCTTTTCTTACAAGGACAGCAGTCAGAGTGGATTGGGGCAAATCTAATGGCTTCTTTTTAACTTAACACCTCTTTAAAAGTCCTGTCTCCAAATATAATCACATCCTGAGGTACTGGGGGAAGGCTTCAACATATGAATTTGGGGGGAAGGGTCACAATTTAAGCCATAAAAATCTATCATCAAATGTATTTCATTTTTTTCTTTAAATAAATACTTCTTGAATCCACACACTTATCTCCATCCCTTCCTAATCCAAGCTACCATTGTCTCTTGCCCACTGTGATAGGCCGCATCAAAGATGGTTCCCAAGGATCTCTGTTTCCAAGTGTTCATGTGTGTGTATAATACCTTCTCTTGGGGCTATACCTGGTGGCTAATAAATATCACATCTGAGACTGGGTTACCAAACCGCTTGGAGTTCCGTCTTTTTCTCATTCTCTTGCTGTCTGACTTGCTTACGCTGATGATAGCCAGTTGCCATACTGTGAGTTGGCCTATAGAGAGGCCCAAGTGGCAAGGAGCTGAGGGATAGCTCTGGCCAAGTAACAGCCAGAAACTGAGACTCTGGTTAAAGATCCAGTGAGGAACTGAATCCTGCCAACAGCTACATGTGTGAGCTTGGAAGTGGATCCTCCTCCAGTTGAGCCTTGAGTTGACTGCAGCTCCAGATGGCGCCTTGATTACAACCTTGTGAGAGAGCTAGAACCAGAGAACCCAACTATACCCAGATTCCTGACCCACAGAATCTGTGAGATAATAGGTGACTGCTTTTTAAGCCATTACACTTTGGTACACAAGCATAAATAACGAATACATCTAGTAACTGCACTAGTCCACTATCTACATCCAATCTACCTTCCTTCAAATCACTTCTTCGTATGGTAGTCAACGAGATCTTTTCATAATGTAAATCAACCTATTTCCCATTTAAACCCTTCAAAAGCTTTCCATTGATTTCACGCTAACTGCCCAATTTTTTTCCTCACATAGTTAACACTTACTTGTCCTTCAGATTTCAGTGCAAAACCTCATTTCCTTGAGGAGGTCACCTGCCTCCAGATCAAATCTCTTTCATAACATTTGGCAGAGAACATTTTTACATGTGATTCTTGGATTAATGCCTTTTCCTTCCACTAGAATGCAAGCTGCATGAGAGCAAGGACCGTGTCTGGTTTTCTTTAACATGCATGGCCCAGTGTCTAGAACATAGGCACACAATAAAATGTGTTAAAGCAAACAAAATGTTAAATGCCATTTGTTACTTCTTTTGCTTTTTTGTGGATCCTCCAGATAACAACTTTACTTCTTGGAACTTTGTAAGTTCAAAGTTGTATGGTTCTACTACCTCCTACAACCTGACTCTTCTGCCAAGTATTTATGAGACTAAGTTATCTTTTTACAAGACCTATTAGGGAAGACTAGTAAAATAACATTTATTAATTTATAATGCCATTTAACCTTTCTGGATTCATGGCAAAACCATAATGGATTGAAAGGATAAGACTTGTCATCTGGTATGGAATTTGTCTGGCTCAAAACACTTATCCAAAAAATTAATGTTGTTAAGATTTCTTTATTTGAAAAGAGCACCTCTTATTTTTAGAAAATCTGGATTACACAGCTGGGTGACAGATGTATATGTGTCATAGTCTTCTAGGGGAGCAAGAGGATGTTGGCTCTGTGATCACATTGTTTTGAGTGGAATGATTTTCTTACATTAGATAGCATCATGTGTTCCATCTGAATGTGATGGCAGCCAACACCGCCTATGTGTCACATTTTTTGTGTGCAAATCATGCAATGTCTTTGATACATTTTTCTTACCATTTGTGTGAATCTGAATTGGGGCAGTTATATTTCAAGCAGATTAAAATGATAAGTAAATGTTTATTTAGGACTGAAGGGAGATTCTCACCATGTTCATTAATTTGATGGTAGTTAAATGAAGACTTCGTTTAAATGTGTCTATTTTTCAACTCTGGCTTCCTCTCCTATTTTAATATCTAATTGTTGTCTCATGCATTTAAATGAGGCTATGCATGTAATTTAAGTAAGTTAATTAAACTGGGTGTTATTCTAGTTATCTAATGGCATAATATTTAATATTTTCATACAATAGATATTCACACACATTGATAGGGAGGTAGTAAAGGATGGTGGGGACTAGGGTGAACTGGATAATATATGTCTATTTTAAAGGGAAGTATACATTATTTAACTCCCTAATTGTGGGGTCAGTGTTTCTAGAACTTCTGACTTTTTCTGGAGAAGTCAGAAATCTGGATCTTATGTGAAACATCCAGTGTTAAAATAATTTTTTAAAACTTTGCAAAACAGTTCAAATAAATCTGTGGAGCTCATGTGAGATAAAGGTCCTTTGACCTTTTTGGTATAGTGGCAATATTGTGTATTGGAAAATACATGGATTTTGGAGACAGGTGGACCGGAGTTTGAATTCTGGTGCAGACAGTTACTTGTATGGCTGGACAGTTACTTTAGCCCTTTTGAAACTTTGTGTCCTAATTTTTGAAATGAAAATGTTATAGTCTTTTTTAACCACTGTAATAGAAATAATAGATAGTGATTTTTACTACCTTGACTCACTGTAACTAAACTAAACTTTCTTCTCATTTCCAAACAGTCTCCAGTCTTTAATTATTTGCATCCAGGCTTCCTCTGATAACCCTAAGGTATGGTGACCACATAATCATAATTATTTATCTTGTACATCCAGCCAAACACACTCCACACTTTGACAATGGCAAATAAGTTTTAAGTTGAAAAATAAAACAGATCCTGTACACAAAGCATCTGGAAGATGATATCCTAATGGGAAGTACTTCAGTTATTTTTATAGGGAGGATGGTGACCAAATGTGTTTTATCATCAATAAGGAATGATCAGGTAGAATGAGCAAGCTGTGGCTCTAAAGAATAAGCGTAGATATGCATGGATGAGGAACATAGACCTATGAATTGTTAAATATCAGTTATAGTTATTGGTAGCATTGGAATTGATTCTTCCAAGCATTCCAAAATTGAAAATCAAAACTTCTATAGGAAACAAGGTTGCCTGTCTCATCCTCAAGTTCAGCTAGGGTATTCATAGAATCAGTTAGTGAGATAAGTCTTTCTGTAAACTAGGCTCACCAAGTTTCTGGTGGTTTATTCAAATTTCAATCAGCTCTTGAGAAATTATAAAATAGTTGTAATTCAAAACCAGTTATTAGACAGAAGAACCTCATTAACATATAAAAATGTTTACTGGGAACTAGATACAAACTAATATATTGATTGGCCAGGCCTATGCAGTGGTGCTTAAAATGTCAGGTCAAATATGCCCAAATTCCAGTTCTCCTCGATGTTTGGTGTCAAAGAGACAAAACATCTGGATGACTGGATAAATAATTTTATTAAATTGATTTAATGTTTGACATTATGTAGACACATCCTAAAGTAATCATGTTCCATGTAAAGTGTAAATAGCAAACTCAACAAGTCTAATTAATAATTCTTGGGACTTCCCTGGTGGCACAGTGGTTAAGAGTCTGCCTGCCACAGCAGGGGACATGGGTTCGATCCCTGGTCTGGGAAGATCCCATATGCCACAGAGAAACTAAACCCATGAGCCACAACTACTGAGCCCACATGCTGCAACTACTGAAGCCCACATGCCTAGAGCCCGTGCTCAGCAACAAGAGAAGACACCGCAATGAGAAGCCTGTGCACCACAATGAAGAGGAACCCCTGCTCACCACAACTAGAGAGAGCCCGCGTGAAGCAATGAAGACCCAATGCAGCCAAAAATAAAAAATAAATTCATAGAGTAAACTTTAGAAACTTTCTAGTTTAATCCCTGTATCTTACATGTGAGGAAACAGAGTCTTAGAAAATTAAATGACTTGGACAACATCAAATGACTTCGAGTCTCTGCCTCTTATTTTAATATATTTTCTGCCATAGTTGAGCTGATCATATTGAAAGAAGAGGGCAAAAGATTAATGAAGAAAAATAGCCCTCCCCCAAAGAAACTGAAATTCCTATTTTGAATATAAGAAGCAGTATATTAACACTGTCTTTACATTCGTAATCTAAAAATCTTAAATATTTCAAGAGATAAGATCAGGTACACAAAATGCAGAAGAGAAAAGAACATTAATATTTTTAAAAATATCATCCCTTGTACTGAAAGGCTTACAGGTGGAAATTCGTCAGTTTACCCAGACTCAAATGCCTTCTAGCAGCTCAACGATTTCTAGGAGTATAGAGTTCTGAAAACAGCTGCCTGCATTTAGGGGCAGTTCATTTTTCAAGATGAATTCTATTCTTTGTACCTCTGAAAAGAAAATGTCTGCATGCAGTGATACTCATCTTGAGGCCATATGCATGGAGAATATAAATTCTTAGATCCCAGAAATGGACTAATACAAAGTATATATAATTGTTTATTATATAGATTTTAAAAAGGCATGAAAACCCAGAGGGGAAAGCAAGACATTCAATGAAGAGTCAGTGAAAATCCTCCAATATCCTCCAATATAGTTAGGCTTCATAAGTTTATGCTAGTCGAATGAATGATTAAGCCACTGATTTTGTTGTTGTTATATGGTGTTTCTTTACATAATTCAATGTTTCAAGAAAGATTTTTTTAACATCTTTGTTAGAGTATAATTGTTTTACAATGTCGCATTAGTTTCTGCTGTATAACAAAGTGAATCAGCTATATGTATACATATATCCCCATATCCCCTCCCTCTTGCACCTCCATCCAACTCTCCCTATCCCACTCCTCTAGGTGGTCAAAAAACACTGAGCTGATCTCCCTGTGCTATGCAGCTGCTTCCCACTAGCTATCTATTCTACATTTGCTAGTGTATATATGTCAATGTTACTCCCACACTTCATCCCAACTTACCCTTCCCACTCCCCATGTCCTCAAGTCCATTCTCTATGTCTGTGTCTTTATTCCTGTCTTGCCCTTAGGTTCATCTGAACCATTTTTTAGATTCCATATAAATATGTGTTAGCATACGATATTTGTTTTTCTCTTTCTGACATACTTTACTCTGTAACAGACTCTAGGTCCACCCACCTCACTACAAGTAATTCAATTTTGTTTATTTTTATGGCTGAGTAATATTCCATTGTATATATGTGCCACATCTTCTTTATCCATTCATCTGTCAATGGACATTTAGGTTGCTTCCATGTCCTGGCTATTGTAAATAGTGTGGCAATGAACATTGTTGTACATGACTCTTTTTGAATTATGGTTTTCTCAAGGTATATGTCCAGTAGTGGGATTGCTGGCTCATATGGTAGTTCTATTTTTAGTTTTTTAAGGAACCTCCATACTGTTCTCCATAGTGGCTGTATTAATTTACATTCCCATCAACAGTGTAAGAGGGTTCCCTTTCTCTACACCCTCTCCAACATTTATTGTGTGTAGATGTTTTGATGATGGCCATTCTGACTGGTGTGAGGTGATACCTCATTGTAGTTTAGATTTGCATCTCTCTAATGATTAGTGATGTTGAGCATCCTTTCATGTGTTTGTTGGCAAACTGTATATCTTCTTTGGAGAAATGTCTATTTAGGTCTTCTCCCCAGTTTTGGATTGGGTTGTTTGTTTTTCTGATATTGAGCTGCATGAGCTGCTTGTAAATTTTGGAGGTTAATCCTTTGTCAGTTGCTTCATTTGCAAATATTTTCCCTGGTTCTGAGGGTTGTCTTTTCATCTTGTTTACGATTTCCTTTGCTGTGCAAAACCTTTTAAGTTTCATTAGGTCCCATTTGTTTATTTTTGTTTTTATTTCCATTTTTCTAGGAGGTGGGTCAAAAAGGATCTTACTGTGATTTATGTCATAGAGTGTTCTGCCTATGTTTTCCTCTAAGACTTTCATAGTGTCTGGCCTTACATTTAGGTCTTTAATCCATTTTGAGTTTATTTTTGCATATGGTGTCAAGAAGTGTTCTAATTTCATTCTTTTTTTTTTTTTTTTTTGCAGTATGTGGGCCTCTCACTGTTGTGGCTTCTCCCTTTGTGGAGTACAGGCTCCAGACGCGCAGGCTCAGCGGCCATGGCTTACGGGCCCAGCCACTCCACGGCATGTGGGATCCTCCCAGACCGTGGCACGAACCCATATCCCCTGCATCGGCAGGCGGACTCTCAACCACTGTGCCGCCAGAGAAGCCCTAATTTCATTCTTTTACATGTAGCTATCCAGTTTTCCGAGCACCATTTATTAAAGAGGCTGTCCTTTCTCCACTGTACATTCCTGCCTCCTTTATCAAAGATAAGGTGACCATATGTGCATGGGTTTATCTCTGGGCTTTTTATCCTATTCCATTGATTTTCATTTCTGTTTTACTGCCAGTACCATACTGTCTCAATAATTGTAGCTTTGTAGTATAGTTGGAAGTCAGGGCGACTTACTCCTGCAGCTGCGTTTTCCTTTCTCGAGATTGCTTTGGCTATTCGGGGTCTTTTGTGTTTCCATACAAATTATGAAATTTTTTGTTCTAGTTCTGTGAAAAATGCCATTGGTAGTTTGATAGGGATTGCATTGTGCTTTGGGTAGTATAGTCATTTTCACAATGTTGATTGTTCCAATCCAAAAAAATGGTATCTGTCTCCATCTGTTTGCATCATCTTCAATTTCTTTCATCAGTGCCTTATAGTTTTCTGCATACAGGTCTTTTGTCTTCTTAGGTAGGTTTATTTCTAGGTATTTTATTCTTTTTGTTGCAATCGTAAATGGGAGTGTTTCCTTAATTTCTCAGATTTTGCATCATTAGTGTATAGGAATGGAAGAGATTTCTGTGCATTAATTTTGTATCTTGCTACTTTACCAAATTCATGGATTAGCTCTAGTAGTTTTCTGGTAGCATCTTTAGGATTCTCTATGTATAGTATCATGTCATCTGCAAATAGTGACAGTTTTGCTTCTTCTTTTCTGATTTGGATTCTTTTTATTTCTTTTTCTTCTCTGATTGTTGTGGCTAAAATTTCCAAAACTATGTTGAATAATAGTGGTGAGAGTGGGCAACCTTGTCTTCTTCCTGATCTTAGCAGAAATGGTTTTAGTTTTTCACCATTGAGAATGATGTTGGCTGTGGGTTTGTCGTATATGGCCTTTAGTATGTTGAGGTAGGTTCCCTCTATGCCTACTTTCTGGAGAGTTTTTTTTTATCATAAATGGGTGTTGAATTTTGTCAAAACCTTTTTCTGCATCTATTGAGATGATCATATGATTTTTATACTTAAGTTTGTTAATATGGTGTATCACACTGATTGATTTTCATATATTGAAGAAACCTTGCATTCCTGAGATAAACCACACTTGATCATGGTGTATGGCCCTTTTAAGGTGCTGTTGGATTCTGTTTGCTTGTATTCTTTTGAGGATTTTTGCATCTATGTTCATCAGTGATATTGGCCTATAGTTTTCTTTCTTTGTGACATCTTTGTCTGGTTTTGGTATCAGGGTGATGGTGACCTTATAGAATGAGTTTGGGAGTGTTCCTCCCTCTGCTATATTTTGGAAGAGTTTGAGAAGCATAGATGTTAACTATTCTCTAAATGTTTGATGGAATTCACCTGTGAAGCCATCTGGTCCTGGGCTTTTGTTTGTTGGAAGATTTTTAATCACAGTTTCAATTTCAGTGTTTGTGATTGGTCTGTTCATATTATCTATTTCTTCCTGGTTCAGTCTAGGAAGGTTGTGCGTTTCTAAGAATTTTTCCATTTCTTCCAGGTTTTCCATTTTATTGGCATAGAGTTACTTGTAGTAATCTCTCATGATCCTTTGTATTTCTGTAGTGTCAGTTGTTACTTCTGCTTTTTCATTTCTAATTCTGTTGATTTGAGTCTTCTCCCTTTTTCTCTTCATGAGTCTGGCTAATGGTTTATCAATTTTGTTTATCTCCTCAAAGAACCAGATTTTAGTTTTATTGATCTTTGCTATCATTTCCTTCATTTCTTTTTCATTTATTTCTGATCTGATCTTTATGATTTCTTTTCTTCTGCTAACTTTGGGTTTTTTGTTCTTCTTTCTCTAATTGCTTTAGGTGTAAGGTTAGGTTGTTTATTTCAGATTTTTCTTGTTTTTTGAGGTAGGATTGTATTGCTATAAACTTCCCTCTTAGAACTGCTTTTGCTGCATCCCATAGGTTTTGGATGGTCGTGTTTTCATTGTCATTTGTTTCTAGGTATTTTCTGATTTCCTCTTTGATTTCTTCAGTGATCTCTTGCTTATTTAGTAACGTATTGTTTAGGCTCCATGTGTTTGTATTTTTTTACAGGTTTTTTCCTGTAATTGATATCTAGTCTCATAGCATTGTTCTCAGAAAATATACTTGATACAATTTCAATTTTCTTAAATTTACCAAGGCTTGATTTGTGACCCAATATATGATCTATCCTGGAGAATGCTCCATGAGCCCTTGAGAAGAAAGGGTATTCTGTGTTTTTGATGGCATGTCCTAGAAGTATCAAATAAGAACAGCTGGTCTAATGTGTCAGTCAAAGCTTGTGTTTCCTTAGTTATTTTCATTTTGGATGATCTGCCCATTGGTGAAAGTGGGGTGTTAAAGTCCCCTACTATTATTGTGTTACTGTTGATTTCCCCTTTTATGGCTGTTAGCACTTGCCTTAATAATTGAGGTGCTCCTATATTGGGTACATATGTATTTACAATTGTTATATCTTCCTCTTGGATTGATCCCTTGATCATTATGTAGTGTCCTTCTTTGTCTCTTGTAATATTCGTTATTTTAAAGTCTATTTTGTCTGATATGAGAATTGCTACTCCAGCTTTCTTTTGATTTCCATTTACATGGAATAGGTTTTTCCATCTCCTCACTTTCAGTCTGTATGTGTCCCTAGGTCTGAAGTGGATTTCTTGCAGACAGCATATATAAGGGTCTTATTTTGTATCCATTCAGCCAGTCTGTGTCTTTTGGTTGGAGCATTTAATCCATTTACATTCACAGTGATTATTGATATGTATGTTCCTATTACCATTTTCTTAATTGTTTTGGGTTTGTTTCTGTAGTACTTTTCCTCCTCTTGTGTTTCCTGCTTAGAGAAGTTCCTTTAGCATTTGTTGTAAAGCTGGTTTGGTGGTGCTGAATTCTCATAGCTTTTTCTTGTCTATAAAGCTTTTGATTTCTCCACTGAATTTGAATGAGATCCTTGCCAGGTAGAGTGATCTTGGTTGTAGGTTTTTCCTTTTCGTTTTAAATATGTCCTGCCACTCCCTTCTGGCTTGCAGAGTTTCTTTTCAAAGATCATCTGTTAACCTTATGGGGATTCCCTTGTATGTTATTTGTTTCTTTTCCCTTGCTGCTTCTAATATATTTTCTTTATATTTAATTTTTGATAGTTTGATTAATATGTGTCTTGGCATGTTTCTCTTTGGATTTATCCTGTATGGGATTCTCTGTTCTTCCTGGACTTGATTGACTATTTCCTTTCCCATGTTAGGGAAGTTTTCAGGTATAATCTCTTCAAATATTTTCTCAGACCCTTTCTTTTTCTCTTCTTCTTCTGGGACCCCTATAATTTGAATGTTGGTGCATTTAATGTTGTCCCAGAAGTCTGTGAGACTCTCCTCAATTCTTTTCATTCTCTTTTCTTAATTCTGTTCAGCGGTAGTTATTTCCACTATTTTATCTTCCAGGTCACTTGTCCATTCTTCTGCCTGTTATTCTGCTATTGATTCCTTCTAGAGAATTTTTAATTTAATTTATTGTGTGGTTCATCATTTCTTCCTTGCTCCTTAGTTCTTCTAGGTCTTTGTTAAACATTTCTTTTATTTTCTCCATTCTATTTCCAAGATTTTGGATCATCTTTACTATCATTACTCTGAATTCTTTTTCAGGTAGACTGTCTATTTCCTCTTCATTTGTTAGGTCTGGTGGGTTTTTGCCTTGCTCCTTCATCTGCTGTGTGTTTCTCTGTCTTCTCATTTTGATTAACTTACTGTGTTTGGGGTCTCCTTTTCCCAGACTGCAAGTTCTTAGTTCCTGTTGTTTTTGGTGTCTGCTCCCAGTGGGTAAGATTCACTCAGTGGCTTGTGTAGGCTCCTGGTGGAGGGAACTGGTGCCTGTGTTCTGGTGGGTGCGACTGGATCTTGTCTTTCTGGTGGGCAGGTCCACCTCTGGTGGTGTGTTTTGGGGTTTCTGTGAACTTATTATGATTTTAGGCAGCTTCTCTTCTAATGGGTGGGATTGTGTTCCTGTCTTGCTACTTGTTTGGCATGGGACATCCAGAACTGGAGCTTGCTGGCTGTTGGGTGGAGCTGAGTCTTAGGGTTGAGACAGAGATCTCTGGGAGAGCTCTTGCCAATTTATATTGCATGTGGCTGGGAGGTCTCTGGTGGTCCAGTGTCCTGGACTCAGTTCTCCTACATCAGAGGCTCAGGCCTGCCACCCTGCTGGAGCATCAAGACCCTGTCGGCACATGGCTCAGAAGAAATAGAAGGGAAAAAAAAAGGAAGAAAATAATATAAAATAAAATTTAAACAATTTTAAAAAATAATAAAATAAAAAGAGTGCTACCAAACCAATAAACAATTTCACCAATGATAACAAGCACTAAAAACTAAACTCGTTGTTGTCTATTCAGGTATTCCACAGAATCAGTGTTAATCAAATTGATTGTGGGGATTTAATCCACTGCTCCTGAGGCTGCATGGAGAAATTTCCGTTTCTCTTCTTTGTTCGCACAGCTCCTGGGGTTCAGCTTTGGTTTTGGCCCTACCTCTGTGTGTAGGTCAACCTCAGGTGTTTGTTCCCACCCAGACAGGAGGGGGTTAAAGCAGCAGCTGATTAGGGTTCTCTTGCTCTCTCAGGCCTGGGAGAGGGAGAGGTATTTTAGTTATAATTGGAATGTGGGGCAAGCCTGCAGCACCAGAGGCCAGCATAACATTGCAAAGCCTGAGGCATACCATGTGCTCTCCCGGGGAAGTTATCCCTGGGTCTTGGGACCCTGGCAGTGGCATGCTGCACAGGCTCACAGGTGGGTGTGGTTAGTGCCTGTGCTTGCACACAAGATTCTTGGTAGCAGTGGCAGCAGAGTTAGCGTTTCATGCCTGTCTCTGGGGTCTGAGCTGATAGCCGCAGATTGCACCCTTCTCTGGAGCTCACTTAGGTGGTGCTCTGCCTTCTGTGGGCACACAGGGAAGGAATCCCCTCTCCTCGTGGATCCTGAAACAATGATCTCTTGCCTCTTGGGCAAATACAGACTTTTTCCCTCTCTCCCTGCTGGCTAGCTGTGGCACACTAGTTCCCTTCAGGCTGTCTTCATGCAGCCATCCCCAGTCCTCTCCCCTGGTGTTTGACCTTTGAAGCCTGAGCATCAGCTCCCAGCTCCTACCCACCCCAGTGGGTGAGCAGACAAGCCTCTCAGGCTGGTGAGTGCTGGTCGGCACCCATCCTCTGTGGGGGAACCTCTCCGCTTTGCCCTCTGCACCCCTGTTGCTGCGCTCTCCTCCGTGGCTCCGAAGCTTCCCCTCCACCCGCCCCCCTTCTCCACCAGTGAAGGGTCTTCCTAGTGTGTGGAAACTTCCTCCTTCACAGCTCTCTCCCAGAAGTGCAGGTCCCATCCCTATTCTTTTGTCTCAGTTTTTTCTTTTTCCCTACCCAGGTATGTGGGGAGTTTCTTGCCTTTTGGGAAGTCTGAGGTCTTCTGCCAGGGTTTAGTAGGTGTTCTGTAGGAGTTGTTCCACATGTAGATGTATTTTTGATGTGTTTGTGGAGAGGAAGGTGATCTCCACGTCTTACTCTTCTACCATCTTGAAGGTCCCCCTTCAAGAAAGACTTGCCAAATTCATGATTGGATGGCTTTAAATAGAATCATTTATTGTGGATTTAATTTTTAAAATAAAATAATAAAAACTATATTTTAGATTATGATTTTACTCAGCATGAATACAAATTAATGTGAGAGTCTCCCACTAGCCTCCATTTTTATGGAGGGACTGACAAATACAAGCTGATCCATGGAGTGGATTGAATGGAGCTGGACACGAGTATTTTTATACCATTTAAATATAATGTAAAAAATGCTAAAATTGAAATGCATTAACTGGAGAAAAAAAGAAGGCAGCAAATTATAGGAAGAGAAAAGAGCTAGTAAAAAAATAGCTAAGTTTGAGTGATTTTGAAATGATAGGTAATAGGTTACTATGTATCAACTTTCTTAAAATTTTATTCTGGTAGCCAGGTATAAAATTAATTACAGAATGGAGCATGGAAATAGGAATTTAGAAACCAGGCATGGTATTCATTTGAAAATGATAAAGTATTTTCAATTGTTAGCTTTGATTATTATTTCTTTTACTATTATGCTACCTCATATATAATTTAGTTCTTTTTTTACCCTTCTATTCTAATTGCTGGTTAAGTACCTTACTGTTGATTGACAAATTATTTGGAGCTCTAAAACATAAAAATTTTTAGAGCTTTTTTAGGAATTTTCATTACTCAGAAATATACAGTGAGCATAGTGAGAAATATAAATTTAAGGTATTATGTGACCTTAAGAATTGGATTTTATAAAATTTGATACAGTAATATAATCCTGTAGTTGTAATTTTGGAAAAATAAACTGCCTATGGTTTCTTAGACTGATGTCTTACATCCAATTACACCCGTGGTTCATTATGTCATATCATTGTGGGACTATGTTGCCAAATATTTTTGGTAAAGATAAAATTCACTGCCACTTGGAAGGGTGACTGCTTTGTTGTTGTGTGTTTATGTTTTTTATTTTTTTATTGATTATAAGATTGACCCAGTGTTCATCTCAGAATAAATTGTTTTGCAGTATGGAATCAAATGTATTGTTTTCCAAGTAGGCTTGGTTGATGTTAAAATGATTGGCAAATACTCTATATGAAGAGGAATGTACCCACATTATCATAATATTTTTCTTTAAATTATATTTTATCTTATCACAGCCTTTTTATTTCATACATATTTCATATGGAATATAAATCTGTTTTCCCTTTTCTAACCATAACCTAAAGCTATTTCTCAATTCTTTTCTCTCCAAAGCCTTTTTCTCAGTCTCACTTTCACCACACCCATGTCTAATTTCAACCAAAAGGAATTCATATTTTCTAACAAAATGATTGGGCTGGGAGCATTCTGGCAGATAGAATGTATCTTTAGGGTAAGTCCTGATTTGGGGAGTGTTTCTCTGATAAGCATAGTGGAGCGTGATAGAGTATTATGCATCATTAAAGTGGCTCTCAACATAAAGTTTATAGATATAACACAGAGTTGGAAAATATTCTTTTAGTTTACAGCATTTTCTTTTATTGTTTGAAAAGGCAGAAGTGTAAAAGGATAAAGCAATACGGTATAATCTAAGAGTATTTTTTCCTATGTTACTTTGGTTGTTTCTATTCCATGAACATCTTTCTTTTCATTTCAGAATATAAGTAAAGTTGATGTGAAGGAAGAACACAGACAGGAGTGAATGTTTCTTAAAATAAGTTAGCAGTTGAAAAAATGATTCTATTCAGTACGTTGTCAGAAGAGCCACCCCTGATTCTCATCAGTATTATGACAATGAATAATATTTGATAATTAGGACAATTAGTTACTCTAAATTGCAATTGAATAGCAACATAATTCAAGTTTCTACCCTAAGAGCTTTATATACAATAAACCATCATTTGTGGCTTGAGCAAATTCCTTGAGCATTTTTTGCCTCAATTTGCTCATCAGTAAAACGGGGATAACAGTTGTACCTAACTCATAGTGTTTTGCTTTGTTTCGGTAAGGCTTAAATGTAAAGAACTAGAATAGTACCTGGAACATATGATGTACAATTTAAGTATTACAACATCATTATTATTGTCAGCCACTGAGTTGTAATGAACGTGGATTCCTTAGACACTGTTCATGATTTTTTTCACTTTGGTTTACTAATGATCAAAGAATTAAGTTGAGCAACCTGTACTTGAGATATACACCATATTGAGGACACAAGTGTGTACCTCAACTCCTTGTTTGATCTCTTGTTGTTCATAGAGGAACACCTGATGTTTATGGGTCAGTTTTAGACCATGAGATGTGAGGAATCTTTCACATGAGAGGATGCCAGTCTATGGGCTTGTGCATTTTATGTGAGTGGTATAGAAAGGGTCGTGTGGAACATAAGACTTTATCCTTTTAGCATATAAGTAATTTCTTGTTGAAGAAAAACAGTGTATCCATGATCTCTTTCTTACTGCATCAGTGAGCCTGACCATTTTTTACCAGAGTAACCAAGAGAAGTGACTCAGTCTCACTTTATTTAATACTTCCCAACAGAGGTAACTCACTTGTGTTTCCTCTGAACAGATGCAGCAAGACTGCAGAAGACTGGGTAAGTTGACTCACATGATTCTGAGGGCCTCCTTTGGCTATACCACATTCCTATGCATCACTTGCCCTGATATATTAAGGTAGGGATTATTCATGAATTATGAGAATCTACTGGGGAGACAGAGGTACCTAAGAAGAGAAAATATGAGGCCTTGTCACTTTGTTGCTTGCTTGTTTCTTAGGTCCTATTTATAGAACCGAAAGCTTGAAAAATGCTCAATATATACTTAATAACCTTTCTGTGACTTGCTTTTCTCTTCTCAACTTTTAGCAGGATTCTTACTTTCAGTTTGGTTGTTGGAAGGCGTAAGACTGTTACTCCTACTCTTTTAATCAAAAGTTGGAAAAGCACATAATGATAAATTTTTGAAAAACCCATCAGGGAACAGAGAACACAAAGCAACCTAAATAAACTAAAATCCAGAAAGTGACAAGCCCTTCATAAGAAAGAAGAGTGAAGAATCCCTTTTAACCGACATGGAGGGAGAAGTGTAATCCTCCATAGATGGGAATAAGGGAAAACCAGCCTAACATGACATTTCTAATGTGGGCTGGCATGACAGGTTAAATTCCACCAGAGCCTGAGACATAGAACAAAATGGAATTACTGCCAATTCTGTCCCTCTGTTATTTACTGAGTGCTAAAAATAAGGGTGGAGAGAGAAAGTTGAGTGAAACTCATAAAGATGACAGTTTTGCAGCTAAGGAACATTGGAGGAGGGATGGGGGAGCTGAGAGAACCCTCATCTCCTCCTGGCACTTTACGCTTAGCTCAGAAATCTTGGAACAGAACAGGAGAGCTGAGCAAAACTCCTCTAGGACAGTCTCTGCTTTCACAGAGTATAGAGAGTCCTCAGTTGATTTCTGAAGGCCAAGGGCAGGGTGGAATAGTGAAAAATAGCTTTCCTAAGATGAGAGACAGGACTGGAGAGCCAAGAGAATTCCTCAGTAACACAAAAAGTTAGCTGCAGAGTGTAAATAAAGGAGAATTCTCTCACATTTTAGAAAACAAGCTGTTCAGCCATGAAGAACACGCAGAATTTTGGAGCCTCATCAGTGCTTAGATCGAAGACCCTGATGAAGACAACTCCCAACACTGCCATCAAAACATTTGAATCCAGTAGTGAACTGAAGCAAACTAAAGTTACAACCTCAGACCCAGCTCAACCTAGAGTACACTTGTTCACCTTTCATCCTAGAAGTCTGACAAGAAGGGGTGTCCTCCTTTATGAAGATAAATATAATTTACTTTAGGCTCTACTGTATTTTTTAATAGATTTGTTGAGGTTTATTTCCTATGCCACACAAATAATTTATTTAAAGTGTACAATTTAATGGTTTTTAATATTCCTTATATGTACAATCCAACACTATGGTCAATTGTATAACATAGTCATCATCTTAAAAAGAAATCCAGCACATACTCTTTAGTTACCACCCCTGCCACCCTTTTACATATTTTGGACACAAGTTCCTCATCAGATATATGATTTGCAAATATTTTTGACCATTCTGTGGATTGTCTTTTTACTTTCTGGATAATGCCCTTTGAAACACAAAAGTTTTAAAATTCGATGACGTTCAATTTATCTATTTTTTCTTTTATTATTCATGCTTTTGGTGTCATATTTAAGAAATCGTGGCAAATCCAAGATCATGAAATTTATTTCTATGTTCTCTTCTAAGAATTTAATAGTTTTAGCTCTTTCATTTAGGCCTACAATAATTTTGTGTTAATTTTTTTATGGTATGACTTCAAAGTCAAACAATATTTTGACAACTGAATATGGCTATTCAGTTGTCTTAGCACTGATTGTTGACTATTTCTTTCTCCATTAGTTGGTCTCGGCAACCTTGTCAAAATTAGTTAACCGTAGATGTACAGGCTTATTTCTGGACTCTCAATTCTATTCCATCAGTTTGTATGTCTATCCTGTGTTATTATCACATAGTCTTTATTCACATTGCTTTTAGTGTAGTACATTTGAAATCAGGAAGTGTGAGTCTCTTCCTACTCTTTTCTGCTTTTTCAATATAGTTTTGCCTATTCAGGGACCCTTGCAATTCTATATGAATTTTAGAATCAGCTGGTCAATTTCTACAAAGAATTCAGCTAGGCTTCTCATAGAGATTGTGTTGAATTTATAGATCAGTTTGGGGAGTATTGCCACTCTAACAATGTTATGTCTTCCAATTCATGAACATGGGATGTTTTCCCAATAAATTATTTCTTCTTTAATTTCTTTCAACAATGTTTTTCTTATCGAGAATATAAGTTTTGCACTTCTTTAAAAATATTTGTTTTATTCTTTTCGATGTTATAGTAATTTATTTTGGTGTTACCAACATTTTCTATTTATTCATTAATAGAAAAGTGCACAGTGCAATCCCTCTATCTCAATCCAAGTACTCAGTGAAAGATTACAATAAACCCTGGATAGCACAGACATGATTTGTTTACCATGATTTAAACATTTTAAAACAACAATCAACATTTAGTACATCACATAACCACCTTTTAATATTATTTTATTAATTTTATTTTCAGATTGCTCATTGCAAATGTATAGAAATATAATTGATTTGTGTATATTTATCTTGTATTCTATAACCTTGACAAACTGGTTAATTAGTTTTAATGTCAGCTGATTCCTTAGGATATTTTATATACAAGATTATGTCTTATGAAAATAAAGATAGATTTACTTCTTTCTTTCCAATCTGATACTTTTTCATTCTATCTCTTGCCTAATTGCTCTGGCTAGAATCTTTAGTATAATGTTAAAGAAAAGAGGTAAAAAAGGAAATCCTTGTCTTGTTCTTGATCTTAGGGTGAAAGCATTCAGTCTTTCACCATTAGGTGTGATATTAGCTTTGGGGTTTTTGTAGATCTCCTTTATCAGGTTGAAGAAGTTCCCTTCTATTCCTAAATTGTTGAGTGGCTTTTTCTATGAGTGTCTATAGAGATAATCATGTATTTTTATTTTTTACTCTATAGATATAATGTATTACATTAATTGATTTTTGGATGTTAAAATAAACCTTGCATTCCTGGGATAAATCTCACATGGTCATGGTATATAATTTTTTAAATGATGGTGGGTTCAGTACAACAGTATTTTATTTAGGATTTTTGTCATCAATATTCACGAAATATTGGTCTGTAGTTTTCTTTTTTGTGATGTCTTTGCCTGGTTTTGGAGTCAGGGTAATATTGGCCTTATAGAAGGAGTTGGGAAGTATCCTCTCTTCTTTTATTTTCTACTTTATTTTTATATAAAAAATCTAGTAGAGAAGTTTTAAAAATCGCAAAACACATGAGCATGGAAGAAAATATGGCTGATGGTCAAAAAAAGAACATGTCAAGCAAGAAAAAAATTAAGATAGGTAACAGAGATTGCTCAGCTTTTGGAATTATCAGAGATTTTAAGATAACAATGAACAAATAACAATGAACTTACAAGTGAAGTTTAGGGAAACCAAATTAGAGATTAGAAGAAAGATTTTGTGGTATCATATTCTAAAAGCCAGAATATGATTCATGATTAATCTTAGTAAAACTTTATTTTTTATTTGTTGAAGAGTAACTATATAACTTCTAAGCACAGTTTTTTTGGTCCAGAGCTTATATTAGATTGTCTAACATTTCTTAAAATCAAATTTTAGATCTCTGAAACTTTGTTATCTTGTCTAACTCTTCTGCTAAAACATATTTCTGTTAAAACTTTTAAAACGGATGCAGTTAAATTCTGAGAACTAGGCTATGAAGAATCCTTGCAAGTTAAATAGAACCCAGAAGCAATTTAACCAACACTAGTCCTCTCATTATACTGCTATGTTGCCCTGTCACGTACATAGCCTGGTACCAAACACTCATTCATATAATTAACTTAGGGTAAAAAGACTTTAGTTAGGGATCTGGAGGAACTCTATTGAACACATAGTTAGGAAGGGTTTGCTGCCCCCAAATCAGTGTTAGTACACATCTCTGTTATAATAACAAAATGAAGAAATGAAGCAGTAATTGGCAATACAATTTCCTAGAACCAGATAACCTTATGCATACAAGCAAAGTCACTGTAAGCCACATATTTAGTGGCCAGATATTTTTATCTCAGCTCTATGGTGCAAGCTTAGGCTGTTTACTACAGATTGGAGAAATATAGATAGCAAATAAACCAATCATTGTGGGATTAATGTGCTCAGAACAGGTGAGACAAAGAGAATTCAGGACTGGAAATTGGGCTATGTAATAGAGAGAATAAAGAGGTGTAGAAGGACAGAATTTCTATCCCACAGAAGAAAAGTCGGGGGAAAAAAAGATGATGCAAGCAATAAACAGTAAAGATACTAAACTAACAAATCTGGGAAACAGGGAATCAGAATCCGAGAACGATATTTTCTTTCACAGAAAAATAGCAAAAGTAGTGCAAGGGAAAGTTGTCTCTGATCCAGTACTTAATGTGTGCCTACTTGTATTCTCTTTGCTCTAGGTCAGTGTGGGTGAACTTCGACGAAACAGCAAGGACAATAGTGGTTAGATAACAATAATTCACTACCGGTGAGTGAAGGAACAATAGTAGGATACAATATTATTTGTTTTATGGTATTTGAAGGCTCTGACATCTTAAAAAGTCTCTTCAGGAATTATATAACTCTAGTATATTTTGGAAATATATATAATATTCACTTTAATTCTGTTCCATGATATACTTCCTAATCGATGTCTATCTGTGCTCCACCTTAAGCCTCTTCTTTCTTTGCTAACACCATCAGGATGTCCCCTAAACCATCAACTCAAAGGTTGAATGAATTTAACGATGGTGTGGCAGTAAATGGAAGGACTACGCTGTAAACAACAAAAGAATGTCCAAAACTTAAATGTCTCTGAGTACTTGGACAAAGCTGTTTACCTTCTGTGAATTCAGTGACTTCATTGTGAAGTGAAGTTAGATTTAGTGGTGCTCAAGTCCCTCTCTGTCACTAAAATTCCATCTGAACATTTATCATATACAGTTATCCTCTGGTATCCATGAGGAATAGGTTCCAGAAACCCCTGCTGATACCAAAATCTGCAGATGCTCAAGTCCCTTATATAAAATGGTATAGTATTTGTATATAACCTACACACATCTTCCCATCTACTTAAATCATCTCTAGGTTATTATAATACCTAATATATTTTAAGTGCTATATAAATAGTTGTAAATACAATATAAATGCTATGTGAAATAGTTGGTGTACAAGAAAATTCAAGTTTCACTTTTTTTAACATTCTGGGTTTTTTTCTTTTTTTAACTGTTTTTGATCTCTGGTTGGTCGACTTCATGGATGCAGAACCCACAGATACAGAGGGCTAGCTATATTCTCTTCTCTTTAGCAAGTGCATAAAGGAAAATCAAAATAGAAATTCCTAACATTTTCCCAGGCTTGAGAGATACAACTTTTTAAAAAATTATGCCTGCAAAAGCAAGGTTTTTCAAAAACTGCTAGCTTGATCCTGATATTTATAAACTTGTTCTGAGCAATCAAGAAATTGACAGGTTTAAAGAGAAAAATATCAAACAACTAAGCTACATATTAAACATTTCTCTGTCATCCAAAATCATAGTCCATAAATCAGAGTTCTCTGACTATGAGAAAAATATTGGCACCATAAAAATGTCACTAATATTTCATTTCATTTAGAAGTACAGCAAAGGCAATGCTTCAAGTTATAAAATATTGATTGACTGAAAGGTCATATAATTGTTTCTCATGGTACATATGGTCCATTGACCTAAACAGAACATTGTGCCCTCACTTAAAGAAAAAAAACAGAAGAAAATTTCTGTTTAATGTAAGGTCTAAGTCCTTTCCCTTTCCATAGAAAACCTTTTTCACTAGTTCCAAACATACACATTTTCATTTTCTATCCTGAGAGTTACACACTCAAATGACTACAGCAGTCAGAAAGGCAACACAGATGAGTTGAGGAGGATAGGTGCAGATGTGGTGAGAGTGGACACACACCCTGATAAAGGGAGTAGAGTCTACTTACCTCCAACCAGTTGTCAGGTAGTAAAAATTGGCTACTTGTTCACAAGCCATTTTCTTTTCCTCTTGAATGCACAGCTAAAATATATACCCCAGTCTTCATTGCCATTAGGTGAGGCATGTGGTTTACTTCTGGCTCATGAAACAAGAGTGAGAGTGACAAACACCATATTTAGGCCTGGATCATAAAACCCACCATGCTTAATTCTCTATTCTCTTTCTTCTTTCCCCTGCTGAATAGAAAGAACTCTAAAGACCTGGAGTATGGTGCAATTATAAAATAAAATGAGCTTGTGCTCTTGATATATCACTCAGTGGAGTGTTATCCAGAAAAGATACCAGATCAAAAACACCTTTGTTGAACCATTGCTTTGGAAAGAAATAAATATTAATTGTGTTAAGCTATTGAAAATTTGCAGTTGTTTATTATTGAATTCAGCCTATCCTGAAAAACTTATACTGCCATGCTGAAAAGTAAGCTCAGAATTTCAAGACAAACCAGGAATCTGAAGTGTAATATGAAATCTCTCAGTTAGTAAATATTGACAAATAATTCAAACATTTTAAAAGCATCACTCTCCCTAAGCAAACATGCTGTGAACTAGATGTGATCTTCAAGCCGTATGTTTAAGCCTGTTTTAGCCATAATGGATCACCCATTATTTCCTGAACATTCCCTACAATTTCCAGACAAACACATAGATTCACAATGCTCCCTCAGCCTGGATGTCCTTCCTCATCTCTTTCTTCAAGGAAGGCATCCCTGATCCTTTAATTTATATGGATAATTAAGGCTTTATTTGGTATAGAAATGAAATACATTTGGTATAGTATTAAATTTACTTGGTATATAAATTTAAAAGATTCATGCACATAGTAAGCATAAAATAAATGAATAGCGAGCTCTTATCAAGGAAAGATGCTTACTCCTTGGGAAGTGTGTAAACAGTAGAAGGAGACATAGAGGGAGATTAACAAAGAAAGTGAGGAAATAATCATACAATAAATAAAATTTTGAAAATAAGGTATAGTCTTCTAGAATAAAATTAATACTTCTCTCTCCATATTTTTTCCCTCAAATTAAAGTCAGACAAGTATATTAAAACTTCTCCTTTAAAATAATTTTGCAGAGGGAATCCATTATTCAAGGACATTTCACAGTCCAGATTTATCATCATTTTTCAGAGAAAAGTGGTAGAGTAGGTTTGCATTGGAGGAAGGTAACATCTTCTTGATTTCTTACATGTGATGAAATTGTGCCATAAAAATTAGGTAGAGAAACATTAAAGCAATAAAAGTTTAGGTGATTGAACTGTGGTTGAAAAAGCAGATACACCAACACACACTCATTCATGATAAAAACTCTCAGAAACCTAGGAATAGAGGGGAATTGTTTCAACTTGATGGTGACATCACACTTCATGGTGAGAAACTTAAAGCTTTTTCACCAAGATCAAATACAAGAAAAGGATAGCCCCTTTCACCATGCCTGTTCAACATCATTAGGGCAGTTCTTCCTAATGCAATAAGGCAAGAAAAGAAAACAAACCATATACAGATTGGGAAGGAAGAAATAAAACTATCTTTGTTCACAGATGACATGAACATCCATGTAGAAAATCCAAAAAAATTGACAAAAATCTCCTGAAACGAATAAGCAATTATAACAAGGTTGAAGAATACAAGCATGGTACACAAAAGTCAACTATAACAAGAAGACCTTCAAGATGATGGAGGAGTAAGACATGGAGATCACCTTCCTCCTCACAAATATATCAGAAATACATCTACATGTGGAAAAACTCCTACAGAACACCTACTGACGCTGGCAGAAGACCTCAGACTCCCCAAAAGGCAAGAAACTCCCCACATACCTGGGTAGGGCAAAAGAAAGAACAAAGATGAAAGAATAGGGACAGGACCTGCATCTCTGGGAGGGAGCTGTGAAGGAGGAAAAGTTTCCATGCACTAGGAAGCCCCTTCACTGGTGGAGACAGGGAGTGGTGGTGGGGAAGCGTCAGAGCCATGGAGGAGAGTGTAGCAATTGGTGTGCAGAAGGCAAAGCAGAGAGATTACTGCACAGAGGGTAGGTGTTAAACAGCACTCACCAGCCTGAGAGGCTTGTCTGCTCACCCTCCAGGGCAGGTGGGGGCTGACAGCTGAGGCTCCTTGTTCGGTGGTCAGATCCCAGGGAGAGGACTGGGGTTGGCTGCGTGAACACAGCCTGAAGGGGGATAGTATGCCATAGCTAGCTGGGAGGGAGTCTGGGAAAATGTCTGGACCTGCCTAGGAGGCAAGAGATCATTGTTTCAGGGTATGTGAGGAGAGGGGATTCAAAACACTGCCTAAATGAGCTCCAGAGATGGGAGAGAACTGAGGGTATCAGTGCCGACCCCAGAGATGGGCATGAAATGCAAGGCTGCTGCTGCAGCCACCAAGAAGCCTGTGTGCAAGCACAGGTCACTATCCACACCCATCCTCCTGGGAGCCTGTGCAGCCTGCCACTGCCAGCGTTCTGTGATCCAGGGACAACTTCCCCAGGAGAACACATGGAGTGCCTCAGGCTATTGCAACATCACGCTGCTCTCTGCCACCACAGGCTCGCCCTGTGTTCCTTACCCCTCCCTCCCCCTGGCCTGAGAGAGCCAGAGCCCCCTAATCAGCTGCTACTTTAACCTTGTCTTGTCTGAGTGAAGAACAGACGCCCTCAGGCAACCTACATGCAGAGGAAGGGCCAAATCCAAAGCTGAACCCCAGGAGCTGTGTGAGCAAAGAAGAGAAAGGGAAATTTCTCCCAGCAGCCTCAGGAGAAGTGGATTAAATCTCTACAATCAACTTGATGTACCCCGCATCTGTGGAAAACCTGAATAGACCATGAATCATCCCAAAATTGAGGTGGTGGACTTTGGAAGCAACTGGAGACTTGGGGTTTCCTTTCTACTTCTAATTTGTTTCTGGTTTTATGTTTATCTTAGTTTAGTATTTAGAGTTTATTATCATTGGTAGCTTTGTTTATTGATTTGTTTGCTCTCTTCAGTTTTTTTTAATATGTATATTGTTTTCCTTTTTCTCTTTTTGTGAGTGTGTATGTGTATGCTTCTTTGTGTGATTTTGTTTGTATAGCTTTGCTTTTACCATTTGTCATTGGGTTCTGTCTGTCCATTTTTTTATCTTTCAGTATAGTTTTTAGCACTTGTTATCATTGGTGGATTTGTTTTTTGGTTTGGTTTCTTTCTTCTTTCTTTCTTTTTTTATTACTTTTTAATTTTCTTAAATTTTTAATAATTAAATTTTTTAAATTTTAATAACTTTATTTTATTGTTTTCTTTCTTTCTTTCTTTCTTTCTTTCTTTCTTTCTTTCTTTCTTTCTTTCTTTCTTTCTTCTTTCTTTCTTTCTTTCTTTTTTCCTCCCTTTTCTTCTGAGCTGTGGGGCTGACAGGGTCTTGTTGCTCCGCCTGGGTGTCAGACCTGTGCTTCTGAGGTGGGAGAGTCGAGTTCAGGACATTGGTCCACCAGAGACCTCCTGGCTCCATGTAATATCAAATTGTGAAAGCTCTCCCAGAGATCATCATCTGAACACTAAGACCCAGCTCCACTCAACGACCAGCAAGCAAGACTGCTGGACACCCTACGCCAAACAACTAGCAAGAAGGAACACAAGCCCACCAGTAGCAAAAAGCTGCTTAAAATCATAAGTTTAGAGACACCCCAAAACACACCACTGGATGCGGTGCTGTCCAACAGAAAGACAAGATCCAGTCACACCCACCAGAACACAGACACCAGTCCCCTCCACCAGGAAGCCTACAGAACCCACTGAACCAACCTGACCCCCTGGGGGCAGACACCAAAACAATGGGGACTAGGAACCTGCAGCCTGCGAAAAGGTGACCCCAAACACAGTAAGTTAAGCAAAATGAGAAGACAGAGAAACACATGGCAGATGAAGGAGCAAGGCAAAAACCCACCAGACGTAACAAATGAAGAGGAAATAGGCAGTCTACCTGAAAAAGAATTCAGAATAATCATAGTAAAGATGATCCAAAAACTTGGAAATAGAATGGAGAAAATAAAAGACACGTTTAACAAAGACATAGAAGAACTAAGGAGCAAACAAAAAATGATGAAACACACAATAAATTAAATTAAAAATTCTCTAGAAGGAACCAATAGCAGAATAACAGAGGCAGAAGAATGGACAAGTGACCTGGAAGATAAAATAGTGGAAATAACTACCACTGAACAGAATAAAGAGAAAAGAATTGAGGACAGTCTCAGAGACCTCTGGGACAACATTAAACACACCAACATTCGAATTATAGGGGTCCCAGAAGAAAAAGAGAAAAAGAAAGGGTCTGAGAAAATATTTGAAGAGATTATAGTTGAAAGCTTCCCGAATATGGGAAAGGAAATAGTCAATCAATTCCAAGAAGCACAGAAAGTCCCATACAGGATAAATCCAAGGAGAAACATGCCAAGACACATATTAATCAAACTATCAAAAATTAAAAACAAAGAAAAAATATTAGAAGCAGCAAGGGAAAAGAAACAAATAACATACAAGGGAATCCCCATAAGGTTAACAGATGATCTTTCAGCAGAAACTCTGCAAGCCAGAAAGGAGTGGCAGGACATATTTAAAGTGATGAAAGGGAGAAACCTACAACCAAGATTACTCTACCCAGCAAGCATCTCATTCAGACTCAATGGAGAAATTAAAATCTTTACAGATAAGCAAAAGCTATGAGAATTCAGCACCACCAAACCAGCTTTACAACAAATGCTAAAGGAACTTCTCTAAGCAGGACACACAAGAGGAGGAAAAGTACTACAGAAACAAACCCAAAACAATTAAGAAAATGGTAATAGGAACATATGTATCGATAACTACCTTAAATGCAAATGGATTAAATGCTCCAACCAAAAGACGTAGACTGGCTGAATGGATACAAAAATAAGACCCATATATATGCTGTCTATAAGGGACCCACTGCAGACCTAGGAACACATACAGACTGAAAGTGAGGGAATGGAAAAAGATATTCCATGCAAGTGGAAATCAAAAGAAAGCTGGAGTAGCAATTCTCATATCAGACAAAATAGACTTTAAAATAAAGACTATTAGAAGAAACAAAGAAGGACACTACATAATGATCAAGGGATCAATCCAAGAAGAAGAAATAACAATTGTAAATACTTATGCACCCAACATAGGAGCACCTCAATACATAAGGCAAATGCTAAGAGCCATAAAATGGGAAATTGAGAGTAACACAATCATAGAAGGGGACTTTAACACCCCACTTTCACTAATGGACAAATCATCCAAAATGAAATTAAGAAGGAAACACAAGCTTTAAATGATACATTAAACAAGATGGACTTAACTGATATTTATAGGACATGCCATCCCAAAAAAACAGAATGCACTTTCTTCTCAAGTGCTCATGGAATATTCTCCAGGATAGATCATATATTGGTTCACAAATCAAGCCCTGGTAAATTTAAGAAAATTGAAATTGTATCAAATATCTTTTCTGACCACAACACTATGAGACTAGATATCAATTACAGGACAAAATCTGTAAAAAAAAATACAAACATATGGAAGGTAAACAATACACTTCCAAATAACCAACAAATCACTGAAGAACTCAAAGAGGAAATCAAAAAATACCTAGAAACAAATGACAATGAAAACATGACAACCCAAAACCTATGGGATGCAGCAAAAGCACTTTTAAGAGGGAAGTTTATAGCAATACAATCCTATCTCAAGAAACAAGAAACATCTCAAACAACCTAACCTTACACCTAAAGCAATTAGAGAAAGAAGAACATAAAAATCCCAAAGTTAGCAGAAGGAAAGAAATCATAAAGATCAGATCAGAAATAAATGAAAAAGAAATGAAGAAATGATAGCAAAGATCAATAAAATTAAAAGCTGGTTCTTTGAGAAGACAAAATTGATAAACCATTAGCCAGGCTCATCATGAAAAAAAGAGAAGACACAAACCAATAGAATTAGAAGTGAAAAAGGAGCAACAACTGACACTGCAGAAATATAAAGGGTCATGAGAGATTAGTACAACCAACTGTATGCCAATAAATTGGACAACCTGGAAGAAATGGACAAATTCTTAGAAAAGCACAGCCTTCTGGGACTGAACCAGGAAGAAATAGAAAATATGAACAGACGAGTCACAAGCACTGAAATAGAAACTGTGATTAAAAATCTTCCAACAAACAAAAGCCCAGGACCAGATGGCTTCACAGGCGGATTCTATCAAACATTTAGGGAAGAGCTAACACCTATCCTTCTCAAACTCTTGCAAAATATAGCAGAGGGAGGAACTCTCCCAAAGTCGTTCTATGAGGCCATCATCAATGCAATACCAAAACCCGATAAAGATTTTACAAAGAAAGAAAACTACAGGCCAGTATCACTAATGAACATAGAGGCAAAAATCTTCAACAAAATACTACCAAACAGAATCCAACAGCACATTAAAAGGATCATACACCATGATCAAGTGGGATTTATCTGAGGAATACAAGGATTCTTCAATATATGCAAATCAATCAATGTGCTAAACCATATTAAGAAATTGAAGGAGAAAAACCATATGGTCATCTCAATAGATGCAGAAAAAGCTTTTGACAAAATTCAACATCGATTTATGATAAAAAACCCTCCAGAAAGTAGGCATAGAGGGAACTTACCTCAACATAATAAAGGCCATATATGACAAACCCACAGCCAACATAGTTCTCAATGGTGAAAAATTGAAACCATTTCCTTTAAGATCAGGAACAAGACTAGGTTGTCCACTCTCACCACTATTATTCAACATAGTTTTGGAAGTTTAAGCCACAGCAATCAGAGAAGAAAAAGAAATAAAAGAATCCAAATCAGAAAAGAAGAAGTAAAGCTGTCACTATTTGCAGATGACATGATACTATACATAGAGGATCCTATAGATGCTACCAGAAAACTACTAGAGCTAATCAATGAATCTAATAAAGTAGCAAGAAAAAAAATTAATGCACAGAAATCTCTTGCACTCCTCTACATTAATGATGAAATATCTGAAAGAGAATTTAAGGAAACACTCCCATTTACCATTGCAACAAAAAGAATAAAATACCTAGGAATAAACTTACCTAAGGAGACAAAAGATCTGTATGCAGAAAACTATAAGACACTGATGAAAGAAATTAAAGATAATACAAACAGATTGAGAGATATACCATGTTCTTGGATTGGAAGAATCAACGTAGTGAAAATAACTCTACTACCCAAAGCAATCTACAGATTCAGTGCAATCTCTATCAAACTACCAATGGCCTTTTTCAGAGCTAGAACAAAAATTTTCACAATGTGTATGGAAATACAAAAGATCCCCAATAGCCAAAGCAATCTTGAGAAAGAAAAATGGAGCTGGATGAATCAGGCGTCCAGACTTCAGACTATAGTACAAAGCTACAATAATCAAGACAGCATGGTACGGGCAGAAAAACAGAAATATAGGTCAATGGAACAGGAGAGAAAGAGCAGAGATAAACCCATGCACATATGGTCACCTTATTTTTTATAAAGGAGGCAAGAATATACAATGGAGTAAAGACAGCCTCTTCAATAAGTGGTGCTGTGAAAACTGGATAGCTACATGTAAAAGAATGAAATTAGAACACTTCCTTACACCATACATAAAAATAAACTCAAAATGGATTAAAAACCTATATGTAAAGCCAGACACTATAAAACTCTAGTGGAAAACATAGGCAGAATACTCTATGACATAAATCACAGCAAGATCCTTTTTGACCCACCTCCCAGAGAAATAGAAACAAAAATAAACAAATGGGATCTAATGAAACTTAAAAGGTTTTGCACAGCAAAGGAAACCATAAACAAGATGAAAAGACAACCCTCAGAATGGGAGTATATATTTGCAAACGAATCAACAGACAAATGATTAATCTTCAAAATATGCAAGCAGCTCATGCAGCTCAATATCAAAATAACAAACAACCCAATCCAAAACTGGGCAGAAGACCTAAATAGACGTTTCTCCAAAGAAGATATACAGATTGCCAACAAACACATGAAAGGATGCTCAACATCACCAATCCTTAGAGAGATGCAAATCAAAACTGCAATGAGGTATCACCTCACACCAGTCAGAATGGCCATCATCAAAAAATCTACAAACAATAAATGCTGGAGAGGGTGTGGAGAAAAGGGAGCCCTCTTGCACTGTTGATGGGAATGTAAATTGATACAGCCACTGTGGAGAACAGCATGGTGGTTCCTTAAAAAGCTAAAAATAAAACTACCATATGACCCAGCAATCCCACTACTGGGCATATACCCGGACAAAACCATAATTCAAAAAGAGTCACGTACCACAATGTTCATTGTAGGTCTATTTACAATAGCCAGGACATGGAAGCCACCTAAGTGTCCATTGACAGATGAATGGATAAAGAAGATGTGGCATATATATATATATATATATATATATATATATATATATATATATACAATGGAAAATTACTCAGCCATAATATGAAACAAAATTGAGTTATTTGTAGTTAGGTGGATGGACCTAGAGATTCTCATACAGAGTGAAGTAAGTCAGAAAGTGTTGGTGAAATAATAGACAAGTAGATCAATGGAATAGAATAGAAAGCCAAGAAACAGACCCCCATAAATATAGTCAACTGATCTTTGACAAAGGAGCAATACCAAAACAATATAGCAAAGATAATCTTTTAAAGAGATGGTGCTGGAACAACTGGACATTATTTTGCAAAAGCAAGAAAAAAACAAAAACAAAAAATGAATCTAGGCACAGATGTTACGTCTGTTACAAAACATTAACTCAAAATATATCACAGATCTACATATAAGTCACAAAACTATAAAACTTCTAGAAGATAACATAGGAGAAAACCTAGATGACCTTGCAGATGGTGAGAACTATGTAGGTATAATAGCAAAGGCAGGATTAATTAAAGAAATAACTGATAAGTTGGACTTCATTAAAATTAAAAACTTCTGCTCTGTGAAGGTAAATATCAAGAAAATGAGAAGACAAGCTACAAACTGGGAGAAAATATTTGCAAAATACACTTATGATAAAAAGTTGTTATCCAAAATATATGAAGAACTCTTAAAACTCAACAATAAGAAAACAAGCAACCCAATTTAAAAATGGGCCAAAGGCATTACTGGACACTTCACCAAAGAAGATATATGGATGGCAAATAAACATATGAAAATGTTCTCCATATCACATATCAGGGAAATGTAAATTAAAACAATGAGATACCACTACACTCCTATTTAGAATGGCCAAAATTTGGAACACTGACAACACTAAGTGCCGACAAGGATGTAGAGTCCAAGGAACTCACATTCAGTGCTGGTGGGAATGCAAAATGATACAGCCACTTTGGAAAACAATCTGGAGATTTATATAGAACTAAACATACTTTCACATGATCCAGTACTCATGCTGTTTGGTATTTACCCAGAGAAGTTGGGTATGTCTTCACAAAAACTTGTACATGGATGTTTTATCAGCTTTACTGATAATTGCCAAAACTTGGAAGCAATGAAGATGTACTTTAGCAGGTGGATGGGTAAATAAACTATGGTATATCCAGACAGTGGAATATTATTCAAAGCTAAAAAGAACGAGGTATCAAGCCATGAAAAGACATAGAGGAACCTTAAATGCACATTACTAAGTAAAGAAGCCAATCTGAAAAGGCTGCATACTGTAAGATTCCAAGTATATGATATTCTGGAGAAAGCAAAGCTATGGAGACAGTAAAATTTCAGTGGTTGCCAGTGGTGGGGTGGGGGAAGGGATGAATAGGTGGAGCACAAAGGATTTTTAGGGCAGGCAAAATATTCTGTATGATGCTGTAATGATGGAAACGTGTCATTATACATCTGTCCAAACCCATAAAATGTACAATAAGAGTGAACCCTAAGGTAAACTATGGGTTTTGGGTGATTATAATGTATCAATGTAAGTTTGTCAACTGAGACAAATGTTCCAGTCTAGTGGGGAATGTTGATAATGGGGCAGAGGTTATATGGGAAATCTCTGTATCTTCCTCTCAACTTTACTGTGAACCTAAAACTGCTCTAAATAATAGTCTTTTGAAAAAAAAAGATATCTTTTTTGTAGTAAAGACTAAATTTAGAGCAATTTTGCCTATCAGATAGTTAATACGTTAGCCTCAATCCAAGGCTTCTACAAATACCTGTATGAATCAACATGAGGGGCAGAAGTAGGGCAGAAGGTGACATGTAGTCATATGACAAAAAAGAAAGGACCCAGTTTGAACAAAACAATCATTAATATCTCTGCTATTTTTGATCATTTTACTAATGCTGTAGTGAAAGAGAATTGGTAGTTCAAGATAGTAGCATACTCTCACTCTTGTTTTACATAAATATGAACCATTAATTCACAGATTTAATAGAAATAGTCACCAACAATTGCTCCCACGCCTAAATTTATATGCCACATCTTCCTTCAAGACATAAAGCCTGGTGCTTCCCTGGTGGTGCAGTGGTTGAGAGTCCGCCTGCTGATACAGGGGACACGGGTTCGTGCCCGGGTCCGGGAAGATCCCACATGTCGCGGAGTGGCTAGGCCCGTGAGCCATGGCCACTGAGCCTGCGCGTCTGGAGCCTGTGCTCCGCAACGGGAGAGGCCACAACAGTGAGAGGCCCGCGTACCGCAAAAAAAAAAAAAAAAAAAGATGTAAAGCCTGATTCTTAAACCTTGGTAACCACAAAAAAGAGCTAACCTGCAACTTAACAAATTTCACTTTTTAAATTTGGCCACAGACTCTAGAGCTAATCTTAATTCACTTAGGCTATTGCTTTGTGATGAGATTAGAACAATGGTTTGAGAGAACAGGTAGTAGAGGAAGGTTTGAGACTGGTGCTGGCTCAATAGATGGTTTTTATATGTTGAGATGCTGTAGTAGCAGGAAGGACCAGCTTTATATAAAGGAGCAAGATGGGGTCTATAGAAAGAAGACACTAGAAACAGGACCTCTCAAAGACCTTTGAACCAGAGGCCAAAATTACATTCATTTTGTTCCTGAGCAAATAATCACTTCAACAAAGTCTTAAGGGGCCATTCACATTATTTTTATAAGATAATATCTTTTGTATGAAAGAGTCATGTAATGAAAAGAACACTGGAATTTGGTAAGGAAATCATGGGTTCACTTTGGGCTCAGCCACATCCAAGCTGTGTGCTTTGGGCAAGTCAAAAAACTTCTATGTATGTCAGTTTCCTCCTGTATCAAATGAAGCATTTAATCTAGGTGATTTTTAGCATCCTTTGAATTGAAAAGTTTTGATTCCATGATTAATGCTTAATATAAATACAGCATTAGCTAGACATCAGATTTATGCTGCTGTGGTAGTTGTCTTCATGGAATTATTATGTACTTAGTTCAAGGAAAATTATTGCATCCTGAATTCTGTTAGCCTCAGGCCAAAAACAAATAGGGTAATTAGCAGGCACTTCTAGAGTGCATACAGTTTTGGAAAAGGCACTTTAAACGTTTAATAAAGTTGTGAAAATTACATTTAACTTTCACATCTTAAAAATACATAAAACAATTAAAAGACTTTATTTAATCATGGTCTTACTTGCAGCATTAAAATTTGTTCTACATGACAAGGATATTTACAGGCCTTAGAGAAGTCAGTCTATTAGGAAATCCTCAACTGGCCATATGTGTGCTATGAAGCATTTTCAGTTGGCACTTCTTTGCAATTAGAATTCCAAAGGTTATGCTGACTGGTTGTGCATACCATATGTTTGGCATTAGTCCTTACAGTTCTGCCACGTGTTGGTTTTGATAGCACAAGCACTATGGTGAAGGGAAAGAAAAGATTACCAAATATTTCTTTTTTTAAAAAATAAATTAATTTATTTATTTACTTATTTTTGCCTGCGTTGGGTCTTCGTTGCTGCACGCAGGTTTTCTCTAGTTGCGGCAAGTGGGGGCCACTCCTTGCTGCAGTGGGCAGGCCTCTCACTGTGGTGGCCTCTCTTGTTGCGGAGCATGGGCTCTAGGCACGCGGGCTTCAGCAGTTGTGGCTCGCGGGCTCCAGTGCGCAGGATCAGTAGTTGTGGTGCACGGGCTTAGCTGCTCCACGGCATGTGGGATCTTCCCAGAGCAGGGCTCAAATCCATGTCCCCTGCATTGGCAGGCGGATCTTTAATCACTGCGCCACCAGAGAAGCCCAAACCAAACATTTCAAATCAACATCCAAGCCCCATCTTTTAAAATCAAGTTAAGTATATAAAGACTTTGACAATTACAATTATTTGTTGGTTAATAATTGTTGAATATTGTGCTCAAAGTGTACCTTCCAAAACATATATTCAAAAACAAATAACAATGACACTTGGAATAAACAAACTGACCTTGAGTTGTTTACTTTGTTTAGAAACAAAATTAAAGGTCAAATTTTTAAGTTTACCTAGAATTGAAAGATTGCATGACAATCATTGGGGCCTTCAAGCCTCTTGTGTCATGTTTTTACAGAAGAGGGCGTATAAGAATTCTGCTTTGTGGGTACACAACAAGCAATAGCTTCTTAACTGAGAAATCAAGAGAGAATTTGGTCTTAGCCTGTTTCCACTAATGCAAAGGAATATTGTCATCAAAATGGCTCTTTAGGGTCTAATAAAATGGCTCAAAGGATTTGCTGTTTTTGCTGTCCTTGTCCTTGACTTTTATTTATGTCATTTCTTAATGTTTGGCAAACAAGTAGACACAGCTGATGACTGCCTTGGTATAACTGAGTAATCAGAAAAACAATAAATTATTAATATGCACAACAAGACCTAAAAAAGCATGGTTGTTGGTAATCTCTTCAACTGAAATGGTGAAAAGGAAAGTTAAAGAAATGTCCCATCCTTTTCAGCCATTTATTGACAGCTTCTAAGAGCAATGGGAGCAGTAATTCTAGATCCCTGCTTTTGCATCCTGCAGATCAGAGTCAGTGAATCAAACAGACTATGTAGTGGTTGAAGGGACCGAGTGCTGAGAATATACCCACCTCTTAGGGCTAAACTCTAAAGCTATTTGACTTAAAGCTGCAAGCTGGTCCATCAGAGGATGTTAGAAGTACAAAACACAGGTCCTCTCTACACAGCTTCGGATTAGGCAATTAGCTTGAAAAGACTGGGAGAATTAATACATCATGAAAACTTTGTCGACTGAAGCAAGACTCAGACAGCAGACTTTCCTGCCTCATTTGCTTCTAGTCCTGGTCAACTAGTGGGTATAAATGTTCCTGATTTTATTCCAGGTTTCATCAGGGTCACATGTTTTAGGTTCACCAGAAATTGTGTGCCAGAGAGACGTTGCTTTATTCATTTTTCACCCGTGCGAAAATATTTTTGAGCTACTACTGAGTGTCAAGTACTCTGGTAGACAAGGGAAATTCATCAGTGTTCAAGACAAGCATGATATCTGCCCTCATGAAGCTTAAAGTCCAGAAATGAAGCCATTAAACTCTCACAAACAATTATACAAATGGGTATTTACTAAGAACAGTATAATTTGACGTGAACCTAAAGTACTGGAACCTATGTGTATGTATTACTGAAAGACCTGAACTATTCCAAGAAGTTTTGGGACGTTTCTATAAAAAAGGGACATTTATTTCACTTCAGGTCTGAAAGATGGATGAAGCCAGAAAAGGAAGGGACCAGAGTGGAAAGTAAAAGTGTTTGGCTCAAACAGTGACTTTGGAAGTAGGGGAGGTTACTTTCTCAGATTATTGCATCTAAATAAAAAATTTGGGAGCAAAAATATTATTTAGACAAAAATGCATTTTGGAAATCATTACCACTTGTAGTGGCACAGACATACACAAAGGAAATATATGTGAAATAACCAGAAAATGTTGAAATTGGAACAAGAAAATAAATATAAAATATTTTAATTATAAAATTAAAATATGGATAATATAAAATATCTAGTAGTCAAATAAGACTGTGCACTGATTGATATGAGCAACCTGATGGATTTTTGTGTTTTCCCACCAGTAAGTGGTGTGAACTAGTGGAAAGTGATTTTAACACAGAAATGTTTTGCTAAGACCAATGTAGGGAATTGAAAACATTTCTCAGAGATCCCTGGCTGCAGTATTATTAAACTATTTCTCTGTTGGCTGAGTAGATTATCACACCCTCCTGAGGGGGAGAGGAAAATCGTGCCCAATATGTTACTAGCGATAATCTAGGCAATCATTCCCAACCCCTCCTTTCTCCTTATTGACAATATTCCATATGCCATTTTCAGCATTTTTCTCTGAAACACAATTAGGAATCAGCTGATGTAAGCACTGAAAATATAATTTAGAAGTATATGAAATCTAGCGTAATAATAAATCCTTAACGTGTAAATTATGGAGAAAAGTGGCCAGTGTTTTCCATTTCACAGTTTAAATCCCCTTGACAAGTTTAGGAAATTCTTAAGTAGAATGACTGGACCAAACTATTTTCTTGTCACACAAAGCCACACGGTAGTCAGGGTGCTTCTGCTATCATTCAGGCTGTCTTTCTGAACTGTGGTTTGGGGCTGCACCAGTCTGCTGGGAACTGTGGACTGCTACTTCTCTGATAATGCTGCTTGCAAATGGTCAGAGAGGTCTGAGGGTATGTCGAGAAAGTTCTGGGGACTCCGAAAGGTCATTGTGACCTAGGTCACATGAGTCAGACCATTTCAAAACTTTAGGAGCCCTTCCATAAATTTTTTTAATCCTGTGTACCCAAGTCCAATAAATGGAATAAATGGTTTGAGATACTCAAAAGCAGCCACCAGACAAAAGACCAGGCTGAGTTTCCTTTTTGGAAACTTCAAAGCTTTGGCATTTAGAGGCAAGCAAAGAAGGGTGGGGAGCACTACTACAGTCTGGAAAAGGGAGAGTCTGGAGACCGGTGCTGACTACCAAGGGGAGCAAAATTGTAAGGTCATGGGGAAAAAGATCTGGAAGTTACTTAGAAGTAACTGAACTAAAGCCAATACCTTTTAGCAAATGGCCTTGGGTGCCCCCTGGTAACACATTTACAAGGGATAGCCCCTCTGCTCTAGTCTAATACACTTAAATCCACAGAGATTGCCAGTGATTCAGATTTCATAAGGGATACCTCTCCCTGCTTTTTTTTTTTTTTCTCTTTAATTCTACAACGATTTAAAACAGGAAATTGGGTAGTCTTTGCAAACCACTTTCATCCAAATAAGCTTAGTTTCAAAAGTTTTAAATAAATAGTCCCTACAGGTTGCAACATTGGATAGATTCTTGAAGTTTCCAGGTCCATTAAAAAATAAATTCAATGTGAGTGACATGACTGAATCAGACACAGGGACACCATGTTAGAAATCTAGACCCAATCAATCTATAAAAGTAGTAGTAGTAAAAATAACACCTTCCATTTATGTAATAGGTTTTCACAAAACTTTCACATTTACCTCAGTTGTTCACAACAAGTACTGAGGTAAGTGGAATAAGAGTTATTACCCACATTTTATGAATGAGGAAACTGAGACTCAGACTGAGGTGCCCAAAAAATGTTGAAGGCTAATGCCAGGACTAGAAGACAAGCTGCCAAATTCCAAGTTTATTCATTTTCCCATTACTCAATACTGCCTCTTTCTCCATCTTACAGGAGTCATACAGGCTTATTTTTAATTTGAAAGGAAAAGGGGAAGATAAATATTTGAGAAATGGAAAAAGAAAAAATAAAAGCAAAAGCTAGTGTGAACCATTATATAATGAGTTAGTGCTTGGCTCACCAATATGTAAAGTATCTAATTCTTGGGACTGATCGAATGGTAGGAACCTGGCAAAGACTGATACAATTAACACTTTATGATACACAATGTACAGCCCAAGAGACTGCAATAATTCATTTTTTGTTAACAATAGCCATATATATTCTGATACCCAAAAGCTATATTAGTGTGAGAAGGCTTTCCATATCCTCCAACCATAAAATATAGTTCCCACTTCTCATTTTAGTTTCAAAACACAAGATATAAAACTGGTGCTTTTCATATTATTTTTTATTAACTAATTTTTTTTCTAGAGGACTAAAATATCTTGATGAATTAATACATTCAATGCACATAACTTATTTTCTTTAAATATTTTAAAAATGGGCTTGACAGTTATTAGTTAACTAAAATAGGACAAAATATCAATAATAAAAAAGAAATCCTGGGGAGTATTTCAAGATCACGGAGTGGAAGGACCTTGAGCTTACCTCCTCTCATGAACACACCAAAATCACAACTAACATCTGAACAACCACCAATAAAAAAGACTGGAACCTACAGGAAAAGATCTTCTACGTCTAAAGGCATAAAGAAGAAAGCACAATGAGATGGTAGGACGGGTGCACTCGAAATATAATCAAATCCTTACCCACCCACTCCCATGGGTGACCTTGCAGAGGCTCTCCCATAGGAGTGAGATTTCTGAGGCCCACATCAGCCTTCCCAGCCTGGGGGTCTGGCATCGGGAAGAGGTGCCACCCCCCAGATCATTTGGATTTGAAGGCCAATGGGGCTTAATTGCAGGAGCTCCACAGGAATGGGAGAAGCAGAGACTTTACCCTTAAAAGGATTGCACAAAATCTCACGTGCACTGGGACCAAGGGCAAAAGCAGTAAATTCATAGGAGTCTGGGCCAGACCTACCTGCTGGTCTTGGAGGGTCTCCTGGGGAGGTGGGGCTGGCTGTGGCTCCTGCTGGGGCCATAAAAGCTGGTGGCAGATATACTGGGGATTATTCATCTGCATGAACTCTCCTTGAGGCAGACATCTCGCTTGGATCATTAGCACAAAGACCTGGCCCCACCCAACAGTCTGTAGACTTCAGTGTCCGGTGCCTCAGGCCAAACAACTAACCAGGTGGGAACACAGCCCCACTCATTAGCAGACAGGTTGCCTAAAAACTTCATGATCACACAACCCTGCCTACCAGAGGGCCAGGACCCAGCTCCACCCGCCAGTGGGCAGGCATCAGCCCTTCTTGCCAGGAAGCCTACACAAGCTTCTAGACCAGCCTCACTCACCAGGCGGCAGAAATCAGAAGGAAGAAACCTACAATCCAGCAGCCTGTAGTCTGCAAACGCAGGCCAGACACTACCCTGGGACCGCTGGCCCCTGGCCCTTGAGTGAGTGCACTGCTAGGACCCATAGGATGTCTCCTACAGAAGGCTACTCCTCCAAAGTTGAGAAACGTAATTAACCCCAAATGAGGTGGCAGAGGAATGTGTTTCAGATGAAGGAACAAGATAAAACTCCAGAAGAACCAAGTGATGTGGAGATAGGCAATCTACCTGAGAAAGAGTCCAGAGTAAGGATTGTAAAGGTGATCCAAGGACTCGGGAGAAAAATGGATAAGTTAGAAAGATTTTTTCTCAGAGTTAGAAAATATAAAGAACAACCAAACAGAGTTGAACAATACAATAACTGAAGTGAAAAACACTGGAAGGAATCAATAGTAGAGTAAATGAAGCAGAATGGATCAGTGAGCTGGAAGACAGAGTAAGAGAAATCACTACTGTGGAGCAGAAAAAAGAATGAAAAGAAATGAGGACAGTGTAAGAGACCTCTGGAACAACATTAAGCACAATAACATTCACATTATAGGGGTCCCAGAAGGAGAAGAGAGAGAGAGAAATGGCCTGAGAACATATTTGAAGAGATAATAGCTGAAAACTTCCCTAACCTGGGAAAGGAAACAATCATCCAAGTCCAGGAAGCATGGAGAGTTCCATACAGGATAAACCCACAGAGGAATACACCATGACACATTGTAATCAAAATGACAAAAATTAAAGATAAAGAGAAAATATTAAAAGCAGCAAGAGAAAAGCAACAAATAACATACAAGGGAACTCCTATAAGGTTATCAGCTGATTTTTCAGCAGAAACTCTGCAGACCAGAAGGGAGTGGCATGATACATTTAAAATAATAAGTGAACAGAGTATCTGTCAGGCAAGAACTGCTTTGATGTTCTATGATGATGCCAATAAAAAGTGGGTGCCAGCTGGTGGTTCAACCAGGTTCAGCAGAGTTCATATATATCAGCATACAGGAAACAACACATTCAGAGGGGTGGGCAGGAAGATTCAGGACCATCAGGTAGTGATAAATTGTGCCATTCCTAAAGGGTTGAAGTACAATCAAGCTACACAGACCTTCCACCAATGGCGGGATGCTAGACAGGTGTATGGTCTCAACTTTGGCAGCAAAGAAGATGCCAATGTCTTCACAAGTGCCATGATGCATGCCTTAGAAGTGTTGAATTCACAGGAAACAGGGCCAACATTGCCTAGACAAAATTCACAACTAACTGCCCAAGTTCAGAATGGCCCATCACAAGAAGAATTGGAAATTCAAAGAAGGCAACAAAAAGAACATCAACAACAAAAGGAGCTGGAGCGGGAAAGGCTGAAGAGAGAAAGAATGGAAAGGGAGAGATTGGAGAGGGAGAGGTTAGAAAGGGAAAGGCTGAAGAGGCAGCAACTAGAACAGGAGCAGCTGGAGAGAGAGAGACAAGAAAGGGAATGTCAGAATCGCCTGGAGAGGGAGAGAAAAGAGCGGGAGAGGCTGGAGAGCCTGGACTAGGAAAGCCAAGAAAGAGAGCGGCAAGAGCAGCTAGAAAGGGAGCAACTGGAATGCAAGCGAGAGCGAAGAATGTCAAATGCCGCTCCATCCTCCGACAGCTCCCTGTATCGTGCTCCACTTCCTGAGTGTGCCAGTTGCCAGCCTCCTTCAGCACCTCCTCCATCATATGCTAAAGTCATCTCAACTCCAGTGTCAGAGGCCACTCCTGATTACGCTGTAGTGACCGCTTTGCCACCTACTTCTACACCCCCTACACCACCACTTCGACACTCCAAGACACGTTTTGCAACATCTCTAGGTTCAGCCTTCCACCCTGTTCTTCCCCATTATGCTACAGTTCCTCGTCCTCTGAACAAAAACTCTCGACCTTCTTCTCTTGTGAGCACACCCTCTCTTCAACCTCCAGCTACGAAGCCCTGTGCCTGTTCTACTTCCAATTTCTCGCCCCTCCCTCTGTCTCCTCTCCCCGCCATGCAGAGCTACTGGTCCAAGGCCTGTCCTCCTCAGTTGTGTTTCTTATCCTGTGCCCCAGATGCCTCCATCACCAGCGGCACCCAGCGGACTCCTCGACTCTGTCACACATCCAGTGTCTCTACCAGCCCACCACCGCCTTCCCTCGCACCACTCTCACACTGTGGATGAGAGCTTCTCCTCCTCCAAGCACGCCTATTGCCTCAACTCCCTCATCCAAGCCTAGTGTTCTCCCTTCTCCCTCTGCAGCTGCCCCTGCCTCTGTGGAGACTCCTCTAAACTCTGCTGGGAGCCTCTTCTTCTGAGCCAGGCTTGCAGGCAGTCTCTCAGCTGGCTGAGACTCCAGCCCAACAGGGCATTGTCTTGGGACCACCTGAACCTCCACTCCCTCCTGCACTCCCACCACGTCCTGCCCAGGCATCAGCAATGCTCCCTCCTCCTCCAGGGCCTCCTCCACTCCCTCCACTTCTGTCCTCAGGGCCCCCGCCTCTGCTTCCTCCACCGCCTATTCCTAATCAAGTACCCCCTTCTCCCTCATCACCTCCTGCTGCTACCCTCCCTGCATCTGGATTTTTTTTGGGATCCATGTCTGTAGACAATCACCCTTCAACTGGAATTGCAGCTGCAATTGCTGGAGCAAAACTTAGGAAAGTGTCATGGTTGGAGGATGCCTCTTTCCCAAGTGGAGGGAACACCACTGGTGTGAATTCGGCCTCATCTAAAACAGATAGGGGTCGTGGAAATGGACCCCTTCCTTTAGCGGGTAGTGGTTTAATGGAAGGAATGAGTACCCTGCTGGCCGGGAGGAGAAGAATTGCTGTAAAGGGATCAACAATAGAAACCTAACAGAAAGAGGACAAAATGAAAATTCAGAGCCTGTAACTTCTAAGGCTTCTTCAACAAGTACACCTGAACCGACAAGAAAACCTTGGGAAAGAACAAATACAATGAATGGCAGCAAGTCTGTTGTTCCAGACAGGATTCTCCAAGGAAAAATCAGATTGTTTTTGAGAACAGATCCTATGATTCATTACACAGACCAAAATCTGTGCCCTTGTCACAGCCCAGTGTCAATGGAGTCCAGACAGAGGGACTAGACTATGACAGGCTGAAGCAGGACATTTTAGATGAAATGAGAAAAGAATTAACTAAGCTAAAAGAAGAGCTCATTGATGCAATCAGGCAGGAACTGAGCAAGTCAAATACTGCATAGACAAGAATGCAGAGAAGAATCTGGAGAAGGAAAACAAAAAAACCTACAAAGAACAGCTGTGTTAACAACAAAACCCCTACATTTTGTGAGCTGTAAGAAGAAAATGGAGACAAACAGTCGGAAGGAGGGGAAAACAAACATACTTTGAAAGCCTTCAGACATTACTACTCTGGCAATAAGCTATTTCCCTCCCAGTTTGCTGCTTTTTTCTGACCTTTACAATAGGATGGAAGAGAGTTGTATAGGAGTTCCTGTATCAGTTATGCAGAAAATACTAAATCCGTCCGGCAAGATCACCGTGCATTGAAATATTTTCATGTCAAGAGAAATTCGCACATTTTCTTCAATCCATTGCTAAAATAAAAAGGAGAAAGGCTTGAGAAGTTTTTTTCAGAGAATGGTGATGAAGAATTTAGCAAGTTATGCTATTGTACTGTAAATGTTTCTCTCAGGTTTGTCTTCCTATCATATTTGATATTCCATGAATAACTGAGTTCAGCCCTATGTAGCTTAAGATCATAAAATGTGGAACAAATGGAATTGTATGTGCTTTCAAGGGTGATATTTATAAGAAAGTGTCCTAAAAATGATTTGGGAGGAATTTTAGAATGATAGGAAGTCTCTCGAGTTTAGCCTTCATGCAATTTTGTAGACTCAAACATAAAATTCGTCCAGAATTTAAAAAAGAAAAAAAGAAATTGTGGATCACTTTGTCCCCAAAATAATGAAAAATATTTTGGGGAGAATTAACTATTTGAATTAGAATTCTAGTGATTATATATTAATACAAGAATGCAATTTGCTGTGTGGCTACCTAAAGAAAATCCTTTAGTTAAATTAGTTACCCTTGCATCTTTAATAGTCTAATCATCAAAGAACAGGTACATTTATCAAATTGCAATCTGACTTAAAATTCTATACTTTCTTATTTGCTGTATGGACAAAAAAAATGTCATCTTAAGGCTAAAGAATAGTCAAGTATTAATGCATTAAGGTGAATTAGGTACACCTGTAAGAAGAAACATAAAGCAGTTAAGCTAGCAACACCAAGGGCCCTGGCCCTGCGCTTACAGGAATCCAACCACAGGTATTTCAGCCCACTTCTCTGACATTGGATGGAATATCAATAACCCCAAAAAGAAACTGAAAACTTAAAAAGAATTTTACAGAATGATGTTTTTCTAATACTGTAGAGGACACAGAGAGGTCATTTATTATTTAAACAAGGACCTTTCCTTTATCAAACAGGAAATCACATACCTTCTTGAAATGTAAGTCAAACTTGCAAAATGAACAACTTTATATTTTCCTACAAAAAGCAAGAATCTGCTAAAACAGCTCTTTAAATATCTTAAGACTATATTAATGTCTTAGATGCAGAGAATAAGAGTAATTAGGTGGTATGGAGCCATAAGTGCTGGAACAATAAGGGCAGTATTCCACACCATGAAATTTTGTATTTTATCTTCAATTTTAAAAATAAATCCATTTTATCAAAATGAAGCATCTTATGGAAAATACATAAAATCAAAGTGTATAGGTTGATGAATTGTCACAAAAAGAACAGATCATGTAACCAACAAAGTCAAGAAATGAAACATCACCAGCATGTTAGAAATACCCTCTGGGCATCACCCACCTTATCACTCTATCCTACCTCTCCACAGGTAACCACTATTCTGCTTTCTAATATCAATAATTATTTTTGCCTCTTTTTGAATTTTATATGTAAGAAATCATACCATTTGGATCATTTCGGGTTGAGTCTTTCATTCAGGTTTTTGATTTGAGATTCATTCATGTTGTTGCATGTAGCATGTTATGCCTTCTATTGAGGACTGTTTAGATTATGTTCTGGTTTGGGTATTATGAATCATTCTGTGAAAATTCTTGTACTTAAAAAAACGTTTTGGCACATTACTGCTTGCTATATTCCTTGAAGAGAAAGTCTTGGATCATGGCATATGCGCATGTTCAGATACTGTCAAACAGTTTTCCAAAGTTATCATACCAGTTTATACTCTCATCAGCATTCCAGTTGACTTCTGTCCTTCTCACCATCTACAGCTGTCATTTTAAAAATGTTATCATTTTAATTTGCATTTTTCTGGTGACTATGTTGAGCAATTTTTCACATATTTATTCAGCTATTTGAAAATCCTTTCTTGTGAACTGCCTGTGCAAGGCTTTTCCCCCGCTTTACTAAATTCAACTTGTCTTTGCTTTCTATCTCATATGAGGATTCTTTAATTTCTCTTGAGACTCCTTTGACCCAGGGGTTATTTGGAAGTACTGTATGTTGTTTAATTTCCAAATATTTAGGATTTTTTCAGCTATTTTTTGGTTATTTATTTCTAGTTTAATTCCATTGTGGTCAGAGAACATAATTTGTATGATTTCTAGTGTTTTAAAAGTGTTAAGGTGCGTTTTATGGTCTATATGGGTGAATGTTCCATATGAGCTTGAGAAGAATGTGTCCTTCTATTGTTGGATGGAGTATTCTATAAATGTGAAGGAGTAGTCTATAAATGGTGAGGTGTGAGTGGAACATTCTGTAATCTTCTAATTAAATCTTAATCTTTTTCATGGGCCTGTGTCTCAGGGCCATGATGTTCACAAATTCTATCTCCAGTGAACAATTTTTTTCTCCCTATTCCCCAACTCCCTTCTCTGGCTGCAGCACTCTCAATCTATTTCCTCTAAGCCCTAACACCTGTGACTACATTTTGTTGCTCCCCCTCCCCTTTGGAGAAGCAGGAGTGCTAGGGGGAGATAGATTGGAAGGAATTCCCTTCCCCCAGATAGGATAAGGCTTAGAAAAATACTTTTCCCTTTATCATAGGGAAGACTCTAAGCATAGCATATGGAGAAGACTCTAAGAGTAGTTCAAAATGATTACCTTTTCCCTCTCTCTTCCAGAACCAAGAAGGGAATTTTTTTCCCCCCAGGTGTTCACAATGAGAACCTGGTGGGTTTCCTGGAGGTAAAGCCTACTAAAGGGTGGAGGTCCCCAGGAGTTTCTGGCTTTCATGCTAGTCCACTTTCAACCTCCAGCAATTCACCAAATTTACCATTAAGCATGGCTCCTGTGGCTGCTACTCCAGGTAATCAGATCTTGACCTTGACTTTCTGGATTTGCCTGTCCTTCCAGATTGTGATGGTGGTTTTTCCTGAAACCTCAGTTCTCTGATGGGTCAAACAAAAGTTGTTGATTGTCTGATTGTCCGGCTTTTTCTTGTAAGGATGATAGTGATAATTTACAAGCTCTTTACAGGTCAGAGTTGAAACTGGAAGTCCAATGTGTGTTCAGGGATTCTTTATATATTCTGTTTCCTTGGTTTATTTTGTATATAAAAAATATTTTCCTTCACTGTGGCTATGCATTTCATCTTTTAATGGTGTTTGGGGTGAAGAGAAGTTTCTAATTTTAATGTCATACAATTAATAAAAATTTTCCCTTGGTAGTATTTTTGTACCCTAATAAGGCTATTATAAAGATATTCTCCTATGATTTCAACTACCAACTATATTGTTTGATATTTTATATTTAGATCTATAGTTCCCCTGTGCATAAAATAAGGATCAAGATTAATTTTTTTCCATAGGCTATAGAGTTGACTTTGCACCTTCACTGAAAACACAATGCTTTTCCTACTGCTCTGGTCTTAAATCAAATGTCCATTTAAGTGTAGATCTCCTTCTGAACTCTATAATCTGTTATGTTGGTTTATTTGTCTGTGTTTGTCTATCACATAATGCTAAAATACTCTTATAATAAAGGTAGTTAACTAGTTAACTACTTTATAATGTGTTGATATTCAGTAGTATTAGCCCCCAACATTTGTTCTTCTCCTTTAAGTTTGTCTAGAGCAAGACTTGGCCAAGGTTTTCTAGAAAGGGACAGACAGTAAACATTTCCCACTTTGGGGGACACATAGTATCTGTCATAACTACTCAACTCTGCTGTTGTAACTCAAAAGCAGCCATAGACAATATGTAAAAGGATGAGTGTGGCTGTGTTCCAATAAAAATTTATTTATAAACTAGGCAGTAGACCCAAATTTGGCCCACAGGCTATAGTCTGTAGAATCCTGGCCTAGATCTTTTCAGTCCTGTTGGGATTTTAAATGGGATTGAAATGAAGTCATAAATAAATTTAAGGAGACAATATATCCTTATATTATTGAGTATCCTGATTCATGAATATGGGAGTGTTCTCCATTTATCTAGGTCTTCTTTAATTTGTCTCAATAGTGTTTATGGTTTTTTGTGTAGAAATTTTGCACATCTTTTACTGGATTTTTGCTAGGTATTTGAATAGGTGTAAATAATTTTCTGTAACTATTGAGATGATTATATCGTTTTTCTTTTAAACTGTTGAATTACAGTGATTAACTTTCAAAAGTTAAATCAATCTTTTATTTCTATAATAACCCCCCCCAGCATAATGTATTATTTTTCTAATATAACACTGTATTTTGTTTGCTATTATTTTGTTTAGATTTTTCATGTATGTTCAAAATAGAGGTTGGCCTTAATTTTCTCTTTTTGGAGTGCTTTTATAAGTTTTGATATCAAGATTATGCTAGCCTTATAAAAAGGGTTGAGAAACATTTTTTAAATGCATATATTTTTGGAAGAGTTTGTATAAGATGAGTGTTATTTTTTCCTTCTTTAAGAAAGGATTTACCAGTAGGGTTTGGAAATTTCTTTGGGGAAAATTTTTTTTAATTATAGATTTAACTTCTTTAATAATTATAAAGCTGTTCAAATTTTCTATTTCTTCTTATATTCCTTTTCATAAGTTATTTCTCAGCTTTTATTCTTTTCTAGTATATGCACTTGAGGCAAAACTTTTTCCTCTAAGTAGAGTTAGCTGCCTTCTACAAGTTATAATATATCATATTTTCATAAGCACTCAGTTCCAAGTATTTTCTAATTTTCTTTGTAATTGGACCCATTGGTTATTAAGAATTGTATTGTTTAATTTCCAAATATTTCTGAATCTGTTCATTTCTAATATTGAGTTTGTTCTAGATTAATCTAACAATGGTTAGAAGACATACTCTATAGGATATTAGGTCTTTAAAATGTGTTGAGACTTGCTTTTTGGAAAAAAATAATAGTCATTTTGGTAAATGTTTTATGTGTATTTGAAAATAATGATTATTTTGCAATTATGAAATGCAGCTTTCTGTATTTGTTATATTAAATCAAATTTATTAAATATTGCTCAAAATTTTATACATAAACTGACTTTTTTCAAGGATGTATAAGACAATCTGAGATATCAACCCATACATGTCAGAACAATAGGAAATAAATGAAAAAGAGACTTGTTGAAAGATTTGTACAGATGGGATTTCCATCACTACCTGACTATTGTTTCTCAGGAAAGCAAACAGAAGCCTAGAGGCAGATTTGATCTACTAACACTAGACGTACGGCAAATATGTTCTATGGTACAAATACAGCAGAAATTGATCCTATAAATGCTACATTGAAAAGGAAAATATACTTTGGCTTTCACACAAAGCACATAGTGAACATAACCAATCTCTCCCTTGCCACCAAATGGATTCTCTCAGAGGTAATGACTCAACTCAGGCAACTGGAGAAAGCAGAAATGTCTTTAAGCATAAAAATTTTGCTGTAATTGTCTTGCTAATATAGATACTAGACCTAAAAGATTTCAGTCAAGCAGTCAGAAATTTGATGTCCTGTTCTGACTTTCTTTGTAGCTTTAACAATAAAATTCATTTTGCTAATTGATTCTTAGAGATAAATGCCAGTTGCAACCCGTTTCATTCTTGTTAATGATTTATATTGTGAAAACTCCCAAGGACTCTTAGAGAAGCAGAATACAAGATTTATATTTCAATTGAAAATTCATTATTATAATAGCCATGCCATGTTCTGTGTACTTTCTTAAGTTGAATTGTGTCCATGTGATACCAATTCACGTAAATGGGAAGAAAAAAATAAATTTAAGCATCCAGATTTAGGAACATGATAGACTTTTATTTTGTTGAATAAATTTTGTTATACAAAGTTGTATAAACTAAGACTGAGTTGTGTCCATTCACACATTTGATCAGTGTAAATATATGGCCACAATTCTTAATCAAAATTGGGGAAAAGGATATATAACTACTTTTTTATTACAAACACTGTAATGAATTATTATAGACAATACCTTTGGAAAAGAATGCTATAAGAAGAAAAAATTACACGGAAATTTGGGAATATAAACTGACGTAGCCACTATAGAAAACAGTATGGAGTTTCCTCAGAAATTTAAAAATTGAATGATCCAGCAATCCCACTTCTGGGTATATACTCAAAGAAATTGAAATCAGTATTTTAAAGAGATAGCTGCACTCCCATATTTATTGAAGCTTTTTTTTTTTAACAATAGCCAAGATATGGAAACAGTATAAATGTCCATCAGTGAATGAGTGGATAAAGAAGAGGTGGTATATACATATGATGGGATATTATTCAGAAGGGAATCCTGCCATTTGCAGCAACATGGATATACCTGGAGGACAGTATACTAAGTGAAATAAGCCAGACACAGAAGGACAAATATTACATGATATCACTTACATGAAGAATATAAAACAGTCAACCTCACAGAAATAGAGAGTAGAATGGTAGTTGCCAGGGGCTGAAGGAAGGGAGAGATAGGGAGATATTAGTCAAAGGGTACAACGTTTCAGTTATATAAGATGAATATGTCCTAAATATCTACTGTACAGCATTGTGCCTATAGTTAATACCACTGTTTTGTATTAGGTGTTCTTGTGTTAAGTGTTAAGTGTTTTTGTCACACACACACACACACACACACAGTATATATATATATATATATATATATATATATACACATATATATATATATATATATATATATATATATATATACATACACACAAATAAAATGAGAGAGAATTTTTTGAGGTGATGGGTATGTTTATGGCAAAGATTGTGGTGATGGTTTCATGGATATATACTTATATATACTTATCTCCAAACTCAGCAAGTTGTATACATACAGATTTTTGGATGTCAATCATACCTCAATAAAGTGGTTTCTTTAAAAAAGAAAATTAATAGGTAAGATGTAGGCTGGGATAAGCTATTCACAAAACATATATTTAAAAAAATGACTGGTTTCTTGGGTATATAAAGAACTCCTAGAATTCAATAACAAAAAGACAAACAACCCAGGAAAAATAGACAAAATATTTGAACAGATGCTTTGGAGATAATCAGGAAAATGCAAAATAAAATAGCAGTAAGATATATATCAATCAGAATGACTGAAATTAAATATAAAATAATCTAGAAATCTCATATAATTATGGCAAAAATTCTTCAATGCTATTACCATATTTGAAAAAAGCTCTGTGTTACTCAAAATTTAAACATATATATTCCATAAGCTCAGAAATTCCATTCCTAGGTATTTAACCAAGAAAAAGAAAGCATATGTTCATAAAGAGACTTGTTCAAGAATTTTCATATGTTTTATAAAACTGTCTGAAGCTCAGGTATCCATCAAGCGGAAAATAAATAAGAAAGTTGTGTTATATTTGTACAAATGGATTGCTATTTAGTAATAAAACAACACAAATTGCAGATATCTGCAACAACATGGGTGAAATTCAAAACAAAAAGTATGCAAAAGAGTACATACATACTGCATCATTCCATTTATATCAGGTTCTAGAACAGGGAAAACTAATCTGTGGTTACAAAGAACCAGAACAGTGGGATGAGGGCAAGGAAAAGCAACATAAGAGAATTTGGGGGAGGTGATGGAAATATTTTATGCCTTGCCAGATGTTTAGCTCACCTAGGTAAATGCATTTTCCAAAAGTATTCAATCAATGGAACAATCAATATTTGTGCTTTTCACATTTGTATATTTTGTCACAAAAACATTTTAGAAATATTGAACGATAGTTAATGATACACACTTTGAAAGATTTAGCAGTGACATGTACTAACATTTACAACTTTGAAATATGTCAAAAATAAGACAGATACACACTTTGAAAGATTTAGCAGTGACATGTACTAACATTTACAACTTTGAAATATGTCAAAAATAAGACAGATGGAAATATGGATAAATACATGAGTAATATCACCAAATGTTAATCACAGAATCAAAGTGATGAGAATATGGGTGTGCATTATACAATTCTTATGTCCTTTCTGAATATGTGAACATTTTTGTGATAAAACTTTAAAAAACAAAAAAAATGTGTAGCTAATTTGCTTACCACAGTATGTACTCCTGTCCAAGTTTACTCCTTTTTTTTTTTTTTTTTTGTGGCACGCGGGCCTCTCACTGTTGTGGCCTCTCCTGTTGCGGAGCACAGGCTCCGCAGCCATGGCTCACGGGCCCAGCCGATCCGCGGCATGTGGGATCTTCCCGGACCGGGACACGAACCCGTGTCCCCTGCATCGGCAGGCGGACTCTCAACCACTGCACCACCAGGGAAGCCCTACTCCTTTTTGATTGGAATTAGATACCTTCCTTAATTCTGAGGAACCTTATATAAGCAATTACCCTTGATTCACTTGATATCTTCAACCTCTCTGTCTTTCTTATTACTCTTTAAACATGCTCAAGATTATCTTATTTTATAGACAATACTTTTAAAAATTACTTGAGTTTAACTACTGGCATATACATAATTTCTTCACTACCAAACATTTTGAAAGACCCACTGGCTCTGTTTTATCCCCCTTTCATAACTGATCTGCAATCTGGCCTCCACCTCCAGGACTTTACTGGAAGTAATCTTAAAGTTACAAGGAATCATTTTGCTAAAGCCAGTTGGCTATTCTCCTTCCTTAATTGGCTTCTTGGCAGCTTTTATCATGGTTAATGCCTGTCTTCCCTGCTAGTTTGTATAAAATATCAGATGTCTATCTGAATAATAAAAAGTACTCAGTAATACCTAAGCCAGTCCTTCCACTCAGATCATCCTCCTATCCCACTACTTATCCAAACCTACCCATCTGTCAGGATTATTTTTATGTTTCAGCTCACTCACAATATTCTCATTGATTATGCCATGGGAATCATTAGAATTCATTCAATATTTGTTTAAAAATAACATTTATTGAGCATCTGCTTGGCTCTGGTCTATGTGCAAGGGATAGATCAGTAAACAAAGAGACAAAGATCTCTGTACTTATGGAGCTTCCCATGCAACAGAAGACAGAAAATATAGAACATTGTCTTTATTTTTTATTTCTAATAACCAGGAACAAATGTCGATTTTTATTAATTCCAAAGAAGGAGTTGAGCTGCTGATGGCATTTCAGGGAGCGCCACCATGAGACTATAGTGTTTTATTTAGCATTACAACACGGCCAGTTAGTGTGACAAGGCAAACCTATTTTGGTGCCCAAGGAATGGTTGGTTCTGATGATGGGCGAAAGTCAAAATGCTGATGCCTAGGGCTTCCCTGGTGGCGCAGTGGTTGAGAGTCCACCTGCCGATGCAGCCCCGTCTGGGAAGATCCCACATGCCGCGGAGCGGCTGGGCCCGTGAGCCATGGCCGCTGAGCCTGCGCGTCGTCCGGAGCCTGTGCTCCGCAACGGGAGAGGCCACAACAGTGAGAGGCCCGCGTACCGCAAAAAAAAAAAAAAATGCTGATGCCTAATGACTGTTGTAGCATCTCCACACCAACGTTGAAGGTAGAGAAGGAATTAGCCCCACTGCTGATTGTGATCCAAGGAACTCTTCACCAATCTCACTCTAAAGCAGTACAAAATGTAAAAGAGGTTAAAAGTTTTAACATAGTCCCATTTTTCAGGAAATCCTGAAGAACATTGTCTTTATCATTCATTTAACAATCAGCCATAACACTCTTTGCTTGTCCTTGTTTTTTTTTTTTTTAAAAAAAGGATATCATTATAATCGGCTTCATATATTTTTGTAAGCATAAATCTTAATATATTGAATTTAAAGTCTTTCATATCCCTTTTTTTTTTACTATTTTACACTCATTTGAAATGTTTTGTATATCTTGTCTTTTCATTAGATTTCATGATCATTTCATGAAAGAATCAAATATCAAAATTATACAATTTCTCATACATTTAGTAAAGTACTATGCAGATGATAGATATTAAAAACTAAATATAAATATAACTTAAAAGGATTATATGTTGTATATTCTACTGTTCTGTTATATACAGTTGGTGTTTGCTGTGGAGCAGAATGGGAGGATCAGAAAATAACAAGTACTAAGTGCCTTCTATGTACATGACTATGCATTAACCTCATTCAATCACAGTCATAGTCATCCAATTTCCAAATGAGAATACTGAGGCTTAGTGGGATTAAGTTACCTGCTCACAGGTAACTTAAGCAAGGTCATACAAGCAATAAGTATCAGAGTAAAACTTCAAAGGCAATGTGTTTTTACTCTGTCATATTAGCTTCCTTGCTGAACTCATACATGGTTCTTAGAAATAAATAGATGTGGAATCTTCCCATTCTTTAACTCCTTTTTCAACTTTTAAAAACAAGCATCCATAAAAAGTACCTACATGTGATAATAGTGTTGATAGCAATAACTTACTGTAATGGTCTTCAACAAATAAAATATATATATTATAAAATATACTAACATATTGTAAGAGAAGAGCATTGCCCTTGGAGTAAGGAACACTGATATATATCTATCTTGGTTCTGGTTGATTAATAATTAATTAATAATTAACTGATAAATACAGTGCCTAATTTTTTTTGAGCTTTACATTTTGAAAGTCCTTTTCAATATAATATTTGATATGATATTAGTTTTTAAATTAATTCTATTGAACCTAAAGTATATCAGATATTTCATATAACTATCTTTTCTATAACAGCAATGATGAAAACTTTTTGCTGTTTAAACATTTAAACATGTTTAAATAAGTATTTAAATGTTTAAAATAAGTATTAAACATTTAAACATGTTTAAATAAGTATTTCTTTAACAGCATAGCTAACTAGCTATGTTGGAAATCCCTAATAATTGCCAAGTTATTTTCTGGCAGATGAATTAAGCTTAAGGTCAATATTAAATATTTCAGACAACACACACACACAAAAAAAATTAAAATAAATTTCTAAGCTTTGTCTTTCCTAGAGGCATGAAATATAAATTATTTGGATTCTTGTTGAGTTATCATTGAACAGCTGTGAAATTATACATGTTTCAAAGAAATCATACACGTTTCAATTTCTCCACTTAATATAGTCTGAATGGCTTGGGAAGGGGCTTAAAAGTAAGTGGAACCATAGGTTGTAGTTTTGGAGAAGTATTGCTTCTAGGGAAGATTCATATATAAGGAGAAATGGTGATATCCTGTAGAATGTGGCCATATAGAGAAAGAGGGCAAAGTTAGTTCTCCAGCAAAAACAAATGAGAAAAAAAGTATGCAACTTCCCTGCCCCTGACATTATCCTTTCAGGAAATTGTATAAAAAAGGTCAGAACTGATATACGAAGCTTCTCTCAAGACAGGAAAATCCTCCCTTCCCCCCACCCCAGACAAACATGAAACAGAAGAAAACTGTACACTACATTCCATTATATTCCATAGCACCTAACAGGCTTTTAGGAATATGAGAAAATATTTTGAATCAGAAATATCAAATATCTTCATGTTTGAGTTGTGTATGTTGTTATTTTTCCTCCTTGATGACTATATGATTCCTTTTGGGAGGGTACTTGGGATGATTCAAATTAGGTCCAGGGTCTACAGTTGTTTTTGGTCTTTAAGTTTTATATATTATCTATTACCTTTCCACTCTGATTCAAGTTCAATATTAGTGTTTGGGGTAATTTTTGAGTCCCTGTGGTTGACTTCTACAGTCTTCAGAATGCAGTTCATCAAGAATTGTTTGTTGCAATAAGTGGCTGTCTGATTGCCTATTTTTGTGGCTACCCACAAAAATACTACCTAATGTCATTTTATGAGTAATCACATTCTTCAGTGAATAATCTGTAGAAAATAGAAATTTTGCAATAATTGAAAGCAATAGAGTCTTAATACACTTTGCAAGTATCCCATATATATATATATATATATATATATATATCCCCTGTGTGTATATATATAATATATATATATATATATATATATATATATAGTCCTAAAAGAAGAAATGAAAATCCAACAGTTAAAAACTAGTTTATCTACACATGCAGAATTAAAATTGGTAAGCAACTTATGTAACTAATCATGTAAAACAAAATAACCTAAAGTATTATTGAGAAGGTATTTGTAATTATACTTTAAATGTATGAAAGTCCACTAATGGTATTGGTTCATAATTTGGCCATAAATATGTTACTTTTAATATAAAATATTAAAAGTAAGGGACAGTAGAGACCATTGGATCTCATAGTTAATAATCAAAATGTGAGAAGATGGAGATTTTTCAAAACATGCCTGCCAAGACACTGTCTCCTCACTTCTGACTCACAAGATTTGGGACAGAGAGTATACTTGAGTATTTCTGTTGTATGCCCCTGGTTCACATCCACTGGCAAGTTAACTGCTTCTATTTATAGTCAGAGGAACTGAGTACTAGACAGATTAAATATTTTACAAAATTAAAGATATTAATATAAAAATTATAATACAGGGGAATCACTTGTATTAGAATGATGTTTAATTACTGAAAATATGAAATATATATGGGTGGCTTTAAACCTCCAGATCCTATTGGAAATACAGAAGATTTTTGAAGATAGAACTTCTAGTGATGAGAAAATCAGTATGCTCATAGGAATGTGTATTAAATGCTCTACAAATTTTTCAAATTTTATTATAATTATTTATTTTCTATGAGTGACAATATTTATTTTTCATTTTTACTTTTGAAAAGCCAATTTACTTTGCATATTACTGACTAGAAGGGCTACTTTTAAAAAAAAGTAAAGTAAATTTTCATTAAGGTGAAATTCACATAATATTAAATTAATCATTTTAAAGTGAACAATCCAGTGATATATAGGACATTTACAATGTTGTGCAATCACCACCTCTACCCAGTTTCAAAATATTTTCATGACCCCTAGAGGAAAGCCTATACCCATTATGAAATTGCCCCTCCATAGCCCCATTTTCTACCCCCTAGCAACCACCAATCTGCATTTGTCCCCATGGGTTTATTTCTTTGGGATATTTTATATAAATAAAATCATACATTACCTTATGCATCTGGCATCTTTCACTTAACATCATATTTTTGATATAGGTCCATGGTGAAGCACATTATCAGTACTTCATTCCTTTCTATGGACGAATAATATTCTATTGTGTGTATATACCACCATTTGTTTATCCATTTATCCAGTGATGGCCATTGGACTGCTTTCACCTTTTGACTATTGTGAATAATGCTGCGATGAACATGTGTGTACATGTATTTGTTTGAGTACCAGTTTTCAATTTTGGTGGATGAATATAGAAGGACTACTTTTATGGTAAATGACATAAGAACTACTGAATGAGTTTCCACAGATCTAAAATTAAAAAAAACAAGCTATTAAAAAGAAATATTAAAGCAAAGATTTATCACACTGAACAGATAGAAGTGAATAAACAAAACGTTGATTGCCTTCCATCTCTGAGTTCTTCTAGTTATGTACATTTTGATTCCTTTCATCCCACTTTCCTTCACCCTTCCACCATATACCTTCCCATCCCCATTCCTATGTTACATCTTATCTCCTTTAAGGAAATAAATGAGGGTAAAATAGTAATGAATTATATCATTTGTCAGAGTAACTTTCACATTTCTTCTAGTCACTCAAGACACAACATCTGTGATTTTATGGGACATGGTTTTGCTTATTCTAGCCAGGCTACTCACAACCCCCTAGTAGAGTGCCTTGGTAAATAAATGGAAATGTGGATGAATGCATTTTAAGTGTATTAAGATGTATTGTGTTTTATGGCCACTTGGCAACAAGACCAGCTAAGTTTCATCTCAGTGAAATATGAAGCCATGAATCTCATTTCCTTTAATGAGATTATATGATAGAAATAATTGGAATATGGCATGGTTGACTTTTTTTTTAACTTTGTTCTGGACTTGAGTACTGAATTTGTGGAGACAATCAACTTTGACCAACCTAATTAAGAACCATAGAATAATAATTGTCTCTGCCAGAAATTTTAAATGTTCATGGAAGTAATGATGCTTCAGCTGTTCTGGGCCCTGAATATCGAAGAAAGTCTGAGATATTATCTTTCTATAAACAAAGCTGTCTGGAAAAGAAAACAAATACTCCAAATTTGAGTGAGTTGCTCATTTTTATTAGAAGAACTAGATGGTTATCTCTGAGATCTAAGTTTTCAATTCATTTCACTCTTCTGACTTAGACTCACAGAACTATTACCAGCTAAACGTTTTGATAATTATACAAAAATCATGATTTACTTTATATAAAGTCATGTAGTTTCAGGCTTTTTATCTCATTCACAGAATGTAATATTACTTTTTCTGTATAATATATGTTCACGTACATGAGTAAATTTTTCTACTCCATTACTTCCTTACTAAGTCATTCTTTTAAATTACAGAAAGAACTAATTATCATGATTTACATGAGACTTTCTTTGGGAGAAAGATGTCTGGGATTTACCATCAATGTCATTTTACTTTCAACTTTCATCACTGTTACTGCCTCTGCATAATTTCTTTGATGTAGTCTCCATTTCACCCTTAAACTCAACAAAGTGGGAAGGGTTGACTATTTTAAAGGTAGTACCTCTAATGGTATATGGATTGTTAAAAATAAGAAAAAGTATCATTTAAAGTTAAAGCAAAATACATTTCTCTAAACCTAATATTTATTTAAATTTTTAAAAATATGTATATACTAAGTACAAAGTTGTAGTAAGTATAATATAGCAATATGTTATATATATATAATATATGTGTACATTGCATATGTATATATATTTTTCACATATATAATATATATATGCATGTAACTAAATTTTAAATGGCTTAGTTTAAATATTTCCAAGTGTTAAAGTATACCTTAAGTTTTTTTTTCTTTCAGCATTTTCCTCTCACCACTTCAATTTTTGTCTGGCTTTTATTATTAAAAAAAAGTCTCCATCCCTGATTTTTCTAGCCTGCCCCATGTGATTAATGGTGCTCCCTTTAGTTATGATATCATTGCAGTCTCAAATTCAGAGACATGGCACACGTCGTAGACTTCTGCTTTTCTACTTACCAAAAGCCAAAATACACTTGGTAGCATTTAAACACAACTATGGGGGAGAATTAGGTCAGAAAGCAGGAGAGAGAGGATTAATGTTGAATTTACCAGGTGGAGCTATAAAGCCTCAAGTACGTTTTGTGATTTCTGCATGTCTTAGACCCAACTAGGTCTGACGGAGCGCCATCGGAGCACACATTTCCTGTTTAAAGTCAGCGTTGGACCCAGCCCCAGAAGCTTACAGTATCAGACCGAGACTTTCCAGACTTTGGCCAGGGCTAAGCCTCATCTCACTGACACATTGCTAGCCTGATTCCCTGACTCAGAAGAGCTGAAGGTGCCTGGTTTGTTCGCTCACTCTAAAATTTACTGCTAAGAGTGAGAAATACTTGTCCCCTCGGCCTGAACCGCACATGGACATACGGTCTAAATGCTGCGAGCATTCGGTTTCAGGCTGTCTTTGTTTTACCTTTTGTTCTGCAGAAACATTAGCTAAACATAAGATGTTTCTCTGGGAAAAAAAGGTTTCCCAAAGTCTTGCTATAAAAAGTAAAGCCAGATTGGAACTTAGTAATTGGGAACCAGGGAGGGCATTTCAACATTTAGGAAAATCCTCCACAGACAATTACAACTCCCCACAGAGTTTTGGAAAAATACGATAGCCACTTACTTGCCATGGTAAGAGGATCTCAACGTTAATTTAATATTTTAAAGAAACTAGTTAGAAAGTTAATAAATAAGGAGATGCTCAGTCAAGATTACCATAGCTAGTCATTAAAATATTTTCCTGCCTATGACAGATCAGTGTGGTTTAAAATTATCTACTAATGGTTATATTTCTTTATACATATGGTTTTCAGGGGTGTTTTTTCCCCCATGAAACCAACATGAGAAGATTTTTATAGCTTACTTTATTCATAGAGATATACAATCTAATATTAGAGAAAGCCACTGCTGCACTAGTAAAAATTCAGTACTGTCCTAGGAAGAATGCCTCAAAAAGAAAAATACACATCACTCATTTCATTATAAATCAGCAACTTAAAACCTTATCAATACAATTTCCTGTTGTACAGCAAAAAGAGATAAATAGTATTGTACTTCACTTGCTCCCTGTAACCTCCTTCTGTGCTTGGTGGGAAGGAAAACATTGGAACAATTGCAGGACATTTTATTTACACAAAAAGTAACAGAGTCCCCCTTTATCCATAGTTGAAGACCCTCAAAAGTAAAGCTACTGCACTAAATACCCTGTAAGTCAGCAGGTTTTCACAATAATCTTTGTTAGGGCATGATGAAACTGAAAAGTTCACTTTACTTTGGATTAGTACTGCCTCTCTTTGTGGCAGATTCTCTACAACCTAGCTGTAAAGGCTGCCAAGGGATTCCTTAAGAATCTGTGAGGGAAACCATGCCCATAACAAAAGGACTCCATTATTATCCTTTTTATGTGGATTTCAGTAATTTGGAAAGCAAAGAATACAGCAATATTTCAATTAAATCGAGTAGAGGCAAAGTCTTTTGTTAATTGTTTTTGTTTTGCTTTATTTCATTTAATGATATCAGCAAGTTTATAAAATAATAATAAACCTTGACCTGCTTTGTCTTGCTCAATAAGAACACTCTGCTAACCTGCCAAAGTACAAGCACACAATGGTCTCTCTATGCTGCCCATTGTCTGTGACCAGGTGAAGGTAAATAGCAAGGAGGATGGGCAGTTATAAAGGTGGTCTTCAGTGTCAATGCTCTGTCACTTGTCTTTTCTTACTATATTATTTTCATCCTCAGTAGTAGCCCTTTTTCCCATCCAAGTTCTGGTTCTTTTCGTTTTCAAGTCTGTAACCCTAATCTAACTAGCAACAGATCTGAATCAGTTGTTTAGAATGATTATTGATTGGCTGGTTGATTATGTTTCAACCTGAATAGGAAAACTAAAAATAAAGAGAAAGACAGGGTGCATTAGTTTTTTAAAATCACATTAAACATTGAGCCAATTGAATATACTATAAATAATAATTTCTACCTTCTGATATTCTAGAATCCATCTTTGTATCTGTTATAGTTTTCTTCCTTTGGTAGAAAAGTTTTTAATAATTCTTCTATAAGTAGAATATACGTTTTTAAACTGTTGAATTTGCATATAACAGAGTTATCTGAACCAAACTTTAAATGTCTCTGAGATTTTACTTTAAATATTTAGGAAGAGATGAGGTAAATACATGAAAGTTAAAATGGAGAAAATAAGTCTACTAGATTATTTTTGTAGTACTTTGTTTTCAGTATTAGATTCCCTTTTATAGATAAATGGGAACCCGGTGTCTGTACTTGGGCTAGATTAATGTATTTTGAAAGCCTGGCTAAATAAAGGAACAAGAAAGACTTTCACTCAAAGGATAAATCATATAATTAAAGGTGATTCAGGGAAAAAAACAAGTCCAGATATTCCTTTCAACTAGATCACCAATAAGAAGAGGGCAGAACCAAAAGAACTGAGTATGAGCAATGAGAGGAAATGAGAGAAACAGAGTAAGATTTGAGTCACCTTAAAATTAACCACAATGATTATTAATGTGACATCCATATCTCAGTGGCATGAATGAGCTGTTAAGAGCACAACCAGTCAGGACATTGTGCAACACAATTACACATAAAAATTCATTTAATTTTCACGTAAACCCACTCTGAATATATTAAACTCTGGGTGCTACCATCAGATCCTCCGCCACTGCTAACCTAAGAACTAAATCTTTCTGTTTATCACTATGACCTCCTGGAAGAGTTACATGTATGTTCCAATCTTAGCATCACTAGCTCCTGATTCAAAGTCTGAGGTAGACATATCTTATAAATGTCTTATGTTTGCACCTTAACTCCAAGGGGGGCTCGGAAATAAAGCAGCATTTTCAGGTTTTATAATGAGAGAAGAATGTACTCTACTGCCAACAAGACTCATCAGGTAGGGAATTCCCCAAAAACCTGAAGGGGAGTTAAGCTATTGACCAGTTAAAATTAAAAAAGGAATGGCAAATGTCATATGGTTAAAATAAAAGCCATCTTTAACAACATAAACCCATGGATCTAGGGCTGAAATGAGGGGAAAAGGGCTGATCGGCATCCACATGGCAGTTCTTTCCTTCCATTTGGATGTTAAGAACCTCCTCCACAAAGAAACTGTTTTTTGTACTCTGAGCCTATTTTGAAAGATCCGTGAATTTTCACAAAATGTCTTGTCATTCATCCTTTAATTCTGTTCCCGACCAGCGACACGTATTGTTAACAATTATCTGTGATTAATGCAAATCTTAACCTCAGCTCATCTCAGGCAAAGTGTAAAATTTTGCCACAGAGGATGTTTTCTACTTCCACCACCCTTTAGAACTCACCTAAGTAAAGTTTTCTACCACAGAATTGCACTTTCAGCTGCTATATGCTTATGGTGTGGAGCCCTAAAGCAGACTAAAATATTTTTCTCTTTAATCAACTGGTTGTAAAAGGTTCTCTGGGAGGCCATCTGAGACATTGACTTTAGTTGAGAGGGTGGTGGAATAAGAAGAAGCTCCTTGTAAACAAGAGTCACTGTTTCATGCAAATTATGTATGTTTCCAGAACTTTATTGGCCCAAATTCCGTCCATTAGACTTTCCCTAATGTGCATACCAGACTTTATGTGTGGATGCATCAGATAACCCATACTTCATGAGCTCAAGGATTTTGATCACTTAATAGTCTCATGGTAAGGCATCCAGCCCTTTCTTTTTAACTTTTTAATTATGGAAACTTTCAAACATACACAAAAATAAAAGAATGGTATAACAAATCCCCAAGTACCTCTCACCCTAAGCAATTAAGCAACACTTATCAATGTTTATCTATGCCTACCACTTTCAACCCTGAATAGATTTTTAAAAATAAGTACCACACATGTCTTCATATTAACTATAAATAATTCAGCTTGTATCTCCAAGGGATAAGAACTATTTTTTTTAAATATAATGATACCATTATCACGTCTAAAAATTAACACTAATTCTTTATGTCATCTAATATCCAGTTTCAAATTTCTCTCACTGCTACACACATGTATTTTAAACTTGGCTTGTTAAAATGAGAATCCAAACCAGTTCTACGTATTGCATTAGGACATATTTCCTAAGTTTTTAAAATCCATAATAATTACCCTTTCCTTTCTATTGTCATTTATTTGTTGCTGAAACCAGATTTTTTGTTTTGTGGAATTTGTCATATTCTGGATTGCTCCCTCTGCTGTTTTTTAATATGTTCTTCTATCTACTGTATTTCCCATATAATGGAAGGTACCCAAATCTAGAGATAGTATACAAAGGAAAAAATAAAACAAGTAAGCTGTGCTTTTCAAAAATGCTAGTATCATAAATGACAAAGGAAGAGTGAAGACCTGTGACAGATTAAAGAATGCTAAAGAGGCATGAAAACAAAGGCAGCGCATAATTAGAAATTTTATTTTGCTATAAAGGACATTACGATAAGTGACAAACTTTGATAAGGTCTATATAAAAAATTCATATTTTTATATTGTAATTATTTCCTTATTTTCATCATTGTGCTGTGGCTAAGTAAGAGAATGTCCTAGTTTTTAAAAAATACACACTGAAGTGTTTAGATGTAAAGTGTCATATCTATAACATTTCTCAAATGGTTCAGAAAAAAATACATATATATGTGAATATATCTATATACATTTATGCATACATACAGTCAGACAGAGGGAGAGAAAGAGAGAAGGAGGAAGAGGAGGAGGAGAAAGAGGAAAATAAATGTAGGAAAATCTTAACTGAGGAGCTGGAAAAAAGGAATACGAAAATTCTTTGTACTGTTCTTGCAAATTTTCTGAATGTCTGCTATCACAAAATAAAAGTATAAAAATATGATAGATCTGGGACTTGATGGGATCCATGTTATAAATTTGGCAAGAGCATTTCACAGGTAGTTTGAGCTTCCTACTGTAACATGTAAGGAAGGACATTATGTCTGGTCTCTCATTTTTTTTTCAAAAAATTTTTTTTAATAGGGGTGTAGTTGTTTTACAATGTTGTGTTAGTTTGTACTGTACAGTCAAGTGGAGTTCCCTGTGCTATACAGCAGGTTCTTATAGTTTTCTATTTTATATGTATTAGTGCATATATGTCAATCCCAATCTCCCAATTCATCCCGCGCCCCCACCCCCTGCTTTCCCCTCTTGGTGTCCATACATTTGTTCTCTACATCTGTGTCTCTATTTCTGCCTTGCAAACCGGTTCACCTGTACCATTTTTCTAGATTCCACATATATGCATTAATATATGATATTTGTTTTTCTCTTTCTGACTTACTTCACTCTGTCTGACAGTCTCTAGGTCCATCCAAGTCTCTACAAATGGCCCAATTTCGTTCCTTTTTATAGTTGAGTAATATTCCATTGTATATATATACCACTTCTTCTTTATCCATTTGTCTGTCATGGACATTTAGGTTGCTCACATGACCTGGCTATCGTAAATGGTGCTGCAATGAATATTGGGGCACATGTCTCCTTTTGAATTATGGTTTTCTCTGGGTATATGCCCAGTAGTGAGATTGCTGGGTCATATGGTAATTCTATTTTTAGTTTTTTAAGGAACCTCCATAGTGGCTATGTTAATTTACATTCCCACCAACAGTGCAAGAGGGTTCCCTTTTCTCCACACCCCCTTCAACATTTATTGTTTGTAGATTTTCTGATGATGCCCATTCTAACCGGTGTGAGGTGATACCTCACTGTAGTTTTTATTTGCATTTCTCTAATGATTAGTGATGTTGAGCAGCTTTTCATGTGCTTCTTGGCCATCTGTATGTCTTGTTTGGAGAAACGTCTATTTATTATTTCTGCCCATTTTTTTAAAACATCTTTATTGGAGTATAATTGCTTTACATTGTTGTGTTAGTTTCTGCTGTATAACAAAGTGAATCAGCTATATGTATACATATATACCCATATCCCTCCATCTTGCATCTCCCTCCCACCCTTCCTATCCCACCCCTCTAGGTGGTCACAAAGCAGCCAGCTGATCTCCCTGTGCTATGCAGCTGCTTCCCACTAGCTATCTATTTTACATTTGGTAATGTATATATGTCAATGCTACTCTCTCACTTTGTCCCAGCTTACCCTTCTCCCTCCCCATGTCTTCAAGTCCATTCTCTACATCTGTGTCTTTATTCCTGTCCTGCCCCTAGGTTCTTCAGAGCCTTTTTTTTTTTTAGATTCCATATATATGTGTTAGCATACGGTATTTGTTTTTCTCTTTCTGACTTACTTCACTCTGCATGACAGACTCTAGGTCCACCAACCTCACTACAGATAACTCAATTTCATTTCTTTTTATGGCTGAGTAATATTCCATTGTATAAATGTGCCACATCTTCTTTATCTATGCATCTATCAATGGACACTTAGGTTGCTTCCATGTTCTGGCTACTGTAAATAGTGCTGCAATGAACATTGTGGTACATGACTCTTTTTGAATTATGGTTTTCTCAGGGCATATGGCCAGTAGTGGGATTGCTGGGTCATATGGTAGTTCTATTTTTAGTTTTTTAAGGAACCTCCATAGTGGCTGTATTAATTTACATTTCCACCAACAGTGCAATAGTCCACCCTTTTCTCCACACCCTCTCCAACATTTATAGTTTGTAAATTTTTGGATGATGGTGGTTCTGACTGGTGTCAGGTGATACCTCATTGTAGTTTTGAATTGCATTTCTCTAATGATTAGTGATGTTGAGCATCCTTTCATGTGTTTGTTGGCAATTTGTATATCTTCTTTGGAGAAATGTCTATTTAGGTCTTCTGCCCAGTTTTGGATTGCATTTTTTTTTTTTTGATATTGAGCTGTATGAGCTGCTTGTATATTTTGTAGATTAATCCTTTGTCTGTTGATTAGTTTACAAGTATTTTCTCCCATTCTGAGGGCTGTCTTTTTGTCTTGTTTATGTATGGTTTCCTTTGCTGTGCAAAAGCTTTTAAGATTTTAGGTCCCATTTGTTTGTTTTTATTTCCATTTTTCTAGGAGGTGGGTCAAAAAGGGTCTTGCTGTGATTTATGTCAAAGAGTGTTCTTCCTATGTTTTCCTCCAAGAGTTTTTTTTTTTTTTTTTGCGATATGCGGGCCTCTCACTGTTGTTCCTCTCCCATTGTGGAGCACAGGCTCCAGATGCACAGGCTCAGTGGCCATGGCTCATGGGCCCAGCCACTCTGCGGCATGTGGGATCCTCCTGGACCGGGGCACAAACCCATGTCCCCTGCATCAGCAGGTGGACTCTCAACCCCTGCGCCACCAGGGAAGCCCCCTCCAAGAGTTTTAGAGTGTCCAGTCTTACATTTAGGTCTTTAATCCATTTTGAGTTTATTTTTGTATATGGTGTTAGAGAGTGTTCTAATTTCATTCTTTTATATGTAGCTGTCCAGTTTTCCCAGCACCACTTATTGAAGAGGCTGTCTTTTCTCCATTTTACACCCTTGCCTCCTTTATCATAGATTAGTTGACCATAGGTGCATGGGTTTATCTCTCGGATTTCTATCCTATTCCATTGATCTACATTTCTGTTTTTGTGCCAGTACCATACTGTCTTGATTACTGTAGCTTTGTAGTATAGTCTGAAGTCAGGGAACCTGATTTCTACAGCTCCATTTTTTTTTTTTTCCCTCAAGATTGCTTTGGCTATTCAGGGTCCTTTGTGCCTCTGCACAAATTTTAAGATTTTTTGTTCTAGTCCTGTAAAAAAAATGCCATTGGTAATTTGCTAGGGATTGCATTGAATCTGTAGGTTTCTTTAGGTAGTATAGTCATTTTCACAATATTGATTCTTCCAATCCAAGAACATGGTATATCTCTCCATCTTTTTGTGTCACCTTTGATTTCTTTCACCAGTGTGTTACAGTTTTCTGAGTACAGGACTTTTACCTCCTTAGGTAGGTTTATTCCTAGGTAATTTATTCTTTTTGTTGCAATGGTGAATAGGATTGTTTCCTTAATTTCTCTTTCTGCTCTTTCATTGTTAGTGTGTCTCTCTTTCAAGTGATGTTAAGATTGATAAGTGAGTTCAAATGTCAGTCTTATCCTGTTGTAAAAATACCACCAGCTTTTCACTTAATGTTTTTTTTTTTAGCAGCCATTGATGATGATTCACTTAGTAAAGATAACATAGATGATTTTTTCTCTCTCTAATGGATTTCAGGAAAATGAGATGTTGGCACAATAACTTCCAAAATATGCCAAGGATCTTTTTCAGGTATTTTTGAACCTGTAGAATGTAACATATTTAATGTATTTCAATACATTGCTGTCATTATTTTCCTTGGTGCCAAATTTCCTCATATCTAGGCAGTGGAAGCTCCTTCAAGTTCGTCCACTTGTACTTTTTTTAAAAAGCTATCACAGTCTTTGAGGATGTTCTGCTTCCTGGTATGACAACATGCTCTAGCCTTATATAGTATATTTTCTGACCCAAACATTAAACCAGTCATTCCTTCATGGATCCCTGATTCCTCTTAGAAAAAGTACTAAGGGTCTGTATTAGTTTTCCATTTCTATGTAACAAATTACCACAAACTAGTGACTTAAAACACACACACACATATGTAATCTTTTATGTATAAATGTCTATAAATATATAATATATATTTATATAAATATATTTACATTTATATAAAATATAAATTATTTTTATATTATACATATACACTTATGTACATGTATGAATGAAATCTTACAGTTTCTGTAGGTTAGGAATTTGGGCTTACTGCTTACTATAAGTCTTCAGATTACTGTATCATAAGGTTGAACTCAAGGATTCAGCTGAGCTGTACTCTTATTTGGAGGCTTGACTAAGGAAGAATTTGCTTTCAAGCTCATTTAGGTCACCTGCAGAATTCATTTTCTTGTGGCTGTATGACTAAAGGCCCACCTTCTTACTGGCTGTTGGCTAGGGACCATCCACATTTCCCTGCTGCATGGCCCTCTCTGTAAATAGTTCACATCAGAGCAGCTTGCTTCCTCAAGGCACAGGGCATCTCTCTCACTGAAGTCATATGACATGGAATTTTATATAATGTAGTGTAATCATGAGAGTGACATACCCTTATCTTTGTCCATCCTATTAGTTAGAAGCAAGTTTTGGGTTCTGCTTGTACTCAAGGTAAGGAGGCTATACAAGGGTGTGACTCATTGAGGATCCCCTTAGGGTTTGTCCGCAACAGTGATCAAACCCCAGGTATTTGTGATAACCTCTGCCTCTGAGTTGGTCATTGTTTTTAAACATTTTCAGTGGACTGAAGAAATATATTTCTTTGATAGAGAAAAATACATCATGAGTTTATTAATGATGGTCACTTGGACTGTTAGGGCTGCTATAACAAAATACCATGGACTAGATGGCTTAAAAACAACAGAAACGCATTTCTCACAGTTTTGGTAGCTAGAAGTCCCAGATCAGGGTGCCAGCACGGTTCTGGTGAAGGACCTCTTCTGGGTTGCAGACTGCCAACTTCTCACTGTGTCCTTATATGGTTGAAGGGGCAAGGGAGTTCTCTCAGGCTTCTTTTATAAGGATATTAATTCATTCATGAGGTTAAAACCCCACACACAGAGATTCAGATCCTTCTTTCACAAACGCTGAAAATGAATTGATTTAAATGGTCATTCTTACTCTCACTCCATGGCTCCATGACAGGGGAAATTACATAGCCCATGACTTTTTTCCCAGCCTCACCATTGATTCTAATGGATTACTCAAGGAAAGTGGTGAATGTTCACAGCTTGATTGAAAACTAACCAAAGCCAGAATATGACTACAGGGCTCATCAGTGAATCATGCCCTTAAATTCTTGAGGGTTGTTACATCTATCATTGTTTTATACATTGATATTGTACATTCTCTTATGTAATGACCTCAATATTTTCTTTTAGCAGAATTCTCATGCTATTTCTAACATTAAAGGAAGCATCTTTTCACACATATCTCAACTACCACATTTAGATTTCACTAAAATTTTAAAATATACTGATACTTATTTCTGTGCACTCTATACTCAGCCAATGATGTCTTATTTATCTAATTGTTTTATTTTTTAACTGTATATTACAAAAGTTTTTCAAACATTTAGAAAGTACAGACAGTTACATAATTAAATCCATAAGCCATCACTCCGACAATTATCAATATCCTGAACTTCTTATTTTATTTATCACTGAGATTTTTTCCTGAAGTATTAAAAAGCAAATCCCAGATATCAAAGAATTTCATCTGTAAATACTTAAGTATATGTTTCTAGTAGATAAGGATGCTTGTAAAACATAACCACAATATCATTATCACATCCAACAAAATAAAAAATTAAAAGTAATTTCTTAATTTATCTAAAATTCATTGCATTTTCCCCAATTGTATAAAAACGAGTTTTTGTTTTGGGGTTTTCTTTTTTTTGGTAGTTGTTTGTTCAAGTCAGGATCCAAACAGGATGACCAACTTCCTTTGATTGATATGTATATTAGGGCTTTTAAAATTTACAGCAGCCCTCCCTCATTTTTGTGCCCTTTACATGTCAAAACTGGGACATTGGTTTTCAAGAATGTCTCTGTTTCTTGATTTGAATTATTGAATCTTCATGGAGTCATTTAAAATGATCCTTTCTTCCTCGTATTTCCTTTCTTTCCTCGTAAAGTCTGTCAGAGGCTTGACTGTATTTTAGCAAGAGTACTTCACATGGAATGCTGTTTATTGCTTATTGCTTCACATTGGGAGGCACTGCATGTCTGGATATTCACTTTTAGTGATGTTAAGATTTATCAGTGTGTTCAGGTAAAGTCACCCTCACTCTTTTTAGAGTTTCCCATCAACTTGTCTACTAATGGTTTAGCAGCCATTGATTATTTATGTATATAGCCATTATTTCCTTTGGTGTTTGAAAATGATAACCTTTTAACTCTATCTTTTCTTCCCCTTTCTTTAACTGTGATTCATCTATTTAAAAAAAAAAAAAAAACCATGTTTCTTCCATTAACTATTTGGTTAGCCTGAAATATATCTACTAAAAAAGGTAGAATAAACACTAGAGTCTTTTCCTATATTTATCAATGTTCAAAACTATGAATTAGTACTGTAGCAAACTCTAGAAATATCCAAGTTTTTTGAACATCAGTATGAACTTGCAGATTTTTATGTATGTGGTATGCTTCAATTACTTCAATCACTATTCTTTCTGGTGTTCAATTGTCCCACATTTGGACGGTAGGAGTCCTTCAAGTTGACACCTATTTCATTCTGCAAAGACCCCACTAATATTTGACAGATTTCTTTATTCAGTACAAAGATATCTCAGGCTCAACTTGGCCTGAAACATTAGCCGATGTTTCCTTCCCCAGGTCTGTAATCGACATTTTCCCCAAAGAACCTTGGTTTTAGTAGAAAATTGTATTTAGGGAGCACAATCTGGAAGTCAGTGTTCCTTTGTATTTTTTTATATTAGCCTTTATTATACATTTTGCAATAAGTAGGGTGGGTATGCACAAATAATAAAATAAGTAGAAATATATTGTGTCAACTATACTGTAAAATTTACTCTAAATCTTATGAAAATGAACTTTAAATATTCAACTTGGGAAAGGGCATTATATTTATTTTAGTTGGTTGATAACACAGAGACCCAAGGCTTCCATTTTTCTAGGACATAGTTATTCCAGCTGTTGCTTATATTACACAGCTGTCCTCAGAATTTTCCATTTTCTATGCTACAACATGAAGCCAGATATTTCCAACAGTTCCATTGTTCATTCTCCCCAGTGACTATACAAACATCCTGCAAATGGTGTTACCTAGCACATTGCAAACACATGGATGCAACAACTAACCAAGAAGCTGCTATAGCCTGACTCACTGTTTATAATAATTTGTTGTCAATGACAAATATGGATCAGCACATGCGGGAGAGTAATTAAAATTAAAGAGAGAGACATCACTGAAATAATATGTGTGGGAGAAGAGCAAATATTTCTGAATGTAATTAAAAGTTGTATGTGCTCTAGATTTAAATAACTGAAGGAAATTATCAACTTTTCACAGGTTGCATACCAATATCTTCTTCAAAACCTGAACACATGAGCAACCTGAGCCAAGAGAAAGAATAAGGAATGAATGGGCTTCCTGGACAGCACTGTAACCCTCTGTGGTCCGGTACATTAACTGTTCTAGTGCACTATGCATTCAACTGCAAGTCCATGATGACATACAAACTAATGTGCTAGGAAAAATTTTATAGGGACCTACATGAATTCATATTGTACTTACATCACCCTCCAGTTACCAATTGCACATGTTCTCATTCATCTTACAGAAGCATGTGCTGTAAGAAAACACACTGGGTTTAATTATCCATATGTATTAACCATATGGACAGGTTAAGGATCGAGCTCACCTTTTCCCTTAGCAGAAATGCTGCAGATTTTATATTCATAGGATGAAAATAAATAGATATACATAACGGTTTTCATCTATGAGGAAATAATTTCCAATCTGGTATATTTCTTTTTCTTTTCTTTTTTTTTTTTTTTGCAGTACGCGGGCCTCTCACTGTTGTGGCCTCTCCCGTTGCAGAGCACAGGCTCTGGACACGCAAGCTCAGTGGCCATGGCTCACGGGCCTAGCCACTCCACGACATGTGGGATCTTCCCGGACTGGGGCATGAACCCGTGTCCCCTGCATCGGCAGGCGGACTCTCAACCACTGCGCCACCAGGGAAGCCCCCAATCTGGTATATTTCTATAATGAGGTGTGAATATGATGTTATCCTTTGGTAGTAGTTGTGGGACAATATTTCATGTGAAAGAGAGCTAGAATGTCTTTCTAGCAGGCCTAGTAATAAAAATCCTCTAGCATTCTCCTGCCATATAATGAATTGCCTACTTTTTATTAAATAAACTTTTGTTGAAAGAATGAATTAAAGAATAAAACTCATTAATTAAAAGCTATTATTATCAGCCCCCAGTGTATTACTCTATTCAGTTTCTTTTTTTTTTTTTATTGAACTGTAGTTAATATACAATGTTGTGTTAGTTTCTGGTTACAGCAAAGTGATTCAGTTATACATACATGTATATATTATTTTTCATATTCTTTTCCATTAGAGCTTATTACAAGATATTGAATATAGTTCCCTGTGCTATACAGTAGGTCCTGCTGTTTACCTATTTTATATATAGTAGTTTGTATTTGCTAGTCACAAGTCCCTAATTTATCCCTCCCTTTGGTAACTGTAAGTTTGTTTTCTATGTCCGTGGGTCTGTTTCCCCCAGGGAGGGAAACATTTGTGGCAGCCATTTGGGGGATCTTGTTGTACTATGCTGACATTGGTGCTGGAAAGCACTCTTACGGAAATCTCTCTCTAGGCTATTAGCTGGGAGCTTGTCCCATCTTCCAGTGAACCTATAGCAGCTGCACATGCCAAACATGCAACCAGCCATGCTGGGGTCCTGCCCCGCCTACCAGAGTGTCTGCAGCTACTGAGCAAGGCAGGGCCTCACAGACAACTGGGACAGGGGCCAGCTACGCGTACTAGCCCACCCACAGTAGCTGGCTCTACCACAGCAGAAGGAGGCATGCAGCTGACATAGAGGACACCACTAGAAGTTCTAGCTCTGGTGACCAGAGGGGAGCATGCTGCTGGACCCAGAGGACAGCTACATGAGGCCACTTCTCCAAGACTGGGAGATGCAACAGACCTACATAATGCATAGAAATAAACACAGAGAATTTAGCAAAATGAGAGACAGAGGAATATGTTCCAAACAAAAGACAAGACAAAACCTCATAAAAAGAGCTAAACAAAATGAGAAAAACAATCTAATCAATAAATAGTTCAAGAAAATAATCATAAAGATGCTCACTGAACTTGGGAGAAGAATAGATGAACATAGTGGGAATTTCAACAAAGAGCAAAAATAAAAAAGGACCAATGAGAGTGGAATAATACAATAACTGAAATAAAGAATACGCCAGAAGGAATTAACAGCAGATTAGGTGATACAGAAGAATGCATGAGCTACCTGGAAGATAGAATAGTGTAAATCACCTATCGGAATGGCAGAAAAGATAAACAATAAAAAAACAAGGATAGTTTAAGAGGCCTTTGAAACAACATCAGGCAAACCAACATTCACATTATAGGGGTCCCAGAGGAGAAAAGAGGGAGAGAAAGGGGCAAAAATGAATTTCACAAAATTATTGCTGAAAACTTCCCTAACCTAAAGAAGAAAACAGCCGGGTCCAGGAAGCACAGAGTCTCAAACAAAATCCCCAAAGACACCCACACTAAGACATATCATAATTAAAATGGCCAGAGTTAAAGATAAAGAGAGAATTTTAAAGGCAGCAAAAGGAAAACAAAGTGTCACACACAGGGGGACCCAAACACAAAGGAGGCAAGAATATACAATGGGGAAAACTGGACAGCACATGCAAAATAAACTGGACTACTTTCTCACACCATCTACAAAAATAAACTCAAAGTGGATTAAAGATTTAAATGTAAGACCTGAAACCATAAAACTTTTAGAAGAAAACATAGGCAGCAAGCTTTTTGACAGCAGTCTTAACAATATATATTTTTGGAACTGTCTCCTTAGACAAGCAAAACAAAAGCAAAAATAAACAAATGGGACTACATTAAACTAAAAAGCTTTTGCTCAGCAAAGGAAACCATCAATAAAATGATAAAGTTGCCTACTGAATGGGAGAAGATATTTACAAGTAATATATTCAATAAGGATTTAATATTCAAAATATATGAAAAACATACAACACAACATCAAAAATCAAACAAGCCAACTAAAAGATGGACAGAGAAAACTGAATAGACATTTTTCCAAAGAAGACGTATATATAGCAAATTGACACATGCAAAGATGCCCGACATCACTAATCATTAGGGAAATGCAAAGCAAAACCACAATGAGATATCACTTCACACTTGTCAGAATGGCTATTATCAAAAAGGCAAGAAATACCAAATGTTGGTGAGGATGTGGAGAAAAGGGAAGCTTTTGCACTGTTGGTAGGACTTCAAATTGGTGCAGCCAGTTTGGAAAACAGTATAGATGTTCCTCACCAAATAACTGCCTCATGATCCAGCAATTCTACTTCTGGATATTTTTTCTCAGGAAAACAAAAACACTAATTTGAAAAGATATATGCACCCCAATGTTCATAGCAGCTGTATTTACAATCGCCAAGATATAGAGCAACCTAAGTGTCCATCAATCGATGAATGAATAAAGAAGTTTTGGTATATATATACAATGAAATATTATTCAGCCATAAAAAAGAACAAAATCTTGCCATTTGGGACAACATGAATGGATGTAGAAGATATCAAACTAAGTGAAATAAGTCATAGATAAAAACAAATACCATATGATTTCACTTACATGTGGAATCTAAAAAACAAAACAAACAAACAAAATTAATCAAAAACAGACTTGGATACACAGAACAAATAGGTAGTTGCCGAAGGGAGGATGTGCAACTTGGGCATAATAGATGAAGGGGATTAAGAGGTATAACCCTCCAGTATAAAATAAATAAGTCAGGGGTTATAATATACAGCATAAAGAATCTGGCCAATATTATAGTTACTCTTTGTGGGGAAAAATGGTTAGTAGACTTATACTAGTGATCATTTCATAATGTAATTAAATGTTAATCACTATTTTGTACACCTGAAACTAACATAATATTGTCTGTCCACTATATTTCAATTTTTAAAAAAAGCTAAAGAGAGTATGGCAAGGAAGTGCAAAAATTTTGTCTTAAAATATGCCAGATTGGGATTTCCCTGGCAGTCCAGTGGTTAAGACTCTGTGCTTCCACTGCAGGGGGCAAGGGTTTGATCCCTGGTCCATGAACTAGAAAGAAAAATTCTGCAAATATATATTATTCCTTTTTGTAAAGCCTATGTGTTGTCATTTACGTGGTGAAACTCCATAACAATGAATTTAATACAAGCTTTAAAATTTTTAGTCAAAATAAACTGTGAGAAAGGAATTCAATATTAGAATTCACATAGTGTTCCCATAGAACCCAGAGACAAAATGGCCAAAATACATATATGAAGGGGGAAAAAAAAAAGCCTTGGAACCTATTATTAAATAGGAAAGAGCATCAATTTCCTTCTATCCCAGTCCATCTTCCCACAAGCTCCTGAATGCTCCCTGTGTAGTGGGTGCTCTGGGAATTTAGGTTTATTTTCCCAGTAAGACTTGAACTATAAGTGAGGCAAGAAAGCAAAAATGGAATGATGGTTGTTAGTTGATGTCCTTAACAAAAGATTTTAAGAACTGCCTGTGGGTGTGATCTTAGTTCTATGATACAATCAGCACACAAGCTATTTTGACGATGTGTGACAAAGACCAAGAAAATTGTTTACAAAGGAGCATTCAGAAGACTGGGTCATTAGCAGAGGTAGAGAAATAACTTTGATATGGCAAACACCTTTTTATAATTGTTTTCTTATAATTACACATTTAACAATAAATGCTCCCTTACTTGGCTGAGGTCTGACTAGCAGGTCCACCTTAAATTATATTAAACATAAATAACATTTAAATAAATAACAAAAGAAAATGAAAAACATCAGATTAGTTTTAAAAGTTTTATAAAATCAAGATAACAGTTCTTGTGGTCATTGAGCTAGTCTCATTTATCTATCTATCTATCATCAAATTATCAATCATCTATTTATCTATCAATACTCCACTGTGCTTCAGTAATCAAAGGATTTGGAGAGACCTTCAAGATGGCAGAGGAGTAAAAGGATTTTAAAAATAGAAAAATATATATCAAATAAATATATACATAAAATTATACATATATTCCCATAATTACTTTGATAAAGTCTGATCTATTGTTCCAAATAAGAATAAGTTTCAGGATAATTAAGTTTTGCCAACCCTTGAATGAATGTGGCATATATGTCCAGGTGGTCCAAAAACTTCTGCTGGGATACAGAAAGAACATCAGTGTTGAGGTTATCCAGTTGACAGGAGACAGAAATAAAAGTTAAGTTTCTAAATACAATGTAATAGTCTGTGACCAAGTCCAGCCACCTCATCTTTAGATTAAGTTATGTAAGAAACAAGGGTGATTGTATTGCATAGAATGACAATGTGTGATTTATGAAGCTTTTGATGGATCTATGGTCTCAGCTATAAGAGCAGTGATCATTCATTAGGCAATGGACAGAGTTTCAGAGATTTGCTTCCTCACTGAGATATCCAGCGAAAAATATGTGTGCCCTGGACTGCATGAGTACTGTCTATAGCTCAAGACAACAGGAGAAAAAGTTTATTTCTTTATTCTCTCAGAAGTCTTTCAGTATCTATTCTAAGTTCTGAACTAGGTAAATTAATGATCTCAGAGATCAAAGACAGGGTGACCTGTAGCAGACAGGGATATAGCTGAGGGGCCTGATCAAGGACTTGCCAGCCTGCCCTGGGATACAGCAAAAAACTGCAGTATAAAGGGCATCTAGACTATACAGGAAGAAAATTTATTTACTAATCCTAGAGGCTCTACCAAATGAGCAGGGAACTGTTGGAGCCCCCACTAGGGTTAAGGGCACTGGCAAGTGTCATTGTTTGAGACCCCTCAGGACTATCCTCAACCTGCACTCCTCCAGCTCCAGCCCCAGCTGTCCATCCAAGGTGGGCTCAGGTACAGCACTCTGAAGGGACTGCCTCTGTCCTGGGATCACTCCAGCCCACACTGGCCTGCCAAAGCCGCTAGGCACAAGCGCTCTACACAGTGGGTGCTCCCACACAAGGCCATTCCTTTAAGATCAGGAGAGGTAGCTGTTTTGCCTAATTCATAGAAACAAAACCAAAAGTCAAACAAAATGAGAAGACAGAAGAATATGCTCTGAATGAAAGAACAAGATAAAACTCTAGAAAAAAAATGAAATGGAGATAAGTAATTTATCTGATAAAGAGTTTTAAAAACCATAATAAGGATGTTCATGAAACCTGGAGAAGAATGGAGGAACTCAGTGAGAACTTCAACAAAGATTTAGAAAATATAAGAAGGAATCAATCAAAATGAATATAATAACTGAAAGAATAATCTAGAGGGAATCTTCTGTTCTAGAAGAACAGAAAAGCAATCTGGAAGATAGGATAGTAGAAATCAACCAATCTGAACAGCAAAAAAAAAAAAAAAAAAAGAAAGAAAGAAAGAACTTTTTTTTTTAAATGAGGAAAGTTGAAGGCACTTCTCAGACAACATTAAGCATACTAACATTTGTAGAAACTTTACAGGCCAGAAGAGAATCTCAGGGTCTACTTAAAGTGCTGAAAGTAAAAAACTTAAAACTTTAATGTACTACACCACATTAACAGAATGAAAGATAAAAATTATACAATCATCTCAATAGATGCATAAAAAGCATTTGACAAAATTCAACATCCATTTGTGTTAAAAACTCTCAATGAAGTGGGTATAGAAGGAACACATGTCAACATAATAAAGGCCATTTATTACAAAGCCACAGCTGACATCATACTCAATGGTAAAAAGTTGAAAGCACTTTCTCTAAGATCAGGAACAAGACAAAGATACCCACTCTTGCCAACTTTATTCAACATAGTATTGGAAGCCCAAGTCACAGCAATTGGAAAAGAAAAGAAATAAAAGGAATTCAAATTGGAAAGGAAGAAGTAAAACTGTCATCGTTTGCAGATGACATAATACTATATATAGAAAACCCTAAAGACTCCATCAAAACTAGTAGAACTATTAAATGAATTAAATAAAGTTGTAGGATAAAAAAAAAAAAACTGACCTACAGAAATCTGTTCCACTTCTATACTCTAACAACAATCAGAAAGCTAAATAAAGAAAATAATCCCATTGAAAATTACACCAAAAATAATAAAATACTTAAGAATAAATCTAACCAAGGAGGTGAAAGACTTGTACTCTGAAAATTATAAGATGTTGATGAAAGAAATGAAGACAGCAAATGCAAGTGAAAAGATTTACCATGCTCATGGATTGGAAGAACTAATATTGTTAAAATGTCCATACTACTCAAGGCAATCTATAGATTCAATGCAATCTCCATCAAAATACCAGTGGTATTTTTCAAAACACTTGAACAAATAATTCTAAAATTTGTATGGAATCACAAAAGATCCCGAATATCCAAAACAATCTTGAGAAAGAAGAAAACGGGAGGTCTCACACTCCCTGGTTTCAAACTATACTACAAAGCTACAGTAATCAAAACAGTATGATACTGGCACCAAAATAGAAAAATAGATCAATGGAACAGAATAGAGAGCACAGAGATAAACCCACACTTATAAGGTCAACTAATCTATGACAAATGAGGCAATAACATACAATGGAGAAAAGACAGTCTCTTCAGTAAATGATATTAGGAATATTGGACAATACACACAAAAGAATCAGACTGGACTAATTTCTCACCATATACAAAAATAAATTTAAAATGGATTAAAGATTTAAATGTAAGACCTGAAACCATAAAAATTTAGAAGAAAACTTAGGCAGTAAGCTCTTGGACATCAGCCTTCACAATATTTTTTTGGATCTCTCTTCCAAAGGGGAAACAAAGGCAAAAATGAACAAATTAGACCAAATCAAACTAAAAACATTTTGCATAGCAAAGGAAACCATCAACAAAATGAAAAGACGATCTATTGAATGGGAAAAGATATTTGTAAGTGATATGCATGATAAGGAGTTAATATCCAAAATATACAAAGAATTCATTCAACTCAAAATAAAAAAAGTAAACTAGCTGATTAAATAAAGGGCAGATGCCCTGAATAGACATTTTCCCAAAGAAGACATATATATGGCCAATAGGCATGTTATAAACTATTCCATATCCTAAAAACTTTACTTTTAATATAACTTAAAAATTAAATTAACAACTTAATTTGAATTTCTATACAGTGTAGATAGAAGACACAATGAGTGACAGTGTCACTTACACTTACTGCACTGGGAAATATTAACCATGGACAGTTCTGTTAAAACGTGTCATTTTGATATTGTGCTGTATCAATCAACTCACCCTTGAAAACTAGAGTGCAGATATTTCTCAGTTCATTTGTCAGAGGTTACATGATATCTTTTTTTCCCCTTAAAATCCTTGAAATCCTCTTCCTATTCCTATTTTTTTTCAAAAGAGTTCCAAAATTACTGTGGAGTATTTTTATTTTATTGTTTATATCTCCAACTCGTCACCATAATGAAGCCCTAGTGATATTCATAGATTGTTCTTTCTTTTTGGTGGGGAAGAGTTAGTTTTCCAGAAGGAATAGCCACCTTCAAGGAGTATAAGACACATTAACAGTTATTAAAGTAATTTTATTTAGCTCCCAAATCTTGCATTTCCTTTAAGCTGTTTTCTTAGAAAAGTTTGCATCTTGCATTTGTAGCTGCAAACTAACTTTTCTCCTTGTCTTTCTTTGTTCCTGTTGTTATGAAATGCATTCTGTGCCTATCCAGCTGTGCTGGCAGTGTGTCAGGAATATGAGTCACTGCCTGATGTCCTCCACACGCGAACAGGAACTAACACACACACAAAAATAAAAGACATTCCTCTTGGATTCTGTTTACAGCCAAACATCAGGGAAAGAGGCAATCGTGTGATTTTCAGTGAGGTATGATTAACTGTGTCTCTTTCTATTTGTCAGTGACATTGATATTTTTGGTTACCTGTAGTAGATCCAAGAGATGTAATTGGAAGAAGAAGAGAAACGGTCTTCAAGATATCTCTTGATTATATTTTAGCTAGAAAATCCCTTGACAAGGTTAGCAAACATTTTTATTAAAATGTCACAAAAGCAAAACATCATTGAGAAAGTATTAAATAAATATGGGTTTCTCAAAGCCACCCAACCATTTGGTAACATATGTGTATATTTCTTTCTGTCCTTCAATCTCTTTTTATGGGTTGATTAGAATTACGAGTTCTGAGTCCCAGAGGGAATCTTATAAATTATGTGCTTACAGACAGGACAATCAAGTTCTAGTAATCATAAAGTAATCTCAGCCCCATACAGATAAATATTTTAAGGATTAAAGCTAGTATTCAATCTCATAACCAAGTTTACTGTGACTTCCCGTACACACCACCATAATTACCCCCTCCCCTACTCTAATAATCAGCAAAGAAAATCACTCAGTGAATCATTGGTGGCAGTGTTTAGTTAGTCTTATGTTGTCTGATAAATAAATAAAATTATCAGGTGACCCATATCACCAAGTTGCACTTGGATTGAGGTAAGCTAAACACCTGGGTTCAACAGTATGATGGCACTAAGAAGGTTCTAATTAAAGAACAATTGTATATCTTATTGCCAATCCGAAGAGAAGCAGATTCATAAACATATTCTCATGACTTGTAAATGAGAAAGCTTTAATAAAGCCAGTTGGCTGAAATAGTACTTTTTTTCCCTCTCTCTCTCTCTCTCCCTAAGGAGAAGGGTGAGAAAGAGTCCAAAGGCAAAGTGAATCTGAGGATGCGGTAATGCCATGTAGCTTCTCAGGAAAAGAAAATTCTGTCCATATCTTTCAGAAAAGTAATAAAATCATAAATCCTACATTCTAAAAGTTCAGTAAATTAAGTTATTTCTGCACTGATCTCCAAATTATAAGTTAGATTTATCTACTTTACTTTTATTACTTTATTAATTACTTTCTTAAAATAAAAAAAAGAGCTCTAATTTTGCCTTTTGTAAATGTGGACAATGCTGCCTAGATGCAAAGCTAATTCCGTGTAAAGAATGGGGACATAGGTTCACTATGAGAACTATGTAGTTATGTAATTAAATATTTATGTCATGCATATTTTGTATGTCGATAAGTTTAATTCAATACAGAGTTCTCCTTTGAGAACTTAGTGTTCCTGCAAATAACAAAGACCGAAAAGCGTGCTAAAAGCCCAGTTTTACTGACCATGTTAGAAATAGTTAAACATCTGTCCTTTATCTGTGAGCTCAGATGGTTACGTATTGTATTGTATTGTATAACCAAGTGACTACTGTTAATTTTCTTCTGACTCTTTATAGGGCCCAAATGCTAATTCCATTTACTGAAGCCTCCCTGGTTAAGGGTTCTGGAAAATTTCAAGAGCATACAATAAAAAACAGTGATGAACTAACTTAGGAATGCAATTTTTCAAAGTTGTCATGAAAACAGCAAACCCATAAGAGAGAAGAAAATGTTGTGAAGTATGGTGAAAATGTCCATCCTAGTGGAGGAGTAAAGGACAGTGGGCATCGCAGCCTTCCTTCTTGTCCTCCTTTACCCACACGCTTCTTTTCCCCCAATTTAAGAGAATGTGTTAGGAAGCTAAGGGACAGGGGATGGCTTTCATGGGAGAAATGGAAAGAGACATGAAGGAAAACTGGGAGGGTGGAGGGAAGCAGAGAGATGGAACAGAGAATTCTAGAGCCTAGAGTAGCTATTGGCAATTGCAGGTTTTTGACCTGGGGTGAGAGGTATTTACTGCCTTTTGGCCTGGAGATAAGTTTAGCTTGAAAATGCTGAAAGGTGAGGTTGGCACACAGAGATCGAAACAGATAGATCATCGCCAAGAACTTATCTTCAACTATTTGCTCAAAGACAAAGGATTAATGAGCCTGTAAATATATTTATATATCTGTAAGTCTAGCTCAAAAATAACAAGTGCTCAAAAATCTCATTCCAATATGAAGTTTGTGTCATGTTTTAGTACCTTCTCCCAGCCAGGCCAGTCTGCCTCTTCAAAATGACTCACTTTTATTTCAGATGATTTGTTTGCTGCTGTTCTTTCCCAGACAACAGTATTATCACTTCTTAGAAATGCTATTGGGAGTTATATTTCTTCAGATAGAAAGTTAGACAGATTATACAAACGGCGAAACACAATGTCATGTGAAAGGAGGCAGAAAAAATGTTATTTAATAAATTGCAGAGAACCGTCTGTGTAATTCCTTACATCTTCTGTAGTGACAAATGCGCTTCTGGGGAAAACCGCTCTCCTGTTTAGGAAAACTCTTTAATAGGCTTTGTAGTTATAGGAAAAAAATCATCTATAGGGAGAAGTTAAGAAAATACACAAATTCCCTATATAATGAAGTAAATAAAGGGTGTTCACCTTAGGGAATGTTTTGTTTTTGTTTGTACAATTTGTTATATGTGGATTTATACTGTGTCGTTGGTTAGTGGGATGGGGAGGGGGGATGATGAGCAGAGAACATCTTTCTGTTCTGAAGCCCTAGAGACATCAGAACAGGTCTGTACTCAAAGAGAGGGGCAGACACAAAAGAGGCCTCTTTTATAGGAATGGCTGAAAAACTTACGAAACATGGTATCTATACCCAGTTTTAAATTATTTCATGTCCTGTACTGTGATTCTCCTCCATCAACTTCAGAGCTTAAGTACGGTCTAATACACACAATAGCGCTGTGTAAATGGGGACTAAATGATTTATGTCCACATTTGGGACCAAGGGGTGTGGAGAGAAGGCAGCGACTGGCATGAACAGTGAGCGATGAGGCCATGGTCATTAAAGGGAAGCCAGGAGTTTAGAATGAGAGATAAGAGTGACCAAGAGAAAAGATATGTGTCCTGGTAAACTTCAGAATTATGGCAGAGGGATCTGGACTTGCTACAGTTACATTAGATGAAAGAGGATTTGGAGACATTTGGATTACTAGGAAAATATGTTAAATTATTTCAGGATGTTGAAAAAATAAAATTAGAGCTTCCAAAACATGTATAAATTATGTTTCTAAAGTAATGAACTTCCAGTGGTATAGAAAGCAAATCATTTTCATCTGAGAGAACCCAGAGATGGGAGAAAAGAAGGGGTAACCAAGGAGAGAAGATGGCCTGTTGCCCATCTGAGGCAGACTTGGTACAGATGACTATGTTGCTAAAGGGAAAAGTAAGGGCTGGTTTATGGCAGCCTCAGCCTCAGCCATGCGCTTAGTTATCTAAGAGTGAACGGTCTGTACTGTCTTCAAGGGCATAATTAAAGGGCTACACATATTTGAAATTCATTTCCATATCTTTTTTTTTAACATCTTTATTGGAGTATAACAGCTTTACAATGGTGTGTTAGTTTCTGCTTTATAACAAAGTGAATGAGTTATACATATACATATGTCCCCATATTTCTTCCCTCTTGCATCTCCCTCCCTCCCACCCTTCCTATCCCACCCCTCTAGGTGGTCACAAAGCAGCCAGCTGATCTCCCTGTACTATGCGGCTGCTTCCCACTGGCTATCTATTTTACATTTGGTAGTGTATATATGTCCATGCCACTCTCTCACTTTGTCCCAGCTTATCCTTCCCCCTCCCCGTATCCTCAAGTCCGTTCTCTAGTAGGTCTGCATCTTTATTCCCGTCTTGCCCCTAGGTTCTTCTGACCATTTTGTTTTTCTTTTTTAGATTCCATATATATGTGTTAGTATATGGTATGTGTTTTTCTCTTTCTGACTTACTTCACTCTGTATGACAGTCTCTAGGTCCATCCACCTCACTACAAATAACTCAGTTTCGTTTATGGCTGAGTAATATTCCATTGTATATATGTGCCACATCTTCTTTATCCATTCATCTGTGTTGATGGACACTTAGCTGCTTCCATGTCCTGGCTATTGTAAATACAGCTGCCATGAACATTTTGGTACATAACTCTTTTTGAATTATGGTTTTCTCAGGGTATATGCCCAGTAGTGGGATTGCTGGGTCGTATGGTAGTTCCATTTTTAGTTTTTTAAGGAACATCCATACTGTTCTCCATAGTGGCTGTATCAATTTACATTCCCACCAACAGTGCAAGAGGATTCCTTTTCTCCACACCCTCTCCAGCATTTATTGTTTGTAGATTTTTTGATGATACCCATTCTGACCGGTGTGAGATGATATCTCATTGTAGTTTTGATTTGCATTTCTCTAATAATTAGTGATGTTGAGGATCCTTTCATGTGTTTGTTGGCAATCTGTATATCTTCTTTGGAGAAATGTCTATTTAGGTCTTCTGCTCATTTTTGGATTGGGGTGTTTGTTTTTTTTGATATTGAGCTGCATGAGTTGCTTGTATGTTTTGGAGATTAATCCTTTGTCAGCTGTTTCATTTGCAAATATTTTCTCCCATTCTGAGGGTTGTCTTTGCATCTTGTTTATGGTTTCCTTTGCTGTGCAAAAGCTTTTAAGTTTCATTAGGTCCCATTTGTTTATTTTTGTTTTTATTTCCATTTCTCTAGGAGATGGGTCAAAAAGGATCCTTTTGTGATTTATATCATACAGTGTTTTGCCTATGTTTTCCTCTAAGAGCTTCATGGTGTCTGGTCTTACATTTAGATCTTTAATCCATTTTGAGGTTATTTTTGTGTATGGTGTTAGGGAGTGTTCTAATCTCAATGTTTTACATGTAGCTGTTCAGTTTTCCCAGCACCACTTATTGAACAGTCTGTCTTTTCTCCACCGTATATTCTTGCCTCCTTTATCAAAGATAAGGTGATGATATGTGTGTGGGTTTATCTCTGGGCTTTCTATCCTGTTCCATTCATCTATATTTCTGTTTTTCTGCCAATACCATACTGTCTTCATTACTGTAGTTTTGTAGTATAGTCTGAAATCAGGGAGCCTGATTCCTCTAGCTCCGTTTTTCGTTCTCAAGATTGCTTTGGCTATTCGGAGTCTTTTGTGTTTCCATACAAATTGTGGAATTTTTTGTTCTAGTTCTGTGAAAAATGCCAGTGGTAGTTTGATAGGGATTGCATTGAATATGTAGATTGCTTTGGGTAGTAGAGTCATTTTCACAATGTTGTTTCTTCCAATCCAAGAACATGGTATATCTCTCCATCTTTTGTATCTTCAATTTCTATCATCAGTCTTATAATTTTCTGCATAAAGGTCTTTTGTCTCCTTAGGTAGGTTTATTCTTAGATATTTTATTCTTTTTATTGCAATGGTAAATGGGAGTGTTTTCTTAATTTCACTTTAAGATATTTCATAATAAGTGTATAGAAATGCAAGAGACTTCTGTGCATTAATTTTGTATCCTGCTACGTTACCAAATTCATTGATTAGCTCTAGTAGTTTTCTGGTAGCATCGTTAGGATTCTCTGTGTAGATTATCATGTCATCTGCAAACAGTGACAGCTTTACTTCTTCTTTTCCAATTTGGATTCCTTTTGTTTCTTTTTCTTCTCTGATTGCTGTGGCTAAAACTTCCAAAACTATGTTGAATACTACTGGCAAGAGTGGGCAACCTTGTCTTGTTCCTGATCTTAGTGGAAATGTTTTCAGTTTTTCACCATTGAGGACGATGTTGGCTGTAGGTTTGTCATATATGGCCTTAATTATGTTGAGGTAGCTTCCCTCTATGCCTGCTTTCTGGAGGGTTTTTATCATAAATGGGTGTCGAATTTTGTCGAAAGCTTTTTCTGCATCTATTGAGAAGATCGTATGGTTTTTCTCCTTCAGTTTGTTGATATGGTGTATCACGTTGATTGATTTGCATATATTGAAGAATCTTTGCATTCTTGGGATAAACCCCACTTGATCGTAGTGTATGATCCTTTTAATATGCTCTTGGATTCTGTTTGCTAGTATTTTTTTTTTTGAGGATTTTTGCATCTATGTTCATCAGTGATATTGGCCTGTAGATTTCTTTCTTTGTGACATCTTTTTCTGGTTTTGGTATCAGAGTGATGGTGGCCTCATAGAATGAGTTTGGAAGTGTTCCTCCCTCTGCTATATTTTGGAAGAGTTTGAGAAGGATAGATGTTAGGTCTTCTCTAAATGTTTGATGGAATTCGCCTGTGAAGCCATCTGGTCCTGGGCTTTTGTTTGTTGGAAGATTTTTAATCACAGTTTCAATTTCAGTGCTTGTGATTGGTCTGTTCATATTTTCTATTTCTTCCTAGTTCAGTCTCAGAAGGTTGTGCATTTCTAAGAATTTTTCCATTTCTTCCAGGTTGTCCATTTTATTGTCATATAGTTGCTTGTAGTAATCTCTCATGATCCTCTGTATTTCTGCAGTGTCAGTTGTTACTTCTGCTTTTTCACTTCTAATTCTATTGATTTGAGTCTTCTACCTTTTTTTCTTGATAAGTCTGGCTAATGGTTTATCAATATTTTTTATCTTCTCAAAGAACCAGCTTTTAGTTTTATTGATCTTTGCTATAATTTCTTTCATTTCTTTTCATTTATTTCTGATCTGATCTTTATGATTTCTTTCCTTCTGCTAAATTTAGGGAGTTTTTTGTTCTTCTTTCTCTAATTGCTTTAGGTGTAAGGTTAGGTTGTTTATTTGAGATGTTTCTTTTTTCTTAAGGTAGGATTGTATTGCTATAAACTTCCCTCTTAGAACTGCTTTTGCTGCATCCCATAGGTTTTGGGTCGTTGTGTTTTCACTGTCATTTGTTTCTAGGTATTTTTTAATTTCCTCTTTGATTTTTTCAGTGATCTCTTGGTTATCAAGTAGTGTGATTTTTAGCCTCCATGTGTTTGTATTTCTTACAGACTTTTTCCTCTGATTGATATCTAGTCTCATAGCATTGTGTTTGGAAAAGATACTTGATATGATTTCAATTTTCTTAAATTTACCAAGGCTTGTTTTTTGAACCAAGATATGATCTGTCCTGGAGAATGTTCCATGAGCACTTGAGAAGAATGTGTATTCTGTTGTTTTTGGATGGAATGTCCTATAAATATCAATTAGGTCCATCTTGTTTAATGTATTATTTAAAGCTTGTGTTTCCTTATTTATTTCCATTTTGGATGATCGGTCCATTGGTGAAAGTGGGGTGTTAAAGTCCCCTACTATGAATGTGTTACTGTCGATTTCCCCTTTTATGGCTGTTAGTATTTGCCTTATGTATTGAGGTGCTGCTATGTTGGCTGCATAAATATTTACAATTGTTATATCTTCTTCTTGGATTGATCCCTTGATTATTATGTAGTGTCCTTCTTTGTCTCTTGTAATAGGCTTTGTTTTAAAGTCTATTTTGTCTGATATGAGAATTGCTACTCCAGCTTTCTTTTGATTTCCATTTGCATGGAATATCTTTTTCCATCCCCTCACTTTCAGTCTGTATGTGTCCCTTGGTCTGAAGTGGGTCTCTTGTAGGCAGCATATATAAGGGTCTTGTTTTTGTATCAATTCAGCCATTTTATGTCTTTTAGTTGGAGCATTTAATCCATTTACATTTAAGGTAATTTTGATATGTATGTTCCTATTACCATTTTCTTAATTGTTGTGGGTTTGTTGTTCCAGGTCTTTTCCTTTTCTTGTGTTTCCTGCCTAGAGAAGTTCCTTTAGCATTTGTTGTAAAGCTGGTTTTGTGGTGCTGAATTCTCTTAGCTTTTGTTTGTCTGTAAAGCTTTTAATTTCTCCATCAAATCTGAATGAGATCCTTGCTGCAGAGAGGAATCTTGGTTGTAGGTTTTTCTCCTTCATCACTTTAAATATGTCCTGCCACTCCCTTCTGGATTGCAGAGTTTCTGCTGAAAAATCAGCTGTTAACCTTATGGGGATTTCCTTATGTGTTATTTGTTGTTTTTCCCTTGCTGCTTTTAATATTTGTTCTTTGTATTTAATTTTTGATACTTTGATTAATATGTGTCTTGGTGTGTTTCTCCTTGGATTTATCCTGTATGGGACTATCTGTGCTTCCTTGAGTTGATTAACTATTTCCTTTCCCATATTAGGGAGGTTTTCAACTATAATCTCTTCAAATAATTTCTCAGTCCCTTTCTTTTTCTTCTGGGACCCCTATAATTCGAATGTTGGTGCATTTAATGTTGTCCCAGAGTTCTTTGAAACTGTCCTCAATTCTTTTCATTCTTTTTTCTTTATTCTGCTCTGCAGTAGTTAGTTCCTATATATATATATATATATATATATATATATATATAATTTTTTTTTTTTTTTGTGGTATGCAGGCCTCTCACTGTTGTGGACTCTCCCATTGAGGAGCACAGGCTCTGGACGCACAAGTCCAGCAGCCATGGCTCATGGGCCCAGCCACTCCATGGCCTGTGGGATCTTCCTGGACCGGGGCACAAACCCGTGTCCCCTACATCGGCAGCCGGACTCTCAACCACTGCACCACCAGGGAAGCCCCAGTTAGTTCCAATATTTTATCTTCCAGGTCAGTTATCCATTCTTCTGCCTCAGTTATTCTGCTATTGATCCCTTCTAGAGAATTTTTAATTTCATTTATTGTGCTGTTCATCACTGTCTGTTTGCTCTTTAGTTTTAGGTCCTTGTTAAACGTTTCTTGTATTTTCTCCATTCTATTTCCAAGATTTTGGATCATCTTTACTATCATTATTCTGAATTCTTTTTCAGGTAGACTGCCTATTTCCTCTTCATTTGTTAGGTCTGGTGGATTTTTGCCATGCTCCTTCATCTGCTGTGTTATTCTCTGTCTTCTCATTTTTCTTAACTTACTGTGTTTGGGGTCTCCTTTTCGCAGGCTGCAGGTTCGTAGTTTCCGTTGTTTTTGGTGTCTCTCCCCAGTGGCTCAGGTTGGTTCAGTGGGTTGTGTAGGTTTCCTGGGGGAGGGGACTAGTGCCTGTGTTCAGGTGGATGAGGCTGGATCTTGTCTTTCTGGTGGGCAGGTCCCTGTCTGGTGGTGTGTTTTGGTGTGTCTGTGGCATTATTATGAGTTTTGGCAGCCTCTGTGCTAATGGATGGTGTTGTGTTCCTGTCTTTCTAGTTGTTTGGTATATGGTGTCCTGCACTGTAGCTTGCTGGTCACTGAGTGGAGCTGGGTCTTGGCGTTGAGATGGAGATCTCTGGGAGATTTTTGCCGTTTGGTATTATGTGCAGCTGGGAGGTCTCTTGTGGACCAGTGTCCTGAATTTGGCTGTCCCACCTCAGAGGCACAGCCCTGATGCCTGGCTGCAGCACCAAGAGCCTGTCTTCCACACAGTTGAGAATAAAAGGGAGAAAAAAAGAAAGAAAGAAAGAAGATAAAATAAAGTAAAATAAAATAAAGTCAGTAATATAAAAAATAATTATTAAGAAAAAAAATTTTTTAGTAATAAAAATACAAACAAACAAAAACCGGACAGACAGAAGCCTAGGACAAATGGTAAAAGCAAAGCTATACTGACAAAATCACACACAGAAGCATACACATACACACTCACAAAAAGAGAAAAAAGGAAAAAAAAATATATATATATCGTTGCTCCCAAAGTCCACCTCTTCAATTTGGGATGATTCGTTGTCTATTCATGTATTCCACAGATGCAGGGTATATCAAGTTGATTGTGGAGCTTTAATTCGCTGCTTCTGAGGCTGCTGGGAGAGATTTCCCTTTCTCTTCTTTGTTCACACAGCTCCTGGGGTTCAGCTTTGGATTTGGACCCGTCTCTGCATGTAGGTCTCCTGAGGGTGTCTGTTCTTTGCTCAGACAGCACGGGGTTAAAGGAGCAGCTGCTTCGGGGGCTCTGGCTCACTCAGGCCGGGGTGAGGGAGTGGTAGGGATGAGGGCCGAGCCTGCGGCAGCAGAGGCCCACGTGACGTTGCACCAGCGTGAGGCGCGCCGTGTGTTCTCCTGGGGAAGTTGTCCCTGGATCACGGCACCCTGGCAGTGGCGGGCTGCACAGGCTCCCGGGAGGGGAGGTGTGGATAGTGACCTGTGCTCGCACACAGGCTTCTTGGTGGCGGCAGCAGCAGCCTTAGCGTCTCATGCCCGTCTCTGGGGTCCGCGCTTTTAGCTGCAGCTCGCGCCTCTCTGGAGCTCCTTTAAGCAGCGCTCTTAATCCCCTCTCCTCGCGCACCAGGAAACAGAGGCAAGAAAAAGTCTCTTGTCACTTTGGCAGCTCCAGACCTTTTCCCGGACTCCCTCTCGGCTAGCTGTGGCGCACTAGCCCCTTCAGGCTGTGTTCATGCCGCCAACCCCAGTCCTCTCCCGGCGCTCCAACCGAAGCCCGAGCCTCAGCTCGCAGCCCCGCCCGTCCCGGCGGGTGAGCAGAGGAGCCTCTTGGGCTGGTGAGTGCCGGTCGGCACCGATCCTCTGTGCGGGAATCTCTCCGCTTTGCCCTCCGCACCCCTGCTGCTGTGCTCTCCTGCGCGGCTCCGAAGCTTCCCCCCTGCACCACCCACAGTCTCCACCCGCGAAATCTGTCTCTCAGCTGCCGCAGGAATGCAGGAGGACAGGGAAGTGCATGCAGTAAAGTAGGTAGAAAAGCAAAAACTCAGAATTCAGATCAAACTAAGTTTGAATTTCTTTTCACTCATTCATGTTGCAACAGGTCAAATTAATTTATATATCTGAGCCTCCTTTTATTTTTTTGCTGGTAAACAAGATAATTTATGTAAAATACTTAGCATGGTGCGTGGCACATAACAAGCACTCATTAATTTTTGTGGGAAGTGATAGATGAATAAAATTATCACTATTATTATGTTGTTATTATTATTATCATCATTTAGATAATATCTAATCTAATTCCTCATCTAATGAAGCAATCTCTTCTACAATTTAATTTCTAAATGACTTAGCCAAACTTTTCACTAAACATTTTTATTGTTGGAAATTTACAGCACAATTTGCTCTGCCCAACTTACACTCTTCGGCTCTGCCCACTGCTGCCACATGGGATTGATATACTTAAAACACAAACATACACATACCATACCACATTTATTTAGCATCATGTGTGTACTTGGTCATGAGCTAGGGATACAAGAAATGAGACAGACATGATACTTTCAAGGGGCTTGCAAACTAGTAGTCAGAAAAAAAAATGAAAGTATTATAAACACTAGGACAGAGTATAACAGAAGGACAAATACTGTATGATTCCACTTATATGGGGTATTCAAAATAGTCAGACTCATAGAAGCAGAGAATACAATACTCGTTGCCTAGGGTTTGGGGAGTGGGAGAAACGGGACATTGTATTGAACAATGTAAAGTTTCAGTTATGCTAGGTGAGTAAGTTCTAGAGATCAACTGTAAATCAGATTGCCTATAGTTAACACCATGGTGTTGTTCACTTCAACATTTAAGAGGTAAATCTCATGCTAACTGTTCTTACCACAATAATAATAATAATTTTTTAAAATCTCATTAAAACAACACCAAGAACCACAGGGGTGGTCAATTATCAGAAAGTTGTTCTTAAGGCAGAAATGATTAAGTTGCATCTTGAAAGATACATAGGATTAGTCCAAATAGGACTGGACAAGATAGTTTGTCATGACAGGATCAGAGAGCAGAGGGAATGGGCACATTTAAGGCCAGGAGGTTTAACAGAAGTCTTACCCCAGGGAGATGTATATGGCATGCTAATGGGTTTGGACACTTTTGCCTAAAGCAATAGAGGATGATGGCCTCATTTTTAGCTGGAGAGATTCATGTTAAAATTTCAAAATGTCATTCTGCAGTTGTGTACAATGAATTGGAAGGAGGGCACTAATAAAGACAGGGAACCATTTAACCAGTTGGAAGTTTGCTTCAATAATTTCTGGCAACATTGTGGTTCTCGAGATCATGACCTCTGTTCTCCACATGACCACAAATGCAAAATGAGCTTTCATGATTTTTTAGGCAATTAAATCATACCGTCACTTAGAAGGAAGCAACAGTCAATTAAAACCCTAGGTATTTTTTATACAATTGAAGACTCACTATTCTCTGTTAAAGCAGTTGAACTTAACATACATCTATATTATCTCTTAATTTTGTCTGTTGTTCCCACAATCAAGATCTATTTTTCCTTAATTTCTGTCAGAGTTTAGGCTGTTCAAAATGTTCAGAGTGGCATAATATGTCTTTTAAAATTATTATCACTTTATTGTTAATTTAGCATTTATTAATCTTTAACAGGAAAGAAATTGAGTGAGAGAAGCTGTTACTGTGCAAATTAATGAAGCTAAAAGTGGCAGAAAAAGACTGGAATTCAAACTTTTGACCCAGGCCCTGTATATCATTAACTACATGACAGTTTTCACTCAGTGCAGTCCATTCCTGCACAGGTAAGTTATGTTATAAAGGTCGCTAATTTTCACACTGTCAGCTGAAAGGAATTTGGTTAAAAATATGTGAATTAGAATACGGAGATTTAAAATCTCACACATTTCCCCATGGAAAATTACCTTCCTTTTAAAATATGATAAACTAATCTTTTCTGATTCAGTGGGAAAATATTAGGTTCATTAGTAAAATTTGAATAGGGGGTAATTTGGCAGGCAGAGGAGGAAATTTAAAACCAAAAACTAGTAAAGAAAGAGCATTAGAAATGCAATACTGACCAAATTCAGTTCAAGAAGGTTCTCATTAACATTATCTATTCACAATAAAGCAGGTGTTCCAGACCTCATATACGTAGAGAACAAATGAATTTGGATTTTAATATCCAATGGCCAAAGGTTTTCAAATTATATTACCCACACTCATAAGCATATTTGAAAAAAATTATTAGAATTGACATCTTTTACAGATTTCTAGCATTGTAAGAACTGTAAAAAGGGTTGTTGTCGACTTAATGTGTGACTAAGTTAATTTGTTGGCTAGTTCTCATTTGGAATAATAACATCTAGTGGTTTTCATTAAAACTATAACAGCAGTAGTAAAGTTGTTATTTTTCTCTTGGTTGCCCCATTCATACCACTCTCATAACCATCTCATGCTCATCCTTCCAACAAAATAAAAGGTATTATGTTGTGGCTTCAGAGACCATTGGACTGATCAGAAAAATATGTCTTGGCATGACCATTAGTCTTATCCATGAGGCAACAAATTGCATGCAGCAGCAATGTAGGGCACCAAAAACATTTTTGAAATAACGATTTTTGATATTTCGAAAATTGTTGAACTTGTTTTTATGCCAAAAATCAGAACATTTTGATTCCCTATAATTACTTTATAATTTAGGTTTGTTTTCTTTTTTGATTTTAAACCAAAGCAGGGAAAACCATAATCTTTTCAGTGCTAAGAGCTGCAAAATCTCTTTTTGGCTGTTTCTTTTCAAGTTATAAAAAATGACTAAATTTGATTGCCATTTAAAATCACAAAAGACATATCAATTCTAAAATTATTTTCATCTTCTGGTAAGAATGATGCACATAAGCTGAGCTGAATAATCAATTTCGTGATTTTATGGCTGCCCATGAAGAAAATATTTTAGGCTTTCCACTGCTTTTTTCCTTTGTCTAATACTGACTGACCTAATTATGACTTAATAGAGGAGGGTTTTTTTCCCCTCATTTAACCCTCTATTCATTTTCTGCAGGTAGATTGATTATAATGGGCAGATAAACTTCTCCTTGGAAATAGCAGCATTTGTCATCTAAGGACCTCTGTGTTAGTAAAACCAAACTCCCAAGATACATATTATTGATTCCATGGAGGAACATACCATATAAATCTCCATTTTCTGCAAATGGCTCTGTGTTCTGGGGGTATTGATTATTGGATTAAAATCAGAATTTGAGATAGAAATTATATTTTACTTGCAATGAGTGGCATCTGATAAGCAAAGCTATAGTCAACCTAGAAAATTCATAAGTAGATGTCAAAATGACGGTTTACTTATAAAACTCTGTTCCCAGATCAATGTGATTTACTAAAGGTTCAGAGCAGTATCTGAGAGGATTAGAATGAACCCCAAGTCTTAACAACATTTAAGGGACTGGGCTGCAAAATTGTGCCACAGAATTTTATCTGTATTCAGAGTGGACAAGTAGTTTGCCTATTGTTATTTTGATAACTCAGTCCTAAATGGCAAGTTAATGAATTATTAGTGCCTAAGTCACATTATAAATTATATGTCAACTTTAAAATATCATTAAATAGATCTTCTAAATCTCAAATGGATCCACCAAAAGTTTTTTAAATCTTTCTTTGAAATATTCTTCTACTTTTCTGATCCAGGTTAAAAAAAAAAGTCATATTGACTAGGAAATTTATTTGGAAATGATAACATATGGATAAGCGTATAAATAAAGGTTCCTGGAAATATTAACTTTTTGTAATGCCTGTGTTATCAGAACTTAGCTGTAAAACTATAGTTCCAATTTATAAAGAGATAGAAAAATGTTCAATATTATAGGTTAGTAGTAAGTATGTAAACTTCACAATCTATAGCTCCTTGAGTCATAACTACTATTTATAGCTTTTATATACTAAGCTAAGTTTTCTCTGTTTCCATGCAACCAAACTGATTTTTAGAAGGTTGGGTTAAAAAAAACTCTGATGTATTCTTTGAGGTCACAGAATGAACCGCCAACAGACAGGAGCCTGAGATGGAAACCATTGGAGGACATTTTGCCAACTCTGATGAATTGTATTTAACTTTAAAGTCCATGTATCAAGGATATGTTTTCTTTTAAGAACACTTACTTTGTAGATCTCACTACCATAGCTTGGAATTAAAAGTTGTTCCACATTGGTGTCTAGTGTCTTTCATCCTGAAGTAAGGCATTGAACATCTGTTCCTCAATTTAAAAACCACCCACCATTTTTTTACAACTTAGAAAAAAAGTCCACATTCTTTATTCTGTCTTTCAAGATTTCCCCATTGTCTGTCTGCAGCCTACATTCTCAATCAATTTACTCCTAAAAATTGGAGTCAAACATATGTATTATCAGATATTTATGTACATTCCATGTACATTTTGTCTCAATAGTAACATAATGCAAAACCACGGACAATTCATGACCAGGATATTGACATTAATATAGTCAAGATACAGTCAAAATCTCTTTGTAGTATTCCCTTATCCTATTGATGTTTATAGAGTCTGTAGTGATATCTTATATTTCATGTCTGGTATGGTAATTTGTGTCTTTTCTCCTTATTTCTTTGTCACTCTTGCTGGAGATATCAATTTTATTAATATCTTTGAAGAATAAGATTTTTGTTTCACTGATTTTTCTCTATTTTTTTGTTTTCAGTTTCATTGATGTCTATCTACCTTTACTATTTCTTTCTTTCTACTTGCTTTGGGTTTATTTTGCTCTTCTATTTCCAGATTCTTGAGATTAGGTGATTGGTTTGTGACTATACCTCTTTTCTACAATTTTATATATATATATATATATTTTTTTTTTTACAAATTTATTTATTTTTGGCTGAGTTGGGTCTTTGTTGCTGCGTGTGGGCTTTCTCTAGTTGTGGCGAGTGGGGGCTATTCTTCGTTGAGGTGCACAGGCTTCTCATTGCGGTGGCTTCTTTTGTTTCGGAGCACGGGCTCTAGGCATGAAAGCTTCAGTAGTTGTGGCTCCTGGGCTTTAGAGCGCAGGCTCATTAGTTGTGGCGCACGGGCTTAGTTGCTCTGCGGCATGTGGGATCTTCCCGGACCAGGGTTCGTACCCGTGTCCCCTGCATTGGCAGACGGATTCTTATCCACAGTGCCACCAGGGAAGCCCCTCTACGATTATATTTTTAGTGCTATAGATTTCTCAGCAATTGTCTTTTACATTACAAAGGATCATTCCAACATACTCTTGACATCCAAAATGTTCATCAATAACAGAAGTATTCTTGTGTTAAATGCTCCTAGCTTTGTATATCTAATTCTTCACAACACCTAAATGACATATTTATTGCTATACATCAAATTAAATATTTACACATATGTGAGAAAAACATTGATTAATGTCTTTCTTTCCCACTGGACTGTAAGCATATCAAATTCTATATTTATTGCTTGCTAGTTTGATCAATTTCTTTATTTCCTACTAGACAGTAAGCTCCATAAGGCAATGGTTTACTCACCATGCCTGGGATTTAATTTGTGCTAATTAGCTTTCACAGAGTAGAAGAACAAATATCCTAATTCTGAAAACATGAGAACTTATAATTGGCTAAATTTGACAGAAACCATCATCAAGGATATGTGCCTCTTAAAATTACTTTTACTCTCTCTTATGTTCTGTCCCCAGTATGATGGTGGCAGGCAGACCAGCCAACTCTGTCCTTGTCACATACTCCCATTCCTACCCTTTCACCCATATCTCATTTTAAATAACATATTCTACCAAGATTTGGATCTAATGGTCACCAGACACCCCAAAACTGTCTCGTTAAGTTTAGAATAGACACTGTAAATTCTAATGTTAGGAAGAGAAAAATTTTTAAATAAACTCTTTTTTCCCCAAGAATATGTTTGAGGCAACCAAAATCAAGTGGGATAGAGTGAGCTGAATTTTATCATAGGAATCAAAATCCCATATTATGAATGTACATTAAGTATGTACTTCTGCATCATTATTGTCTGGGCACTGGCTAAGTTATTAGTAGGATATTCAGAAATGAGTTACAGTGGGCATAGGTGAGAATATAGATAGTTTTGTGTTTGATTTTCCAACACATGCCCCATTTTTCTCTATTATTTGTCTTTCTTCTTTCATTTTTTTCTTTTCTTTAGACTAAAGTCTTGGGCTAGATTGTGGCATTTTGAGGGATATTGTGCAACACACCAGGTACTTCTAAATAATTAGCAAGTCTAGGAAACTTTTAAGTGTGGAACTATTTATAGGCAAGGGTAGGGGGAACAAAAACATTTACAGACAATATTAGACTCTTCATTGTAAAGTCTCCATTGTTCAGTGTAAAGGAAATTTATATGGGGAGTAGGCTCACCTATTATTTGTCAAGTTTCTAGGCAATTGTGTGGTGTAACCTCATCAAGTTCCCTTATGGTTTAAAGGAACTAATATAAGTATCTATATGACATTCTTCCTTGCTATCTCTTTCACTTCTGATAAGATTATTTTAATGTGCTATTTTTATTAGTAAAAATCTCTTAGCTCATCTTTGAGGTTCTGAATTTCCTCTCTGATTCCCACTGGATCTTGTTTATATTTCTAAGATTGTCAATTTTTTAAAAGTTATATCAAATGCATTTGTACTTATGTGTGGTTGGACTAAAGCCAGTGTTTCTCTTTCTCCAAACAGCTTCCTCCTCTCTGATCTCTCTTTTCCCTTCTTATTCATTCCTATAGAAAGGACAAAATTTCTAAATGCATATTCAAGGACTGACAGAGACATGGGGCTTCCCCAGCCAAGATTATCATTTGATTCAACAGGAAAACTAATAATTTTTCATCCCTCCAAACTGCTATTATTTAAAGATATAATCAACATTATACAATTGGGGCAGAGTTATGAACATAAAGAGCATTCTATTTAGTTTTAATTTCTTACCAAAATGTTGTCTTCTTTGGGAGAAGCTATTTCAATTTATATTTCAACAGTTATAAGAGAACACCCTAGTTAACTAGCAGCCACATTTTTTGACCTGTTCATGTGATGTTTTAGCAATCCCTAACAGAGACATGGTTTGGGTGCCGTTTGCTCTCCCCTTAATCTGGCTGAAGAGCACCAAGAATGTAATACCCATCTCTTCCTTTTTCTCCTTTATCTGCTACCTCTTTCCTACATTACTTTCAACCCCTAAAGCTCTCCTTGCTGCCTCATCCCCTTTCTCTCTGTTGCATTTCTTTCTTTTTTTTCTTTTTCCTTTTGAGATGAAGTATAAAGAGATAAAGAAAATAAGGTGAAAGTAATGCTTCTTCTTTCTCCTGCTCTAATACATCCTCCTTATGGCTATTAAGCATTTTTCCAACTTTCAATATAATCATTCTGTAACTCTGTACTTCTTTAAAATACCATCCAAAATCTTAGTGTGATGTACAAGGCTCTCCAAGTGCAATAATAATAAGTTCATATGTCTATATTCTTCACTGAACTGAGAGTCTCACAGGATAGAAACTGTGTAGGATGTGAGTACATGTGTGTGTTTATTTTCCCCCACATTCCCAGCACTTAATTTAGTGCCAAGTACAAAGAAGACTTGTAATAATGATGGTTGAATAAGCAATCGATAGATAATTGCATCTCCCTTTCTTAGCAGTATGTTCTCTCGGCTGTAAAGATGAGAAGCTCTTAATTCACTAGTGTGACAAACATTAACAGAGAATAAGACAAGCCTCCCTTTGACCTCCACCCCAAAGTAATATGTACAAAATTTAATGGATGTTCTGAATAAAAAGTTCTGTCTTTATTGTGTAATTATGAGAGGTGATTTTAATGGTAAAATGTTCTCAAAAGCAGGAGATGAAGCCAGCAGTCTTGCAGAGCTGTGAAGGGAGGTATGCTCAAATGGGTGGATTTTGTTTCATAGTAAATTAGGGGTCAGCTATGTATTTGTGTCTTAAAATGTCTTTTCATTGAGAAAAATCTTTATAAATAAAGAAATCCATATTTTGCTGTTTTAAATAACAAATATTATTAAACAATATTAAATATGTTTATGCTGAGAGTATTTTCACATAAGGTATGGTGAATATTTTCTATAATTCTTTTATAATTTAAATTTCACAAATTACACTGGTAAATGTTCATAACTGTGGCATACAGTGTTTTCCTTTTGAAAGAAGGTAGAACTTACCTGGGGGAGAAAGTTAGAGGCAGTCAACACACCAAGTCTGATTCTCCAAAAATACATAAGTCATAGGAGTCCACCATGAAATTCTACGCACCCAATGTTCACTCTCAATTGTTTAAAAAGATGTTAAGATGATCAAAGATAAGTACTGATCAATATGTATGACTGTTCCATTCACAAACAAGAGTGGAAAGCTGGAAAAAAAAAGAGTGGAAAGCTGAAGTTTAATGTAAAATTAATCACACCAATGGGAACTTTAGCATACTGACATAAAACAGCACATGAAGTACAAAGGACAATTATAAGTTATTTTCTGCAGACTTTATTGCATACTAGCAAAAATCTAGTGGGCTCATCTGTAAGCTATCTGTTCAGGGTTCTTTTCTCTCTCTTCTTCAGTTGACAATTCAAAGTCTTCCTCTGCCAAATCCTGTGAGGCAGTAGAGAAAAGGTTGATCTTAATTATGTGGTTTGATAATGGAACACTTGCTAGAAGACATTTTTTCCTTTGAATAATTAATTTAAGGATAATTATTGTTTCTATATTTCTCTTTAGAAACCACATTAAGTATTTTTCTGGGTACATTTGTATCAGAAAGTCTTCTAAAAGTTGGTGAGAATACAAAGAATAATACATGAAGAATAGAAATGTTCTGTTAAAAATATGGAATTGATTTATTTAAACAGATGAAAAAAACTAAATCTTATTCATCAGCTAGGCCAATTGATGACTAAGAGGGAGTAGGGCTAAAAGAATTTGAAGGGTGTTAACAAAAAACATGGACAACAAATGTTTAGCATTATGCAAATGTTGACTGGGTAAAACAGCAGCATACAGGATAAATTCTCGTTCTAATAAAATGGTATTTAGACAAAAACAATTGTCAAGGGATGGGAGAGTCATTGCCTGAATTATTTGAACTTAACAAATAAGAAATGCTGAATGTTTTAGCAGCTAGTGGGAAATGTAGAAAAGTCATATATGGAGACTTAATGGATTATGCAAATCAAACCAAAATTATTCAGACATCATCTTTCACCATATCATTAAATCCTGACTCAAAAATGCTGAAAATTTTATTATATCTGGTTGCATATTTCATTCTGGAGAGACGTTTATAAATGGATGTGTTTCTGTTGGGAAACTGACAACATTGAATGATTAGGATGGGGCTTCTTAATCTGTTTGTGCAATAACAGGACGTCCAAAATTATGTCCAAGAGTGTCATAGAAATCTCAAACTTCACCACCCCCTAAAAGCATTTCAGAACAAAGTAGATCTTAATTCATTTTAATCATTTTTTAAAATCACTGGTATTCAGAAGGCAGGTCATTTAGGAAGATGGGTATCATGAAATAAAAGCAAACTCCAAAAGTTTAAGAATCACTGTATTAGGCAATAAATATAACCATTGAATGAGAAATTTGCTCATTGGTAAAAATTCTCCCAGTGATTTGGTTCATAGTAAGGCAGCACTCCAAAAGTCAGATTTCCATATTCCTATTGATATAGCAGGGTGGTTTGCTTTTGTTTTGTTTTGTTTTTATCCTTTCCAAGACCACTAATTGTAGGGATTATCTATTTCTTCTAAGTGAAATCAGATTTTAGCATTTGACAGTCCCACAGAATATAATGAGAATGAATGCAAAATAGGACAGTTTTGATTTTGGTTTAATAACATAAAAATACATATCATGTCAACTTTGGAACATTTACTATTCAGTTCCAAGTATGGCACCTTGGAAAACATGAAGAGGAAAATAAGATGCTTTCACATTTTAGTTCAATGATTTCAGTTAAATATTTAATGAGTCTGCTGTGAGAAAGGCACAATGCTGAGCACAGTGTGGGTTGCAAAGAAAACAAAAATAATCCTTGGTAGATAGACGTTTACCAAACAGATGTAGATATAAAACATATTCATAAACTATGGTAGAGTGATAAGCAATATAAGTGACACAAATGCAGGCTCTTGGTAAGGAAAGTAATTAACTCATCACTAAGGCTGAATATTTCAGCATACGAAAATACATATGGAAGGTGAGGCATTCCAGATGGCAATAATGGAGTCAAATATTCACAGGTCATGAGTAGCTTACAGAATATTTCATGGCTCAGTTTGGCTGGAACACAGGCAGTGTTGAAGCTAGATTGTGGCCAGATTGTGGGAAAATTTAAGGGCTAAGATGAAAAGTGTGGACTTTATTCCATAGGGAAGAAAAATGAGTTTCTTAACAGGTGAGTGATACATGAAATATATGCTTTACAGCAATTAATTTTTCAGAAATACGGAAGAGTTGAAGTGGCTAAAAGATGTAGGCATGGAGGGGGACCTTCAAGATGGCAGAGGAGTAAGATGTGGAGATCACCTTCCTCCCCACAAAGACATCAAAAATACATTTACATGTGGGACAACTCCTACAGAACACCTACTGAATGCTGGCAGAAGACTTCAGACTTCCCAAAAGGCAAGAAACTTCCCATGTACCTGGATAGGGCAAAAGAAAAAAGGAAAAACAGGGACAAAAAAATAGGGACATGACCTGCACCTCTGGGAGGGAGCTGTGAAGGAGGAAATGTTTCCATGCACTAGAAAGCCCCTTCACTGGTGGAGACGAGAGGTGGCCCAGTGGGAAGATTCGGAGCCATGGAGGAGAGCACAGCAACAGGGATGCAGAGGGCAAAGCAGAGAGATTCCCACACAGAGGATCAGTGCCGAACAGCACTCACCAGCCTGAGAGGCTTGTCTGCTCACCCGCCGGGGTGTGTGGGGCTGGAAACTGAGGCTGCGGCATCAGATCCCAGGGAGAGGACTGGAGTTGGCTGTGTGAACACAGCCTGAAGGGGGCTAGTGTGCCACAGCTAGCCAGGAGGGAGTCCAGGAAAAAGTTTGGAACTGCCTAAGAGTTAAGAGACCATTGTTTCAGAGTGTGCGAGGAGAAGGGATTAAGAGCACCGCCTAAACAAGCTCCAGAGATGGGTGCAAGCCACGGCTATCAGTGCGGACAACAGAGACGGGCATGAAACACTAATGCTGCTACTGCAGCTACCAAGAATACTGTGTGCAAACACAGGTCACTATCGACACCTGTCCTCCTGGGAGACTGTGCAGCCCACCACTGCCAGGGTCCCGTGATCCACAGACAAATACCCCAGGAGAACACACGGCGCACAACAGACTGTTGCAATGTCGTGCTGGCCTCTGCTGCTGCAGGCTTGCCTGGCATTCCTCCCTCCCACCAGCCTGAGTGACCCAGAGCCCCTGAATCAGCCACTCCTTTAACTCCCTCCTGTCTGGGTGAAGAACAGATGCCAGAGGGGGACTTACATTCAGAGGCAGGGCTAAAACAAAAGCTGAACCCTAGGAGCAGTGCGAGCAAAGAAAAGAAAGGAAAATTTCTCTGTGCAGCCTCAGGAGCAGCAGATTAAATCTCCACAATCAACCTGATGTACCCTGCATCTGTGGAATACATGAATAAACAACAAATCATTCCAAAACTGAGGCAGTGGACTTTGGGAGCAACTGTAGACTTGAGGTTTGCAATCTGTGTCTAATTTGTTTCTAGCTTTATGTTTATCATAGTTTAGTATTTAGAGCTTATTATCATTGGTAGATTTGTTTATTGATTTGGTTTCTCTCTTCCTTTATTATTTTATCTATCTATCTATCTATTTCCCTTTTCACTTTTTGTGAGTGTGTATGTGTATGTTTCTTTAGGCAATTTTGTCTTGTATAGGTTTGCTTTTACCATTTTTCCTAGGGTTCTGTCTGTCCATTTTTTTAAGTATAGTTTTAGTGCTTGTTATCAATGGTGGATGTTTTTCTTGGTTTCTTGCTCTCTTACTTTTTAAATTACTTTTTTATATTTTATTTAAATAATATTTTAATATTTTTTATTTTAATAACTTTATTTTTTCTTTCTTTCTTTCTTTTTCCTTTCTCCCTTTTCTTCTGAGCCATGTGACTGATAGCATCTTGGTGCTCCAGTCAGGTGCCAGGCCTGTGCCTCTGAGCTGGGAGATCCGAGTTCAAGACATTGACCCACCAAAGACATCCCGGCCTGTCATAATATCAATCGGTGAGAGCTCTCCCTGAGCTAGCCATCTCACCTCTAAGACCCAGCTCCACTCAATGACCAGTAAGCTCCAGAGTTGGACACCTCATGCCAAACAACTAGCAACACAGGAACAATACACCACCCATTAGCAGAGAGGTTGCCTAAAATCATAATAAGTTCACAGACCTGACAAAACACACCACTGGATGATGTCCTGCCCACCAGAAAGTCAAGATCCAGACTTATCCACCAGAACACAGGCACCAGTCCCATCCACCAAAAAGCCTACACAACCCACTGCACCAAACTTACCCACTGGGGGCAGACACCAAAAACAATGGGCACTACAAACCTGCAGCCTGTGAAAAGGAGACCCCAAACACAGTAAGTTAAGCAAAATAGGAAGACAGAGAAATACAAAGAAGATAAAGGAGTAAGGTAAAAACCCACCAGACCAAACAAATGAAGAGGAAATGGGCAATCTACCTGAAAAAGAATTCAGAGTAATGATAGTAAAGATGATCCAAAATCTTGGAAATAAAATGGAGAAAATACAAGAAACGTTTAACAAGGACCTAGAAGAAACAAACAATGATGAACAACACAATAAATGAAATTAAAAATTCTCTAGAAGTAATCAATAGCAGAATAACTGAGGCAGAAAAACAGATAAGTGACCTGAAAGAAAAAAGAGTGGAAGTAACTACCTCAGAGCAGAATAAAGAAAAAAGAAAGAAAAGAATTGAAGACAATCTCAGAGACTTCTGGGACAACATTAAACACACCAACATTCGAATTATAGGGGTCTCAGAGGAAGAAGAGAAAAAGAAAGGACTGAGAAAATATTTGCAGGGATTATAGTTGAAAACATCCCCAATATGGGAAAGAAGATAATCAATCAAGTTCAGGAAGTCCAGAGAGTCCCATACATGATGAAACCAAGGAGAAACATGCCAAGACATATTAATCAAACTATCAAAAATTAAATACAAAGAAAAAAATATTAAAAGCAACACGGGAAAAGAAACAAATAACATAAAAGGGAATCCCCATAAGGTTAACAGCTGAACTTTCAGCAGAAACTGTGTAAGACAGAAGGGTGTGGCAGGAGACATTGAAAGCAATGAAAGGGAAAAACCTACAAATAAAATTACTCCTTGTAGATCCAGAAAGGATCTCATTCAGATTCACCAGAGAAATTAAAAACTTTACAGACAAGTAAAAGCTAAGAGAATTCATCACCGCCAAGCCAGCTTTACAACAAATGCTAAAGGAATTTATCCAGGCAGAAACACAAGAAAAGGAAAAGACCAAAAATAACAAACCCAAAACAGTTAAGAAAATGGTAAGAGGAATATACATATCGATAACTACCTTAAATGTAAATGGGTTAAATGCTCCAACCAAAAGACATAGACTGGCTGAATGGATATAAAAGCAAGACTCTCATATATGATGTCTACAAGAGACCCACTTCAGACGTAGGGACAGACTGAAAGTGAGGGGATGGAAAAAGATATTCCATGCAAATGGAAATCAAAAGAAAGCTGGAGTAGCAATTCTCATATTAGAAATAATAGACTTTAAAATAAAGACTATTACAAGAGACAAAGAAGGACACTACATAATGATCAGGGGATCAATTCAAGAAGATATAACAATTGTAAACATTTATGCACCCAACATAGGAGCACCTCAATACATAAGGTAAATGCTAAGAGCCAAAAAGGGGAAATTGACAGTAACAAAATAACAATAGAGGACTTTAACACCCCACTTTCACCAATGGGAATATCATCCAAAATGAAAATAAATAAGGAAACACAAGCTTTAAATGACACATTAGACAAGCTAGATTTTGTTGATACTTATAGGACATACCATCCAAAACCAGCACAATACACTTTCTTCTCAAGTGCCCATGGAACATTCTCCAGGACAGATCATATCTTGGGTCACAAATCAAGCCTTGGTAAATTTAAGAAAATTGAAATCGTATCAAGTGTGTTTTTCAACCACAATGCTATGACACTAGATATAAATTGCAGGAAAAAAATGTAAAAAATATAAACACATAGAGGCTAAACAATACACAGCTAAATAACCAAGAGATCACTGAAGAACTCAAAGAGGAAATCAGAAAATACCTAGAAACAAATGACAGTGAAAACATGACAACCCAAAACCTATGGGATGCAGCAAAAGCAGTTCTAAGAGGGAAGTTTATAGCAATACAACCGTACCTTAAGAAACAAGAAACATCACAAATAAACAACCTAGCCTTACACCTAAAGCAATTAGAGAAAGTAGAACCCCAAAGTTAGTAGAAGGAAAGAAATCATAAAGATCAGATCAGAAATAAATGAAAAAGAAATGAAGGAAACAGTAGCAAAGATCAATAAAATTAACGCCAGGTTCTTTGAGAAGATAAACAAAATTGATAAACCATTAGCCAGCCTCATCAAGAAAAAAAGAGAGAAGACTCAAATCAATAGAATTAGAAATAAAAAAGAAGTAACAATGGGCACTGCAGAAATATAAAGTATCATGAGAGATTACTGCAAGCAAATCTATGCCAATAAAATGGACAACCTACAAGAAATGGACAAATTCTTAAAAAACCACAACATTCTGAGACTGAACCAGGAAGAAATAGAAAATATGAACAGACCAATCACAAGCACTGAAAGTAAAACTGTGATTAAAAATCTTCCAACAAACAAGAGCCCAGAACCAGATGGCTTCACAGGCAAATTCTATCAGACATTTAGAGAAGAGCTAACACCTATCTTTCTCAAACTCCTCCAAAATATGGCAGAAGGAGGAACACTCCCAAGCTCAATCTATGAGGCCACCATCACCCTGATTCTAAAAACAGACAAAGATGTCACATAAAAAAAGAAAACTACAGGCCAATATCACTGATGAACATAGATACAAAAATCCTCAAAAAAATACTAGCAAACAGAATCCAACAGCACATTAAAAGGATCATACACCATGATCAAGTGTGGTTTATCCCAGGAATACAAGGGTTCTTCAATATATGCAAATCAATCAATGTGATACACCATATTAACAAATTGAAGGATAAAAAACCTATGATCATCTCAATAGATGCAGAGAAAGACTTTGACAAAATTCAACACCCATTTATGATAAAAAAAAACTCTCCAGAAAGTAGGCATAGAGGGAACCTACCTCAACATAATAAAGGCCATATATGACAAACCCACAGCCAATATCATTCTCAATGGTGAAAAACTGAAACCATTTCCTCTAAGATCAGGAACAAGACAAAGATGTACACTCTTACCACTATTATTGAACATAGTTTTGGAAGTTTTAGCCACAGCAATCAGAAAAGTAAAAGAAAAAAAAGGAATCCAAATTGGAAAAGAAGAAGTAAAGCTGTCACTGTTTGCAGATGACATGATACTACACATAGAGAATCCTAAAGATGCTACCAGAAAACTACTAGAGCTCATCAATGAATTTGGTAAACTAGCAGGATAAAAAATTAATGCACAGAAATCTCTCACATTCCTATACATTAATGATGAAAAATCTGAAATTGAAATTAAGAAAACACTCCCATTTACCATTGCAACAAAAGAGTAAAATATCTGGGAATAAACCTACCTAGGAGACGAAAGACCTATATGCAGAAAACTATAAGACACTGATGAAAGATATTAAAGATGATACAAATAGATGGAGAGATATACCATGTTCTTGGATTGGAAGAATCAACATTGTGAAAATGACTATACTACCCAAAGCAATCTACAGATCCAATGCAATCCCTATCAAACTACCACTGGCATTTTTCACAGAGCTAGAACAAAAAATTTCACAATTTGTATGGAAACACAAAAAACTCCAAATAGCGGAAGCAAACTTGAGAAAGAAAAACGGAGCTAGAGGAATCAGGCTCCCTGATTTCAGACTATACTACAAAACTACAGTAATGAAGACAGTATGGTATTGGCAGAAAAACAGAAATATAGATGAATGGAACAGGATAGAAAGCCCAGAGATAAACCCACACAAATATGGTCACCTTAACTTTGATAAAGGAGGCAAGAATATACAGTGGAGAAAAGACAGCTTCTTGAATAAGTGGTGCTGGGAAAACTGGAAAGCTACATGTAAAAGAATGAAATTAGAACACTCCCTAACACCATACACAAAAATAAACTCAAAATGGATTAAAGACATAAATGTAAGGCCAGACACTATAAAACTCTTAGGGGAAAACATAGGCAGAGCACTCTATGACATAAATCACAGCAAGGTCGTTTTTGATGCAGCTCCTAGAGAAGTGGAAATAAAACCAAAAATAAATAAATGGGATCTAATGAAATAAAAGCTTTTGCACAGCAAAGGAAACCATAGAAAAGACGAAAAGACCACCCTCAGAATGGGAGTAATATTTGCAGTGAAGCAACTGACAAAGGATTATCTCCAGTATATAAAAGCAGCTCATGCAGCTCCATATCAAAATACCAAACCACCCAATCCAAAAATGGGAAGAAGACCTAAATACACATTTCTCCATAGAAGATATACAGATTGCCAACAAACACATGAAGTGATGCTCAACATCACTAATCATTAGAGAAATTCAAATCACAACTACAATGAGGTATCACCTCACACCGGACAGAATGGCCTTCATCAAAAAGTCTACAAACAATAAGTGCTGGAGAGGGTGTGGAGAAAAGGGAACCCCCTTCCACTGTTGGTGGGAATGTAAATTGATCCAGCCACTATGGAGAACAGTATAGGAGGTTCCTTAAAAAACTAAAAATAGAACTACCATACGACCCAGCAATCTCACTACTGGGCATATACCCTGAGAAAACCATAATTCAAAAAGAGTCATGTACCACAATGTTCATTGCAGCACTATTTACAATAGCCAGGACATGGAAGCAACCTAAGAGTCCATTGAGAGATGAATGGATAAAGAAGATTTGAGACATATATACAATTGAATATTACTCAACCATTAAAAACAGAATTGAATTATTATAGTCAGGTTGATGGACCTAGAGTCTGTCATATAGAGTGAAGTAAGTCAGAAGAGAAAAACAAATACTGTATGCTAACGCATATATATGGAATCTAAACAACAACAAAAAAAGGGTTCTGAAGAACCTAGGGGAAGGACAGGAATAAAGACGCAGCATAGACAGTAGAATTGAGAACACTGGGAGGGGGAAGGGTAAGCTGGGACGAAGTGTTAGATTGCCATGGATATATATACACTACCAAATGTAAAATAGATAGCTAGTGAGAAGCAGCCGCATAGTACAGGGAGATTAACTCGGTGCTTTGTGACCACCTAGAGTGTTGGGATAGGGAGGGTAGAAGGGAGATGCCAGAGGGAGGGGATATGGTGATATATGTATACGTATAGCTGACTCACTTTGTTATACAGCAGAAACCAACACACCATTGTAAAGCAATTATACTCCAATAAAGATGTTTAAAATTTTTTTAAATAAATAAGTAAATAAAAAGATTATATAGGGGACAGTTTTTATTTTATAATAAATGAAGACCAAAAATTTAGTTTAAAGAAGGAAAAAAAAAGAAAAGATGTGGGCATGAAGGTCACTTCATAATCTTGAACCACTGCATAATCTTAAAATCATAAAATCTCGTATTAATACAAATATAGTTGAGTTGGGGCATCTACCAGTAAATCTCATTAATTAAATTAGTGATAATATTTAGAAGAATTTTCATGCCTAATGTTATAATAATGACATAGATCTAGTCATTTTAACAGTTTGATAGATGTTAACAACATGCTTTATGTTTAATGATATATTTTTATAAGCTTCACCTTTTAAAAACTCAATAGTTAATTTAAGTAGAGTGTGAATGTATGAGTTAAAGGTATTAGTAAAGGCTTAATAAAGGCAAGTACACACTAATATACTACTCTTTGAGGAATTTGAATAATGCATCTGTAAAGAAATAATCTGTTTTTTAAAATAATTATTAGAAACCAAGAATTTCATAAATGAATAAAAATTTAATGATAAATGTAACAATCCACATTATATCACTGAAAGGGAAAGTTACAACTTCAACTATACGGCAGCCCTGAAAAATAAGTGATGTTATATATACAATGGAATATTACTCAGCCATAATATGCAACAAAACTGGGTCATTTGTAGAGATGTGGATGGATCTAGAGTCTGTCATACAGAGTGAAGTAAGTCAGAAAGAGAAAAACAAATATTGTATATTAATGCATATATTCGGAATCTAGAAAAATGGTACAGATGAACTTGTTTGCAAGGCAGAAATAGAGACACAGATGTAGAGAACAAATGTATGGGTACCAAGGGGCAAAATGGGGTGGTGGGATGAATTGGGAGATTGGGATTGACATATATACACTAATATGTATAAAATAGATAACAAATAAGAACCTGCTGTATAGCACAGGGAACTCTACTTAGTACTCTGTGGTGACCTAAATGGGAAGGAAATCCAAAAAAGAGGAGATATATGTATACGTATGACTGATTCACTTTGCTGTATAGTAGAAACTAACACAACATTTTAAAACAACTATACCCCAATAAAAATTTTAAAAACATAAGTGATATTAGATAAGTTAATATTCTATATAGCTTTGAGTTCCCTCTATTTCTTTTTTATTTAGACATTTCCTGGTGGAAATATTCCCCAAATAAATACTGTGTTTCACTATTTTCTTAAATCATTGTATTATGTTGGGTACATATAGCTAAAGATTCAGTTGTATGTAGCATGGGGCATTGGACTAAGTAACAGTTGCTTCTGTATGGTAACTTTGCTGTTTTCTCTTATATTCCCATTTTTTCTCTCTCTCATAGCTTTCCCACACATTTCTGCTTGTGCTATTCTCTAAATGACTATCATCATAGGACATTATCAGCCACAGAGAGCCTGTTATTTCAATTTTTTGCATTGGATAGAATTGGGAGATTTGGTCCTCTTTGTTTCATTCTTCGTTGCTGAACACTAAGGAATTGCTTCCTGGGCCACCAGAGACTTTCTTCTTGACATGTTTCCTCTCATTAAACTTGGGAATCATATTATGGAAACTAAGTAAATCCATGAGGGACCCACTGGGTGTATTCATGAGAATGAGAAGATAAGGTTCTTTGGAAATGCTAAATATGCCATTGAATTTCCTTTCAACAAAAGTTAGACTTACGTTCTGTGTACTTCATTTATTCTTTGATAAATTCAAGGGAATAAACTTTTCTTTTTCTTCTCATTATTATTATTACTAATTCTTTTATTTTTCCAGCTAAATAATCATTCTTTGAAATTAGATGACAGAACTAGGCCTGGAAGCCAAGTCACTTGACTTTCAATATGTTTCTTTGTACTTTAACTGGGAGTCACTTTTCCTTTCTGAGTTTCTGCTTCTTCGGTGAAGAAAGGAATAGGCCATCTATAAATGCCCCTCCAGTTCTTGATTTCTAGGAATTATAATCAAGTTCTGGAACTCAACTGTCAATCAATGCAAACTTTTAAAATGTGCTTGGATGAGTTAATGGTGAGCATGAAACCATGAGTTTTGCTTTAGATAAATTATTTGATCTCCTATGGAGATCAAGCTGGTGTTTTTATTCTCATGATTAGTCCATGAGACCTGGTGTATTTAGTCTGAACAACAGGTTTCAGAATGATGTAATTGTTAAAAGAATATCAAGGATTGATGTGATCCTAGTATAATTTTAAATGACCTTTTTTTTCATACCAATAGTGAATAGAGCAAGGAGAGAAGTAACAGAAATAAAATGTAGGTTCTAAAACATGAATTACTCAGAAGTAATTTGAGTAATATTAAATTTTTATTAGCTCATTCAATTGAATCATTACTCAAATGTATTTTCTGACTAAAATTTATATCTTGAAAAAAGGAGTTAGATAATTTGTACTTTAAGTTTCTTTATTAAATTTTCACCCAAATATACACAATTATGATCATACTGTTTGTGTTAAATAAATATTAATACTGTTTCTTCCCATCTTTCCAGTAACCAGGGTGATCTTTCCATGAACTTATCAGGGCACTTTGAATAAAGTTAAAATTTCTTAACATGGTCTTCAAGAATCTACAAGAACCTAGCCCCTGCCTACCTTCTCAATCTCTTCATGTTAGTTTCTTCCCATACTCACTACACTCCTGAAGACTAAGGAAACTAATGAGATTAAGAGACTTTGGGCATCAGGAAGCATGAGGGAATATGATCTTTCACTCTCCAGAAACTGAGTTACTTGAGGCAGCTCCAATGTGACAACAGGCCTCTCAGCAATGACAGTGAAGCCCTGAGAAACCATCAGAGATAATATCATTCACCAGACAAGAAGTTTGTAATTATGCTGATACCCACTTTTCATCAGAAATGGTCAGTATAATCATAAACTGAGTAAACTGTACAGAATTTCTTGGTAATTGCTTTACAATGTTGTGTTAGTTTCTGCTGTACAACAAAGCGAATCAGCTATATGTGTACATATATCCCCTCCCTCTGGGACCTCCCTCCCCCTCCATCCCACCCCTCTAGGTCATCACAAAGCACTGAGCTGAACTCCCTGTGCTGTACAGCAGGCTCCCACTAGCTATCTGTTTTACACATGGTAGTGTATATATGTCAATCCTAATCTCCCAATTTGTCCCACCCTCCCTTTCCCCCTCTGTGTCCACATGCCCATTCTCTACATCTTCATCTCTATTCTTTCCCTGCAAATAGGAAGCTTTGCATCAAAACTGTTTTTAGGAAATTTCACTGTACCATAATTTAAAAGCAATTTTGTATTTGTGTCTTTATCTCCAGTATGTTTTAACACTTACAACACAGTGCGGTCCTAAATTTCTTTAAGAATAAAATAGAATATTTTTTTCAAATTTAGTTATCTATTTTCATTTTAGTACTATCCTGTACTTCAAATACACTTCCAGTTACGATTAAATCCCATAATATCCACCCATAACATCTGGATAAATACATATAGATTATATGCCAAAGAGCTATAATGCATGGAAAAATCCTCTTGGCATCCACTAGACTTTTCCATTTCTTTAAAATTAAGCTTTACTTCATAGTAAGCAGAGATGAAACATATAATTAGCTTTTTTTTTCTACTTAGTGTTATATTTGCTATTTTCTTTTCTGTCAATTTCCTCCCGATACATCTGTTGCCTCTAATTTATATAAAGAAGCTTCTCATCTTAATGAGAGTGTTTAAGTACTGATTATTTTCCTTTATTGTGTATAAAAGGCATACGTTCAATTTTTAAAATTTCCCAAATTATTCTGTGTTAATCCCTTGCTGATCTCAGGCCTATTAAAGGATATATTAAAGTGTGTGCAGGAGACAATGCTGAGTTTGATTGCTCACACAGACTGCCAAAACAAACTCCTGCTAAAATAGCATATCCGTTTGTATTTCACTAAGTAAACTATTGTCCGTGAAGTCTCACAATTTGGTGCAACACATAAAAATTAAAATGCCATCTGGAAATTTCAGACTCAGTATGTTACATGATACACATGACATTAATCTTGGTGGAGTGAAGACATTTCACAAAATTCCCATATTTTCATTTTCCTTTGCTTGCCAATTACCATGAAGAAAGTCACTGTATTAAGAACCTGTAGAAAGCATGTTTTTTACAAGGGAATTTTAACAACACATAATATTTAACCATCTAGTTAATTTCAACTATGTAAAATTAACCTCCCAGAAATGTGAAAGCTATACTTGGTAGAGTTGTGAGACCAGACAATCATTTCTGCAAATTTTGGTTTAAATTGGAATCATTTTCGCTAAGAAGTCTGAGCAATTTTCTTTGCAGACCAGCACTTTTTATCATATTCTTGGTTTTATAAGGCTGATAACAGTAGCAATTTTTCTCACTGCTTTATAGATACTGTTTTCCCGAGGGATCTCATATGAGCACTTGGACAGACTACGTTTGAAAGTCCCATGTTTTTGCAAAGTATACTATTTTGTGAGATGTTTTATATTTTGTTTCTTAGTTGAAAACTCCTTGTCCACAGTGGTCAAGAAGATTATATAAATATTACCTCACACAGATGTACTTACCAGTATAACTTGCCTAAGAAATAAAACAACTAAATGTTTGACAAGTTAGAAGTTTTCATCACTGAGAATGTTCTTTCTGAGGGTTACAATAACCTTGGATGTGAGAACTATGCGCTGACCTCTAAATGATCAAGTTATGGAGCTCTTTAGTGAAAATAGAAGGGAAAGAATTATATTTGTTGTTAAATCTCCATGAACATTTTGCTGACATAGATTTATTGGCTTTCAACCTTCTTTCCTCTAGCTTTTTATTAGCAGAATTCTGAGGAGAGTACTGAATAGGAATTTTCACCTTGTTGGGCTTAATTTCCAAAATACACAGATAGCTCATACAACTCAATAACAACAACAAAAAAAACAAACAACCCAATCAAATAATAAGCAGAAGACCTAAATAGACATTTCTCCAAAAAAGACATACAGTTGGCCAACAGGCACATGAAAAGATGCTCAACTTCACTAATTATTAGAGAAATGCAAATCAAAACTACAGTGAGATATCACTTCACACCAGTCAGAATGGCCATCATTAAAATATCTACAATGAACAAATGCTGGTGAGGGTATAGAGAAAAGGGAACCTGCCTACACTGTTGGTGGGAATGTAAATTGGTGCAGCTACTATGGAGAACAGTATGGTGGTTCCTTGAAAAACTAAAAATAGAGTTGCCATATGATCCAGCAGTCCCACTCCTGGGCATATATTCAGAGAAAACCATAATTCGAAAAGATGCATGCACCCTAATGATCATTGCAGTACTATTTATAATAGCTAAGACATGGAAGCAACCTAAATGTCCATCGATGAAGGAATGGATAAAGAAGATGTAGTGTATATGTATATATATATATATATAGATAGATAGATAGATAGATAGATAGATACACACACACATTATATATATATATATATATATAGTCAGCCATAAAAAAGAATGAAATAATGCCATTTGCAGTAATACAGATGCACCTAGAGATTATCATACTAACTGAAGTAAGTCAGAAGGAGAAAGACAAATATATGATATCACTTATATGTGGAATCTAAAATATGATACAAATGAACTTATTTACAAAACAGAAACATACAGACATAGGAAACAAACTTATGGTTACCAAAGGGGAAAGGAGAGAGGGATAAATTAACAGTTTGTGACTAGAAGATACAAGCTACTATATATAAAATAGATAAACAACAAGGTTCCACCATATAGCACAGGGAAACTATAGTCAATATCCTGTAATAAACCATATGGAAAAGAAAATAAAAAGAAATTTTCACTATGCTTATTAAACTCTTTTTTAGTAACAAAACTATACCTGAATTTCAATGACAGATACTATTTAAGAGCACTATCTATTTATGCATTATGACCTGTGAGTATTAAAACCTTCAGTTGGTAAAAATTGGCTTCTATGTTATCAAAATTATACCTTACTTAATGTTAGTTTCTTTTTTTTTTTTGATCATCAATGTAATTTAATTAAATCTATCTGTGTTTGAAGAAGGATAAATTTTTTGTGCTTCGAGATGATAGCCATTATTTTTTATTTTTCAGTCCCCCTTCCCTAACATCGTCTTTATAGTTCTTTTCATAAGCAGTAAGAAGGTAATAAATTTATTTAATAATTGGAAATGAACTCATTCAATATTGATGATGAATGACAGGGGATGAGAATTTTCACTCAGTTCACTCACTGATTGATTTGTTCAGACATTAGTCTATATTAAAGCAAATAATAAATATTTGACTTTCAACATTCAGCTTTGGTAGTAACCTACTACAGAATATTTGCATTTCAAGTTTGAGACAGAATTCAACCATGAACTGATGCAGCTTGCATTAATCAATCAATAGGGCAATTAAAAATGAGAAAGAAAATTAGTTTTATATTTACTTTCATCTATACCATTTCCAGTGCTTCTCATTCCATTAGGTAAATTCAAGTTTTTAATCATATACATGTTGCCTAAAGAATTTCTTTTAACATTTTGTTGTGGGGGTTTGTTGTTATTAACTATGTTGTTTATTCTTTGTCTGAAAAAGCTTTTTTTTCCTCTTTCATTTTTGAAAGTTATTTATGCTAGATCGTGTAAACTAGTTTGACATGTTTTTCCCTTGAGGCCTTTTAAAGATGTCACTTCATGATCTTCTAGCTTCAGTAATTTCTGATGTGAATTATTGAGAAGTCTGCCATCATATATATATATATATATATTTATATATACGTTATATATGTTATATATATATGTTATATATATATATGTAATATGTTCTTTTCCTCTAACTCCATTTAAAATTTTCTTTTTATCTTTGGTTTTCAACATTTTGAATACCTTTGTCTAGGTGTTTCATGTATTTTGTTTAGTATTTATTCTGCTTGGTTTTCTATGAATTTCCTTGATCTGTGGTTTATATCTTTCAATATTTTTGGAAAATTCTCAATCATTAACTTACAGCACTTTCCATGTTTTCTCTCTCTTCTTCTTTTGTGATTCCTATTACACCAGTATGAGACTGACTGATACTGTCCTGAAAGCCTTTTATCTGTTGGTCTTTTACATTTTTTTTTTACTCATTTAGTCTTTATAATTTAGCCTAGTTAGTTTCTATTACACTATTTTCCATTCACTTCATGTTCTTCTTTCTTTGGCTCTTTTAAGTCTATTAATAAACTTGTCAAAGGAATTTTTCTTATATCAGTTACTGTGTTCCTTGTATCTAGCATTTCCATTTGATTCTTTCTTATAATTTTCATCAGTCTGATGAAATTTAAAATCTATTCTTATAATTTTTTTCTCTCTGCTGTAATACATGCATGTTGTACATATTATTAACAAAAGTTTTTTTTAATACATTAATCATAGTTATTTAAAATTTTCTGTTTGATAGTTCCAAGATGGACCTCATTCTATTGATTGATTTCAGTGTATCTTAACAGAATATTGTTTTTTTACTGTTTTATCACTCTGTACTTTTTTGTTGAACGCTGGACATTGTGTATAAGACAATACAAACTGATGTAAATATTATTGATGTCTGAAAATGGAAATATTTCTTTTTATGCTAGGTCTTCAGTGTGGCAGATTGAGTTAACCTAGCCAGGGGTTGGGCTGTATTTGGGTTTTTTTTGTTGCAATGATTTTTAGGGCACCACTGGCTTCAAATTCCTCTAGCTTTTCCTTGTGTTTATGATGGGAGCTGAGTTGCAGAGGTTTATTCTAAATTATTCTGTTCCACATTAAGTTTTAGAATTCTCTGTATATTTACCCAATCAGAGAAGATCTTTCTCCACGTTCTTGTCCCTCTCTCAGCAGTCGACAGATTCTATTTATCATTCACCACTTGGTAGCCTGGTGAGGGAGGGTGGAGAGGGTTCTCTCTTGTCCTGCTTTAGCATTAGTCTTAGGCAAACTCTCTGTTCCTGGATCTTGGGGCTTTGTTAGTGACCCTGCCATTCCACCAGTGGAGTGGACCTCTAATGTCCTGATATTTGCCCTGGTGTCAAAGGTTGTTTTTTCCTATTTTTTCTTCAAGCTGCAGTGGATTTCTATGTATTCTTTGAAAGCTACAGAGATTTGCCTGAGTGGTGTAAGGCTATTTCAGTAAAAGAGATGGGAAAGAATAATCCAAGTGAGGCTTTGTGCCTTTGCCACAGTGGTTGATACTTTCCTCACCAAGGCCTAATGAAGCGGGAGACAATCTCTGATCTCCCAACCTGACCCACATCTTTGTCATGTGAATGTGGTGATGGGAGTGGATAAAAACCTGAGATAAAGTGCAATCTCCTAATTTCTATGGCTTGAAGCATTCTATGCTCTCATAGTAGTCAACACTCAACATTTCAAAATCTGTTCAAACATTTAGCTGAATTGTCTTAACAGTTTCTTTAGCACCCCATGTCCCTTCCTAGCTTGATCTCCTACAGGTGAACCAGTGCTCACATCTTGTCTCTGTTAGGAGGCACCTGTATTCCCTTAAACTTGAGACTATTTGATTGCCTGTGACCTCAGCTCTTTCATGGGCTCAAGAAAATTTATGATTTCATAAATTATCCAACTTGTCATTGTTTGAGGTGGGGAACAGTGCTCTTTCAAGTTTTCTGTATCTTAAGACAAAGCTAAAACCCTTCTCAACTGATTCTGAAGATATAACTTCTAGGATTAAATATAATACGAGTTACATTGACAATTTATTAAAAGTAATTCATAAATTTTAAGTTTAAAATTGTTTTGAAATACTTAGTCAACATAAATTTTCTCCATCTTGAGTTTCCTGAGGGTTGCTAAATAAAAAAGGAGAGGAATTAATGACACAGAAAATACTGGATTATTGAGCAAATAATTGAACCCATTTCATAGTCGGGATACACTATTGGTATCATTAACTCAATATATGGATGATAAGATCATTAATTTTTGTTTGTTTGTTTAGTGCCAAAACTTGGTTTGATGCTGAAGTAGCCCATAAATGCCTTTTCAAAATCTTAAATTGTCTGAGAAAATAATATTAAATGGTGTGTTCAACACATTAATGATTTGAAATAACTATTTAATAACAATAAAACTGCTTTAATTCAACTAATCTAATAGTATGTTTTAAAATCATGAATTGTCATAAAAAATTGCTAGTTCTTTAGTCAGAAACAAAAATAATTTCAACTACTTTGGGCTGAGTCAAATAATTCAAATAACTTGTGTTTACAAAATATAGACAACATTATTATTAAAAATATAATTTAATTTTCAGCATTTAAAAATGTCAGTTTTGTACAAACTGCTTCATGGTTTCACTCCAATTTCAGTTTAAACTGTATTAGGAAAATGGGAAATAAGACTTTGAAGAAATTATTTCTCCCCTTAAAAACTTTACAATCTAATAGAAACTGAGAAGATATACATTGGATTTGAGATTTAAAAACATAAACATCTTCACACTTTAATTCAGCAATTTTTTAAACAAATATTTATATGGTGTCTTCTATGGCCAGGCACTGTGCTGGGTGCAGATAGACACAAACATGAAGGAGAGTGACACAATGTTAAGAGATAAAAAAGTATAAATATGGCTTCACAAAAATTATAAAGTGATTGGGAAAGAAACACCAAGAACAAAGTCAAAAGCCAAACAGGCATATATGACCAAAAATAGTCCATTTTATTCATACGTAAAAGCTCCTAAAAACAAGAAAACCCCAGCAGCCCAAAGCCCAATTGAAAATGGATAAAATGACATAAATAGTATACATAAGAGGAAAAACAAATCAGTTTCAAACTTGTGAAAAGATATATAACCTCGGGACTTCCCTGGTGACACAGTGGTTAAGAATCTGCCTGCCAATGCAGGGGACACGGGTTTGAGCCCTGGTCTGGGAAGATCCCACATGCCACAGAGCAACTAAGTGCCACAACTACTGAGCCTGTGCTCTAGAGCCTGCGAGCCACAACTGTTGAGCCTGCACACCACAACTACTGAAACCCGTGCACCTAGAGCCCATGCTCTGCAACAAGAGAAGGCACCATAATGAGAAGCCCGTGCACCACAAAGAAGAGCAGCCCCCGCTTGCCGCAACTAGAGAAAGCCCATGCACAGCAACGAAGACCCAATGCAGCCAAAAATAAAAAAAATGATTTAAAAAAAGATATATAACCTCACTTGTAATAAGTGAAATGGAAAATTAAGCTAAAGTTATTTTTTACCAATCACATTGGTAGAATTTTAAAAAATTATTACATGTTCTATTAACAAGGAGGAACAGAAACAGGCAACCTCATACATTATTTGTGGGAGAGTAAATTGACGTAAAGTCTTTGGAGATCATTTTGTCAATACCAATCAAAGAATAAAATATATATAACCACTTCCAACAACTTATTTTACTCTTTAAGCATCTAAAATTGTAAGACTATGAATATACATTGGAACATGTTTATTTATAATAACCAAAGTATATGGCAATATATCAAATATTTACTAATAAAGGACATTCATCATATAATATATATGTAAAATAAAATAAAAAATATACATTGTATAATATACCAAATATATTATCATACATTTATAGAGGAGACTAATCTCTCTTCCTTATCAAATATATGTTATACACAAAATTAAGACAAAAGATATTTCAGTAACATAGATAGGAGATAATGAGTGTCTTAGTTTGGGTGGAATACTCAAGATGCAATTGAGAAATAAAATCAGTTGGTGTCATTTGGATATAAGGAGTTAGAAAAAATATGTATGATGACACGTATTTCTGGCTTAGTATCTGCCTGGCCTAGTTATCAGATTCTATCAAATTCATTATCACTTATTTATTTTTAAAAATTTTTATTCAATTTATTTAAACTAGAAAAAAAGTTCACCATTATCTCTCCCATGTGAATAGTTATTGCAGTTTCATCTGTTACCAGTTTCTAAAATGTTATCGCTATCAATGAAATATCTTTTTTTCACACTTAGCAAAATTTCTTATTTACAATAAACAAACATAAATGAGAAATATATTTGCCTGACAATGAAAGGCATTATCCATTAGCCTGCAGAAAAGCATCAGGATCAGGAGGTCCTAAGGCCAGTTACATTAATGTATCTCAGTCTGGGCTATGATAGAGGGTGGTGTCCCCCAAAACAGACTCCTTATCATAGATGGAATTTATATCTATTTTGTTAAAATTTCTTTTTTTCATGAATTAATCACTTTAAAAATATTCCTCCTTATAAAAGTATTAGAAAATATATTTAAATTGTTAACATATTACAACCAGCAAAATATTATTTCATTTAAATGTAAAATTTTTCTAAAGATCAAGTAAGTATTTTCTACTTTAGCATCTGTTTTAAATTATGACCTATATCCATCCTGCCATGTATCCCTCACAAAAAGCGACGGAACCACATGATAGATATTTCTGTCCCTTACTGCTTGGGCTTGTCTAAATCCACTTCTTACAACTTGGCAAAGATTTTTTTTCTTAGTTCCAACATTAACTACTTTTAATTCATTATTTTGGTACACTGTGATAATAAGTAATATGGAACATATTCCATACCTTAAAGACTAGTCATAAAATTTCAGACATAGAGTACATTTCTAAAACAGTCCTTCCAGTGGATTTAAGCCAAATGTGACTTAACTGAACAAGGATTACTCACAGAATACTGTGCTTTTATTTCCTTACTTCTCACCTCTCTTTCAGTGTTTTTACAAGCCAATAAGATATATGTAAAAGTGTATGTAATTTTTCTTTTTTAACTAACTTTTTTTCTGAAGAAGTGTTTAATAATCAAGTTTCTTATTAATATATATTCATGCAGAAAAGTTTGTTCTTTAAGAAACTCAGGGATAAATATTTTAGAGTTGTAAATTATAATACTTGATTTTTTTCTTTCTAAATATTTAACTTATTACATAATGGAATATTCTTGCATATGGTTTAACAAAGTAACATGATGTAATTTATCTCGTTCATGCTGATTAATGTTGCAAATCTGTAACATCTTTTTGTGTAGGTTACAGTGAGCAAAGATTTGATAGAATTTCTTAAACATAAATTGAAGGGAACATAGAGCAAATCATTATTTCAAAATGTTATCAATTTATGAAACTTTCTTCTTAGGAGTTCAGCTAATTCCAAGACATAATCTGGGTGTTCCTCAAAAATTAAGCATAGAATTACCATATGATTCAGCAAGTTCACTCCTAAGTATATGCCCAAGAGGAATGGAACCATATATCCACAAACACACACACACACAAAACTTGTACACCAGTGCTTTAGCAGCATTATTTGTAAAAGCCAAAAGGTGGAAACAATCCAAATGCTCATTACTGTCAACAGAGAAACAAAATGTAGTATATCAATACATATTATTTTACCATTTAAAAAGGAATGAAACACTAATACATGATACCACATGGATCAACCTTGAAAACATGTTGCTAAGTGAAGGAAGACAGCCACAAAAGACTACATATCATATGATTCCACTCATATGAAAGCCCAGAATAGGAAAATCTATAGTGGTTGCTTAGGGCTGGGGGATATGAGGATATATATCCTCATTAGAGGATACATTGTTTTTTCTGAGGTCATGAAAGTGTTCTAAAATTGACTGGTAATGGTGGTAATGATTGCACATGTCTGTGAATATTCTAAAAGCCACTGCATTGTCTACTTTAAATGAATGAATTGTATGGCATGTGAATTATATCTGAATAAGGCTGTTTTTTTAAATTTCAAAAGAGTCTGATACTAAGCAGGTCAAGACTGGCTTAGCTATTCAAGGTTGTCATCAGAGTCCGAAACTTCTGACCATCCATCCCTTACATGCAGCTTTAATCACTAGGATCTCAATTTGACTCCTTCACCTCTAACTCATCCACCTTCCAGTACACAAAAGAAACAAAAAATGTATAGCACCTACAACAGGAAAGCAATTTACCCAAAAGCCCTCCATCGTATTGCTTCTGGAGCCAGAAGTACAGCCATCCTCAGCAACAAGACAGGATAGAGAATTTGGTATGTTTACCTGGACACCATTCCACATCAAACAAAATCTGGGGAAATGTATATTAGATAGGAAATTTGCAGAATCTGTCACAAATTCTTATTCATAAGAGATATTTTAATTTTACAAGTCTTTCACTTTTTACCAGGGACCAAGATTCAGGGTTTTTTTTTTTTAAATCAATATTAAGCTTTTAGAAGAATAGGAACTTATGATGAAAGAGAGTATTTGATAATAGAACAATAAGAAATGAATTATTCCTTTCTAATCATAAACATTAATCAACTGTTATCCATCTTCATAGAGAAGTTTTTAAAATTAGCAAAACCCACACGGTATCAAAAAGATAACATTTATTTTTTTCTGTATAATTTTTCTTTATAAATTCACAAAATTAATGGATTTATTAATTCGGTAACTATTGATTAAAGATGTTCTATTGTTCATGCCCTCTCAAGTTGCTGGCCATATACACACCTTTAAATATATGATTCTATAGAGAAAATCTTAACTAATAGGATGAGATTTAGAGATGTTAAAGGAAAGGAAATCCTTAAAGAAAAATTCTTTCTAACTAGAAAAGCGGTAAGGACAACGAATACCAAAAGAACAGTTGGTACAAACATCCAGAAGTATTTTATAAAGACGGTATTGCAGAAAACAGTGAAAAACATCTACAAAGGGTAAACAGGGTGCACAGGGAGGGCATATGAACCATGGGAAGAGTTAGAAGAGGCCAAGTACATTTTATAAGTTTGTTATAAATACAGCAATAAGCAATGCATGATGTTCAGTGTTAGAATACTGAAAAATGGCTCTTTATAATATTCCAAAGGATCTAGTCTCTCTTTGGCCTGAAGATTGCAATTACTTCACCTCCGAAAGATTTAAAATGTTATAGTGCACACCCAACATGTAGATAGAGTGGTTATAAAATATGTCAAAAATATCTTTTTTTAAAACGGAGGCTTATGTTAAAATTAAATTTTTCTTTGAAGTGCATAAACTATGATGAGCACAGATTCCAATAAAATGGTTACTTTTTCTGAATCATATTTATATTAGCTTATTTTTCAGCATTTATTTTTATTACTAAGATTTCATTTAGTCTGTTTCATAGAGTGTTACATCAACTGGAAATTTTACCCATTATTTTTAGTCATATTTATATTGAGAAGCATTGTAACTGAAATAACACCTATTTCACTGGAATATACAATACCTTTTTCCATATATTTCAAAAATATTTTAATATATAATTTTAATATGTTATATACAAAAGAGTATAGTAGTAGGCTTGCTTATTTTTTTGTTGTTTTGTCCATTGTTCTGCTTTATTTTGGAAAGTATGAGGGGACCCCCTGACATTTACATGAATAAGAAATTTGTGATATTTCTAGAACATTTCAGGTATAAAATTAATAGTAAAAACTTGTATAAAAATATTTTAACAGTAAAGTTTAGATTTCTTTTCTGACCCATGAGGAATTCTAGGAATAGCACAATGTAAACTAAAATCTTATTTTCACTTTAGTTATCTTATAAAGAGACAAAGATACTGTAATTTTCTGCAGATAGTCATATATTAGTGCTGGAATCACGATTCTTAATTTCAATTGTGTATGTGCCAATAATTTCTGTTGTGTGTCCTACTGACATAAAGCCACCCTTCCCTGGGGTAGGGAAAACATGTTTTCTGTCTCTTTTCTTGGACAGTGTAGAATGGGTGATACCTAGATTGTGATGGGAAATATCCTATGACCAAAAGTGACACAGGAATACAAAGATGAAAGATTCACTGAGAAATGGAGTTAGAACTCTGACTGTATAATTCCTGAAGCGCTCCTACTTCTAAAATTTTAAGTTTACATGAACTGGCACAGGCCTTTCATGGTTTGAAAAAAGTTTGAATTGAGCTTTCTAATACTTGTGAGGGAAAATAACACAATTGACACAGATTGGAATATTCCAAAATTAAAAGTAAGATCCATCAATACATATCGTTTACTGTATCATAAGAGATAGTGTGATGTAAAAGAGAAACAGGAGACATGAGCTCTAATTTAGGTCAGTGTGCAGAGTGTCCTGGACATTGAATAAGCACTGGAGATAGAGGATCACATGAGAATCTGTGTCTCACTTCAGAGTTAGAGAGACTAAGGAAAAAACTGGCTCATAAATTGATAATTTTCCTAAAATATTGTCTGGGTGTATGTGTTCATGTGCAAATGCTATGATTAGGCTGCTCATAAGACAGAGACATCAACACAACTTCTAAGAGTATCTAAAAAAAAGTCATTACTAAAAATGAAGAAAGTGGGATGACTTAGCATGAACAAAGGCATAATGTTATGAAATGTCTTTATTGTGTAGCTATTTAGCTAAACTATAGAGTATAAGGGAAGGACTAGAAAGAGATGAAGTTGCAGAGATAGGTCATGAATGAATGACGTGCATTGTTCTGAGAAATTTGGGCTTAAAAACTAAATTGGGAAGTAACAGTATTTTAAACAAAAATATTAAACTGTTAGATCTACTAATACTAAACTCAGCAAGCACATGGAATACATTCAGAGACTAATAACAGAAGAAAGAAATTATACATGTATATGAAGACCATATTATTTACAATAAAATTCCTGAAACTTTTAATGATATCATTAAAAGTTATCATTTAATGATAAACATATAAAACGATATCATGCTCCCAAATTTAAAACTAAATAGAACAAATCAGTAAAGTTTTATGTATTTGAATTTTGTTTAGAGACAAGACTGCTATTTGAAAGAATAAAGAAAACGTTATTTTATGCTGTAGAGATGGACAGCAAGATAGCAAATCATAAACTGTAAGTTTATCTTGAAAGTTTCTGTTTCCACATGTAAGGAGCTTGGAAGTCTCCACTCCTTCCTAACAACAAGTAGAAAGCTGAATAGATTGAAAGATCAACAGTGCTTATTGGATCCATAAGAGAGCAGAGGACACAGGGCAAAACACTGTCCCAAGATTGGAGAGACAGGCAAAAACAGGGGATCATGGCTTACCAGGGCAGAGACTCACATGCAGAAACCACCCTAGGAGCCAGTGCTGTGGTAGAAAAAGCTGAGCTGTAATTGATGAATTGCTGGAGGCTCAGTATGGATAACTCTGAGAGTTAAAAACTCCAGGGGATGCAGTCATAGGATGCCTGCACAATATTGTGAGATTATTCTCCAGGAGCTCAACCAAGTTCCCACAGTACATATGAGAAAAATTCCATTGTGATTCTGGCATGGGAGGGGAAAAGGAACAATTTTGAAGAAGGCCTGCCATCAAGGGAAACTACTTACCCAGAACCTAACCTGCTGGGCTATTACCACAGCCTAACTGACCTGGAGGAAGCAAAATATGCAACCCTAGCACTCTCTACCCATTCTGTCTCATCTAAAGGAAAGAAAAATACTGAGAAACTGTTGTGAAGTCAACAGCCCAAAGATGTAGGCTCACTAAAATACTGAGACCCAATTGTAAGACTGGAATATTTCCCCTCCCCACAGCTCGTCACCACATGTGCTAAGTCCTATTTACAGCCATTCCTTTACCCAGTACATTATGTCCAGCTATCAAGAAAAAATTACAAGACATACCAAAAGGCAAAAAACATGATTTGAAGAGACAGTGCAAGCATCAGAACAAGACTTGGCAAGGATGTTGGGATTATTAAACCAGGAATTTAAAACAACTTTAGTATGCTAAGGGTTCTACTGGAATAAGTAGACAGCAGGCAAGAACAGATGGGTAATGTAAGCAGAGAGATGGAAATCTTAAGAAAGAACCATAATAAATCCAAGAGATAAAAAAAACAGTTTAACAGAAATGAAAAGTGGCTTGATGGGTTTAACAGCAGCCTGGAAACCATCTCTGAGCTAGAAGATATATCAATAGAATCCGTGAACACCACAAAGCAAAGAGAATAAAGACTGAAAACAAACAACAACAACAAAAAACAATATCCAAGTACTGTGGGACAATGCTGTAACATAGTGTAACATATGTATAATGGGAATACCAGAAGGAGAAGAAAGAGAGAAAGCAAGAGAATAAATATATGAAATAATAATGACTTAGAATTTCCCCCAAATGAATTTCCCCTAAATGAAGTTCAGACACCAAACCACAGATCCAGGAAGCTTAGAGAACACCAAGCAGGAAAAATACCAAAAAACATCTCTAACTAAGCATATTATTTTCCAACTACAGAAAATCAAAGATGAAGGAAAAATATCAAAAGAAGGAGTTTGAGGAAAACATCACCTCACCTACAGAGGAGCAAAGAGAAGAACTATATCCAACTTCTCTTGAATTATATCCAAGCAAGAAGAGAATGAGGTGTAATAATTAAAGTTTTGAGAAACAAAAAATCTCACCACCAACATATTCTGTACCCTAAAAAATTATCTTTCAAAAGTGAAGGAGAAATAAAGAATTTCTTAGACAAGCAAAGACTGAGGGAATCTGTTGCCAGTACACATGGCTTGCAAGAAATGTTAAAATAGTGATTTAGAGAGAGAGAAAATAATATAGGTCAGAAACGCATATGTTCATAAAGTAAGGGTGTCAAAAAGGAATAAGTGAAGGGAAACTAAAAATTTTTTTCTTATTTTTTTTTAAACATCTTTATTGGAGTATAATTGCTTTACAATGGTGTGTTAGTTTCTGTTGTATAACAAAGTGAGTCAGCTATATGTATACATATATCTGCATATCAACCCCCTCTTGTGTCTCCCTCCCACCCTCCCTATGCCACCCCTCTATGTGGTCACAATGCTCCCAGTTGATCTCCCTGTGCTATGCGGCTGCTTCTCACAAGCTATCTACTTTACATTTGGTAGTGTATATATGTCTGTGTCACTCTCTCACTTCATCCCAGCTTACCAATCCCCCTCCCTGTGTCCTCAACTCCATTCTCTACATCTGCGTCTTTATTCCTGTCCTGGCCCTAGGTTCTTCAGAATCATTTTTTGTTTTTTAGATTCCATATATATATGTTAGCATACAGTATTTGTTTTTCTCATTCAGACTTACTTCACTCTGTATGACAACTCTAGGTCCACCCAACTCATTACAAATAACTCAGTTTCATTCCTTTTTATGGCTGACTAATATTCCATTGTATATATGTGCCACATCTTCTTTATCTATTCATCTGTCAATGGGCACTTAGGTTGCTTCCATATCCTGGCTATTGTAAATAGTGCTGCAATGAACATTGTGGCACATGATTCTTTTTGAATTATGGTTTTCTCAGGGTATATGCCCAGTAGTGGGATTGCTGGGTCATATGGTAGTTCTATTTTTAGTTTTTTAAGGAACCTCCATACTGTTCTCCATAGTGGCTGGATCAATTTACATTCCCACCAGCAGTGCAAGAGGGTTCCCTCTTCTCCACACCCTATCCAGCATTTATGGTTTGTAGACTTTTACATGATGGGCATTCTGACCAGTGTGATGTGATACCTTATTGTAGTTATGATTTGCATTTCTCTAATAATTAGTGATGTTGAGTATCCTTTCATGTGTTTGTTGGCAATCAGTATATCTTCTTTGGAGAAATGTCTATTTAGGTCTTCTGCCCATTTTTAGATGGGGTTGTTTGTTTTTTTGATATTGAGCTGCATGACCTGCTTGTATATTTTAGAGATAATCCTTTGTCAGTTGCTTCATTTGCAAATATTTTCTCCCATTCTGAGGGTTGTGTTTTCATCTTTTTTTAATGGTTCCTTTGCTGTGCAAAAGCTTTTAAGTTTCATTAGGTCCCATTTGTTTATTTCTGTTTTTATTTCTACTTCTCTAGGAGGTGGATCAAAAAGGATCTTGCTGTGATTTATGTCAAAGAGTGTTCTTCCAATGTTTTCTTCTAAGAGTTTTGTAGTGTCTGGTCTTACATTTAGGTCTTTAATCCATTTTGGGTTTATTTTTGTACATGGTGTTAGGGAGTGTTCTAATTTCATTCTTTTACATGTAGCTGTCCTGTTTTCCCAGCACCACTTATTGAAGAGGATATTTTTTCCCCATTGTATATTCTTGCCTCCTTTATCAAAGATAAGGTGACCATATGTGTGTGGGTTTATCTCTGGGCTTTCTATCCTGTTCCATTGATCTATATTTCAAAATGGCACACCAGCACACCATTTTTGTGCCAGTACCATACTGTATTGATTACTGCAGCTTTGTAGTATAGTCTGAAGTCCAGGAGCCTGATTCCTCCAGCTCTGTTTTTCTTCCTCAAGATTGCTTTGGCTATTTGGGGTCTTTTGTGTTTCCATATAAAATTTGAAATTCTAGTTCTGTAAAAAATGCCATTGGTAATTTGATAAGGATTTCACTGGATCTTTAGATTGCTTTGAGTAGTATAGTCATTTTCACAATGTTGATTCTTCCAAGCTAAGAAATGGTATATCTCTCCCTCTGTTTGTATCATCTTTAATTTCTATCATCAGTGTCTTATAGTTTTCTGCATACACATCTTTTTTCTCCTTAGGTAGGTTTATTCCTATGTATTTTGTTATTTTTGTTGCAATGGTAAATGGGAGTGTTTCCTTAATTTCCCTTTCAGATGTTTCATCATTAGTGTATAGGAATGCAAGAGATTTCTGTGCATTAATTTTGTATCCAGCTACTTTACCACATGCATTGATTAGCTCTAGTGGTTTTCTGGTAGCATCTTTAGGATTCTCTATGTAGATTATCATGTCAGCTGCAAAGAGTGACAGTTTTATTTCTTCTTTTCCAATTTGGATTCCTTTTATTTCTTTTTCTTCTCTGATTGCTGTGGCTAAAACTTCCAAAACTATGTTGAATAATAGTGGTAATAGAGGGCAACCTTGTCTTGTTCCTGATCTTAGAGGAAATGGCTTCAATTTTTCAACATTGAGAACGATGTTGGCTGTGGCTTTGTCATATAGGGCCTTTATTATGTTGAGGTAGGTTCCCTCTATGCCTACATTCTGAAGGGGTTTTATCATAAATGGGTGGTGAATTTTGTTGAAAACTTTTTCTGCATCTATTGAGATGAAAGTGTGGTTTTTATATTTCAATTTGTTATTATGGTGTATCACATGGACTGATTTGCATATATTGAAAAATCCTTGCATCCCTGGGATAAATCCCACTTGATCATGGTGTATAATCCTTTTAATGTGCTGTTGGATTCTGTTTCCTAGTATTTTGTTGAGAATTTCTGCATCTATGTTCATTAGTGATATTGGCCTATAGTTTTCTTTCTTTGTGACATCTTTGCCTGGTTTTGGTATCAGGGTGATGGTGGCCTCATAGAATGAGTTTGGGAGTGTTCCTCCCTCTGTGTATTTTGGAAGAGTTTGAGAAGGATATGTGTTAGCTCTTCTCTAAATATTGGATAGAATTCACCTGTGAAGCCATCTGTTCCTGGGCTTTTGTTTGTTGGAAGATTTTTGATCACAGTCTCAATTTCAGTACTTGTGATTGGTCTGTTTTTATTTTCTGTTTCTTCCTGGTTCAGTCTCAGATGGTTGTGCATTTCTAAGAATTTGTCCATTTCTTCCAGGTTGTCCATTTTTTGGCATAGAGTTGCTCGTAGTAATCTCTCATGATCTTTTGTATTTCTGTAGTGTCAGTTGTTACTTCTCCTTTTTCATTTCTAATTCTATTGATTTGAGTCTTCCCCCATTTTTTCTTGATGAAGCTGTCTAATGGTTTATCAATTTGGTTTATCTTCTCAAAGAACCAGCTTTTAGTTTTATTGATCTTTGCTACTGTTTCCTTCATTTCTTTTTCATTATTTCTGATCTGATCTTTATGATTTCTTTCCTTCTGCTAACTTTGTGGGTTTTTTGTTCTTCTTTCTCTAATTGCTTTAGGTGTAAGGTTAGGTTGTTTATTTGTTTCTTGTTTCTTGAGGTAGGATTGTATTGCTATAAACTTCCCTCTTAGAACTGCTTTTGCTGCATCCCACAGGTTTTGGATGGTCGTGTTTTCACTATCATTTGTCTCTAGGTATTCGTTGATTTCCTCTTTTATTTCTTCAGTGATCTCTTGGTTATTTAGTAGTGTATTGTTTAACCTCCATGTGTTTGTATTTTTTACAGTTTTATTTTTCTGTAATTTATATCCAGTTTCATAGCGTTGTGTTTGGAAAAGATACTTGATATGATTTCAATTTTCTTACATTTGGTAAAGCTTGATTTTTGACCCAGGATATAATCTATCCTGGAGAATGTTCCATGAGCACTTGGGAAGAAAGTGTATTTTGTTGTTTTTGAATGGAATGTCCTATAAATATCAATTAAGCCCATATTGTTTAATGTGTCATTTAAAGCTTGTGTTTCCTTATTTATTTTAATTTTGGATGATCTTTGCATTGGTGAAAGTGGAGTGCTAAGGTCCCCTATTATTATTGTGTTACTGTCGATTTCTCCTTTTATGGCTGTTAGCGTTTGCCTTATGTGTTGAGGTGCACCTATATTGAGTGCATAAATATTTACCATTGTTATATCTTCTTCTTGGATTGTTCCCTTGACCATTATAGAGTGTCCATCTTTGTCTCCTATAATAGTCTTTATTTTAAAGTCTATTTTGTCTGATATGAGAATTACTACTCCAGCTTTCTTTTGATTTCCATTTGCATGGAATATCTTTTTCCATCACCTCACACTCAGTCTGTATGTGTGTATGTGTCCCTAGGTCTGAAGTGGGTCTCTTGTAGACAATATATATGTAGGTCTTGTCTTTGTAACCATTCAGCCAGTCTATTTCTTTTGGTTGGAGCATTTAATCCATTTACACTTAAGGTAATTAATGATATGTATGTTCCTATTACTATTTTCTTAATTGTTTTGCATTTGTTATTGTAGGTCTTTTCCTTCTCTTGTGTTTCTTGCCTAGAGAAGTTCCTTTAGCATTTGTTGTAAAGCTTGCTTGTTGGTGCTGAATTTTCTTTGCTTTTGCTTGTCTGTAAAGGGTTTAATTTGTCCATCGACTCTGAATGAGATCCTTGTTGGGTAAAGTAATCTTATGTGTATGTTTTTCACTTGCATCACTTTAAATATATCCTGCCACTGCTTTCTGGCTTGCAGTGTTTCTGCTGAAAGATCAGCTGTTAACCTTATGGGGATTCCCTTGTATGTTATTTGTTTCTTTTCCCTTGCTGCTTTTAATATTTTTTCTTTGTATTTAATTTTTGATAGTTTGATTAATATGTGTCTTGGCATGTTTCTCCTTAGTTTCTTCCTGTATGGGACTTTCTGCACTTCCTGGACTTGATTGACTATCTCCTTTCTCATATTAGGGAAGTTTTCAATTATAATCTCTTCAAATATTTTCTCAGTCCTTTCTTTTTCTCTTCTTCTTCTGGGACCCCTATAATTCAAATGTTCATGCATCTAATGTTGTCCCAGAGGTCTCTGAGACAGTCCTCAATTCTTTTCTTTCTTTTTTTTATTCTGCTCTGAGATAGTTATTTCCACTATTTAACTTCCAGGTCACTTATCTGTTCTTCTGCCTGTTAGTTTGCTATTGATTCCTTCTATCAAATTTTTAATTTCATTTATTCTGTTGATCATCATTGCTTGTTTGCTCCTTAGTTCTTCTAGGTCCTTATTAAATGTTTCTTGTATTTTCTCCATTCTATTTCCAAGATTTTGGAACACCTTTACTATCATTACTCTGAATTCTTTTTCAGGTAGACTGCTTATTTCCTCTTTATTTGTTTGGTCTGGTGGGTTTTTACCTCACTCCTTCATCTGCTGTGTATTTCTCTGTCTTCTCATTTTGCTTAGCTTACTGTGTTTGGGGTCTCCTTTTCGCAGTCTGAAGGTTTGTAGTTCCTGTTGTTTTTGGTTTCTGCCACCAGTGGCTAAAGTTGGTTCAGTGGATTGAGTAGGCTTCCTGATGGAGGGGCCTGGTGTCTGTGTTTTGGTGGGTGAGGCTGGATCTTGTCTTCTGGTGGGAAGGACTGCATCTGGTGGTGTGTTTTGGCAGTCTCTGAACTTATTCTGATTTTAGGCAGCCTCTCTGCTAATGGGTGCAATTGTGTTCCTGTCTTGCTAGTTGCTTGGCATGGGGTACTCAGCACTGGAGCTTGTTGGTCATTGAGTGGAGCTGGGTCTTAGCATTGAGACAGAGACTTCTGTGAGAACTCTCACGAATTGATATTATGAGGGACCGGGAAGTCTCTGGTAGACCAATGTCCTGAACTCAGCTCTCCCAACTTAGAGGTTCAGGCCTGACACCCGGCGGGAGCACCAAGACACTGTCAGCCACATGGCTCAGAAGAAAGGGAGAAATAAAAAAAAGAAAAACAGAAAGAAAGAAAAAATAAAGTTATTAAAATGAAAATATTAAAAATTTATTAAAATTGAAACATAAAAAAGTAACTAAAAAAGAGGTCAACCAAACCAATAAAAAATTCCACTAATGATAACAAGCGCTACAAACTATACTAAACAAAAACAGAGATACAGAACCCTAGGACAAATGGTAGAAGCAAACCTGTACAGACAAAATCACACAAAGAAGCATACACATACACACAAAAAGAGAAAAAGGGGAAATATATATATATATATTAAAAAAAGGAAAAGAGTAACCAAATCAATAAGCAAATCTACCAATGATAATAAGCTGTAAATATTAAACTAAGATAAACATAAAACTAGAAACAAATTATACACAGAAAGCAAATCTGAAGTCTACAGTTGCTCCCAAAGTCCACCACACCTCAGTTTTGCAATGATTCATTTTCTATTCTGGTATCCCACAGATGCAGGTACATCAGGTTGATTGTGGAGATTTATTCCACTGCTCCTGATGCTCCGCAGAGAGATCTCTCCTTTTTTCTTCTTTGTTCGCACAGCTCCTAGTGTTCATCCTTGGATTTGGCTCTGCCTCTGCATGTGGATCACTTTCTGGCATCTGTTCTTCACCCAGACAGGAGAGGTTTAAAGGAGTGGCTGACTCCAGGGCTCTGGCTCACTCAGGCCAGGGGGAGGGAGGTTGCTGTATGCAGCAAGCCTGCAGATGCAGAGGCCAGAATGATATTGCAACAGCCTGAGGCGCGCAGTGTGTTCTCCTGGAGAAGTTGTCCCTGGATCCCGGGACCCTGGCAGTGGCGGGCTGCACAGGCTCCCAGGAGGGGAGGTGTGGAGAGTGACCTGTACTTGTACACAGGATTCTTGGTGACTGCAGCAGCAGCATTAGCATTTCATGCCTGTCTCTGGTGTCTACACTGATAGCTGCAGCTCATGCCTGTCTCTGCAGCTCATTTAGGCGGTGTTCTGAATCCCCTCTCCTTGCACACCCCCAAATAATGGTCTCTTGACCCTTAGGCAGGTCTAGAGTTTTACCCGGACTCCCTCCCAGCTAGCTGTGGTGCACTAGCTCCTTCAGGCTTATTCATGCAGCCAACCCCAGTCCTCTCCCTGGAATCTGACCTCTGATGCCTGAGCCTCAGCTCCCAGCCCCCACCGACCCAGGTGGGTGAGCAGACAAGCCTCTCGGGCTGGCGAGAGCTGGTCGGCACCAATCACCTGTGTGGGAATCTCTCCACTTTGTCCTCTGCACCCCTGTTGCTGCGCTCTCCTCCATGGTTCTGAAGCTGAAGCTTCCCCTCTGCTCACCTCCCATCTCCACCAGTGAAGGAGCTTCCTAGTGTGTGGAAACTTTTCCTACTTCACAACTCCTTCCCAGAGGTGCAGGTCCCATCCTTATTCTTTTGTCTCTGTTTTTCCTTTTTTCTTTCAGCCTACCCTGGTACGTGGGGAGTTTCTTGCCTTTTGGGAAGTCTGAAGTCTTCTGCCAGCATTCAGTAGGTGTTCTGTAGGGGTTGTCCCACATGTAGATGTATTTTTGATATATTTGTGGGGAGGAAGGTGATCTCCATGTCTTACTCCTCCACCATCTTGAAGGTCCTCCCTTTTTCTTATTCTTAATTCATCTAACAGGTAGCAGTTTTTTCAAGATAATAATTCCAACACATAAATATTTATTATGTGTATATGTATGTTTATATGTAAGTAAAATGATTGACAACAATGACACAACTGACAGGAGGGGGGAATTAGAATTCTTTCATTACTATAAGATACTCACATTACACATGAAGTTGTATAGTGTTGCTTGAAAGTGGGTTTGGATTAGCTATAATTATATTGCAACCTCTATGGCAACCACTAAAAAAGTTTAAAAAGCAAGTATAAGTGATATGCCAAGAAAGGAGAAAAAATGGAATAATATAATGCTAAATTAAAACTACAGAAAGGTAGGACAAGAGTGAAAGACAAAAACAGGGACAAAGAACAAGGGCAACAAATATAAAATAGTAATGAATACAGTAGATATGGCTCCGGCTATGACAAATAATCACTTTGAATGTCAATGGTCTAAATGCATGAAGTAAAAAGCAGAGATTGTCGAGAGATTGTAAGAGTGAATGAAAAAACAAGACCCATCTATATGTTGTTTACAAGATACCCACTTTATATAAAGATGCATACAGTTGAAAAGTAAGTGGAAGGAGGAAAATATACCATGGTACACTAATCAAAAGAAAAATCAGTCTTCATAGTAATAGAGGAGAATGGACATACAGTGAGAAATGGTATTAGACTCAGACTCATGCAGAGTGAAGCAAAGAGGGCAAGTGTATAAAAGGGTTTAATCATAGCCTCCTAATCATCTGGTGGAGAACAAAATGAAATATGTACCTGGTACATAGTAAAGATCATTAACTGTTAACCATGGTTTTTATGGGTTTGATTATTTCATCTCAAGGCTGTCTCATGAGTCACACTATAAAGAACACATAAGAGCTCTGCCGAGATCAAGACTGCTTTATCCAATATTGTCCTGAGTCAATTTCAATATTCTTTACTTTGTCAGTATCTCCCTGGCTATCTGATTCCTTGCTTCCTGCTGGAATTTAAAGAGACTTCTCTGGCTTAACTCCCCATATTCATATTGGATTTTATCAGTATCTGTCCTCTCACTCTAGGCATACCTGATTCCACAGTCCTGACCTGTAGAATCCATAATAGTCTGCAGTAGGAGACTAATATATTCATTCTGCTTCTCAAATGTGTCTTGACATTTAGAAATCACATATTTCATTTTCATTTGTTGGAAATTACCTCTGAAATATGTCAACGTTGAAGTCATTGAATCTCTTTCATTTTGCAGGTTGGTAACTTAACTAACTTCAGTATATTTTATATTCTTTGTAGACATGACCACATAACCACAGAGCGATTTGTAAACACCAGCGCTATTAAAATCTAGCAGGTGTATTTTAGCACAGTTACATTTCAGTGAGGGAACTGGAAATAATTAGTTTTCCTCTCCATGATGATACAATTCTCAGTTACTACATGTACTCTGAGTAACACACACCAGCTATGGGAACAGTTCAGATTTTTAGTACACTTCTCTCAGAGGCATAATCAAAGCCAAAAATATTAACTGACTAGTTCATACCACACCTTAAAACAACCAGTGGTTAATTCTCTTGTGCTTTGAGGGAATAGATTTATATTTTATAATAACAATGACTGGCATCAACAAACCACGTTTCATATTCATAGCGTAAGATATGAATAATTGATTATTTTAAAACATGTGGCCAATTATATGTTTCCTTTTGTCCAGAAATAAATTTCTCTCTAGGAGAGAAATGCAGTATGAGTTTATGCAGAACTGGGGAAATTAATCTCCATTTCATCTTCTTAAAAGACTTAGAAGTCTACAGTATTACAACTCCAAGAAAGAATTTCGCTGGTTTCTGTTTATTTGTTTTAAATGATATGTAAATCCTTCTTTATCAGTAACCAGGGATAAGATGTGAGTTGAGTGGTGACTTTACTGTATCAGCAGGGCAAACCAGGGACTCTCCAATGATCATTACAGTTGAGTTGTCTAGTTAATAATGAACCCAATGAAGTAAACAAGATAAATAACAGTAAGTGAATATAATAATCATTACACACACACACATACACACACACATGCACACACAGCCATGCCAAATCCTCAGAAAAGGATCCTCATCAAATCAGAAGTTTTTTCTAGAGTTCTCTTAGACAAACAGGTCAGGAAAATGTTAGCTGATTCTTCTCTGACGATAGATGGTGCATAGTAACTTAAATTTTCAGAACTTGTTCTTAGCAACCAATTGCAATTCCAGAATCAGTCTTTTTCCTGGAAGGTCAAATCTGTAACTGGATATTTTTTAATATGTTAGAAATAACATGAGAATTGAATTCACAAACCCTGTGTTAGAGTGCTGGCACTACTGTAATGAATTTGAGAATGTTACCTAGCATTCCTGCAAATTCAATTTTATTATTTGTTGAGAATTTGAATAAAATTGTAAATGTTCAGTGAGTTGAAAATTGTTAAATGATATGAAATTGTTTGTTATTACACAGCATATTTCTACAATAGTTCTTGTAGTGTGGGCTGTGGGTCATAAAACTCTCCTCATCTTTGTATAACTGAAACTGTCTTTATTTGACCTACATTTTTGGATGATAGATTAATTGAATGTTAGATTGTAAGTTAATGGCTCTTTTGTTGATGATATGTTCTCTTGTTTATCTGTCTTTTTCCTCTCATTTTCTCTTATGTTTTGCATCACAAAACATTTAGCTGTTGGTATTTATTTCTTTATCAGTTATATCTTGCTTTGTACTTTCAGTCTGAGGTTACATGTCTTCAATTCTATAAAAAAAATCTCACCTCATCCATTTTCTTTTCAAAAATTTATCTTCTGCCCTTTCCTCTACAGTTTTCTTCTGGAACTTCTTTAGACCTATGTTGACACATATAAACTTACCCTCCATTTCTTCCATAGGGTCATATATTTCATGTCTTTATCTCTTATGCTGCATCCTGGGAAAGTTCCTCAGTCCTATCTCTGCATTTAACTATTCGTGTTGCTGTGACTTTCAGTGATTCTGTATTTCATTTCAGTTCTCCTAATTGCTTCTTGTGTCAATTCTACCTGTTTTTGTAATTTTCATTCCTGTACATGGCTGTTATTCATTCTTTTAAGAATCATAGATATATTTCTTATAAAATCAGTTTCAGATTGCTTTATGATTTTTATTTTATTTGGAGTGAACTTAAAAAATATTGATTTTGTTTATAACCATTTTAACACTGCTTTCCTTCACATGTTTTGGAATGTTGATTTATACACTAATACTTAATAGAAGGATTTTTTTTTCACTCATTCTTTGTCATTTTTTTCTTGCAGATCCCCAGGTCCCACAGGTCAGAACCAGGTCTTGTATTTGAACTTCAAATAGCCAGGTTACGTTAAAAAGTACCAAAATTATTATTTTAATGATTGATACAAAACAGTTGTTCTTAGGTAACAACCTAACTTTACTTAGGAAAACCTCTTTTGGGAGTTGGATATTATGATAGGTTGGATTACTGTTCTCTACTCATCACTCCTGTCTGTTAAGAAATTATATGTAAGCACACTGTGCCATGTGACTGCAGTACCTCTCATTAGAGTAGGTAGAGAATATTTATTTACTTTATTGATTTTGGCTTGGCCTGGCCTTATAAATTGCTTTGGCCAATTGAAATAGCAAATGTGACACTAGGCAAGGCTTTATACTTATTTTTAAGGCTTTATGTATAACATTCATCTTGGCCTCCTGAGTTTCCACAATTCACTAAGAAAAGAACTCACCCTTAGGGAATTCCCTAGCAGTGGTTAGGACTCCCCACTTTCACTGCCCGAGGGTGCGGGTTCAATCTCTGGTCGGGGAACTAAGATCTCACAAACCACGTGACATAGCCAAAAAAAAAAAGTACCCACCTTTGGTAGCTGCTGTTCCCACAATGATAAGAATCCCAATCTGTAGTACAGGTAAATCCAGGTAAGCCCAGCTGGGATCAACTAAACGATAACCAAATGAGACCTATGAAGGAGAAAAATATATTGTGTTGTAATTGATCAAAATCTTGATGTTATTACATAGTATTTCTGTATAAATTGCTGACTAACTCAGAATGTGAAGAGGAAATAGGCTAGTGAAAAATTCCTGGTATCAGGTTGGTCAAAAGACTTTAAAGAATAAATTTACCAAATATTCAAGTAAATGCTAATTTTTTAATAATCTCCTCCTGATTTCCAAAACCTCTGTAAACTCTATTATGCATATACAAACTCCTTATTGATACTTTTTAAAAAATGGAAATCAAAGTAGTTGAGTTCTATATTTCACTTAGGAAGAAGGAAAGAGAAAATTCTACCATGCAAGAGGAGACAGAAATGAAATCAAGAATACAGAGGAAGAAGTAACTGAGAGCTAGCAATGACCATGCAAATATAAGCACAAGGGAATTTGCAGAAATCTTGGGCAGAACATTTTACTTCACACAAAAATGGGTTAGAGTGCTAGTGCTAGCTCCACAAAAATTTCAAAAGACAGGGTTACATTTTTTGAAAACTGTAACTCCCATTAATATAATTTCTCAATTCTAAGAAGCTATAAATTATACGACACATGATAAATGCAATTAACAGATATTTTTCTGGAAATATATGTTATATTAATTGCACTTTTAAAAAATTAACTTAGAAATAATAGGAAACATTTACCAACCAAGTTTTAAGTTACTGTGTTAGTTTGGATTCTGTGAGGAGACCCTGGAAAGGAGTCCCTTGTAAGAGATTCATTGGGAAAAGACCTGTGAGGGAAAATGGGTTGGGGGTCAGAAGAGGATGGGAGATTTTTCAGACCATGGAGCAGGTCCAAAGCTTGTGAAGGAGGAAAGCAAGGAAGGAAAGTTTGGAAAGAAACTGCAGCACAGTTCTGATAGAGCAAAAACCAATAAGGAGTCTTCAAGCCAAAATCGCCTATAAAAGGAGGACAGAATTTCCCAGGAATGGTCCTGGCTTAGAGTCTCTGCCTGACTCAATCATTGGTTGACAGTGGCCCCTGGGAAGTGTGGCTTCTGTGCAAATGCAGCGATAGATCTCAAAGTACAGCAGACGAAGCCATTGTCAATTATGCTCCTTGCAGTGGAGATTTGAGATCTGAGTGGAGCTTTTTCATAGATGTTACATTTATAGCCTCTTAGAATTGAGCAATTATAGTAATGGCTGTCACAGTTTTTATTGCTTTCTTTTGAAGATTCCAATCAAATTCTGTGTCTTGACCTTCTTCATATTCAAAAGCTAAAACATTTTCTGAATTACTTTTGAATATCACATGACATATTTCATAGTTTTTGTAATCATGATATTTTTATCATATTTTGAATTGAATTTGTAATTTTGGGTTACATTGAAGAATAACAATGTTTTATCAGAATTTCATACTCAGTTAAATTAACAACTTTGTTTTTCCCTCTAAATGAATTGTATGTTTCTGGCAGATTAATGGCTTCTCTTAAAAGTCTTGATCTTTTCTTGCCTTTAGAATGGCTGAACTATCCATCACAGACTTAGTTAACTAAGAAAATGTTATGATCTATTGCAAGAAATTCTGCTGTCTTATAACAATAAACTGGTTTTGTATACAGTAGTTTTTTTTTCCTCACTGCTACAACATTTGGAGGCATTTAAATTACAAATTTGCTGCTCAAACTGACAGCAAATTTCATCCCATGTGGTGCTGTCAAAGTAAATAACATAACTGGGATGACTGTTAGATGGATGTATATTTTATCAATTACTAAGTTTGCACTATACAAATAAAAACAAATATATCACAAGTTACCCCACTTGTGGTAGGCAAGATGCATCCAAATTTCAGGAATATTACTAAAATGAATATTTTGAAATGAGAGGTTTCCTTATTGTTACAGAGGTTCTAACTAAAAATTTTAGACAAGATAAAAATTAGCATATAGATTCTTGCCAGAAATTTGTTTCTTCCTGGAAGTTGTATGTCTAACTATTTAGTGATTACTATCTTTAACCCAAATCACATAATTTGAGATATTTAAGAGATTATTAATTCCAGCAAAGTTCCAACATTTTTAAAGTTAAAACTTTTCTTTTAAAAATAACTCTTACAAAGTATTCCAATGTATACAACAGATAAACAAGATTGCTATAATTAAATTTGGGAAGTGTTTCTTGGAGCATATCCACTGAGCCTTTTCACATCTTTCTCCTTCTGTAACCCCAGAACCCCTTCCCAAATGTTTCCACATAATGCAGTTTAAAAACAGATTATGAAAAAAATTATTATTTGAATGGAAGTGGTGTGAGTGAATACAATTTTGTCCTGACTGTAGGGTGTACACTTAACATGATGAGTATTAGGTTAGCTATAAGTTTTTCCAGCTATCTTTCTGTTATTGATTTCTAGTTTAATTCCATTGCAGTCTGAGGGCAAACATGTATGATTTCTATTCTATCCCTTTAAATTTGTTAAGTGTATTTTGTTGCCCAGAATGCGGTCTCTTTGTCAATTTTCTATGTGAGCCTGAGAAGAATGTGTATCCTGTGGTTGAATGAAATAGTCAGTAGAGGTCCATGATATCCACTTGACTGATGGTGTTGTTGAGTTTAACTATGTCCTTACTGTTTTCTTCCTGCCACCCGTTTCTTTTTCTTTTTTTTTTTTTTAACATCTTTACTGGAGTATAATTGCTTTACAATGGTGTGTTTGTTTCTGCTTTATAACAAAGTGAATCAGTTATACATATACATATATCCCCATATCTCTTCCCTCTTGCATCTCCGTCCCTCCCACCCTCCCTATCCCACCCCTCTAGGTGCCATCCATTTCTGAGAGAAGAGTTTTGAAATCTCCAGAATTGATACTGGATTTATTTATTTCTCTTTGCAATTCTACCAGTTTTTTTGTTTGGTTTGGTTTGGTTTTTTTTTTGCGGTACGCGGACCTCTCACTGCTGTGGCCTCTCCCGTTGTGGAGCACAGGCTCCGGACGCGCAGGCTCAGTGGTCATGGCTTACGGGCCCAGCCGCTCCACGGCATGTGGGATCTTCCCGGACCAGGGCACGAACCCGCATCCCCTGAATCAGCAGGCGGATTCTCAACCACTGCGCCACCAGGGAAGCCCCTACAAGTTTTTACCTCACATAGTTCAATGCTCTGTTGTTAGGCATGTCCATGTTAAGGATTGTTATGTCTTCTTGAAGAATTGACCCTTTTATCATTATGTAATGCTCTCCTTTATTCATGATAACTTTCCTTGCTTTGAAGACTGGTGTGTCTGAAACTAATAGAGCTGCTCCCGCTTACTTTTGATTAGTGTTAGCATGGTATATTTTTTCTCCATCTATTTACTTTTAATCTATATGTGTCTTTAAAGTGGGTATCTTGTATACAACATATAGTAGGGTCTTGTTTTTTGATCCACTCTGATATTCTCTATCTTATTATATTTGGTGCATTTAGACCAGACATTCAAAGTGATTATTTGACATAATTGGAGTAATATCTATCATATTCATTACTCTTTTCTGCTTGTTGCCCTTGTTCTTTGTTCCTATTTTTGTCTTCCACTCTTTCTGCATTTCTGTGGGTTTTAATTGGACATTTTATTTTTTTTAATTTTTTAAAAATTTTTTTGGTTGTGCTGCACAGCTTGGGGGATCTTAGTTCCCAGACCAAGGACTGAACCCTGGCCCCGTCAATCAAAGCACAGAGTCCTAACCTCTGGACCACCAGGGAATTCCAAAATGGACATTTTATATGATTTCATTTTTCTCCATTCTTAGAATATAAGTTATACTTCCTTTCTTACTTCTTTAGTGGTTGTCCTAGAGATTGCAATATTCATTTACAGCTAATCTAAGTCCACTTTCAAACACGGTGGACTTCATGGATAATGTACATAACTTATGATAACAAAACAATCTTAATTCCTCCTTCCTGTCATTTGTGTCATTACTATAATTCATTTCACTTATATATAAACACATATATATGTATATAATTATACATATATATGAGATATATACACACACACATGATCAAATACATCGTAGGTATTATTATGTTGAATAAACTGTTATATTTTACGTTAATTAAAAATAAGAAAAATAAAAGTTTTTATTTTACCTTCACTTTTCCTTCTTAGATGGTCTTCCTTACTTTATGTAAATCCAAGTTTCTGACCTAAATTATTTTCTTTGTCTCTAAAGTACTCTCTTGACATTTCTTGCAAGGCATGTTTACTGGAGACATACTCCCTCAATTTTTGTTTGTCTCAGTAAGTCTTTATTTTCCTTCACTTTTGAAGGATACAGAATTCTAGGTTGGTGGGGTTTTTCTCTCAACACTTTATTCATTTCATTCTCTTCTTGCTTACATGCTTTCTGAGAAGTCAGATGTAATATTTTTGTTTGTTCTTCTATATGAGAGGTGTTTTTGTCCTCTGACTTTTTTCAGGATTTGTATTTATCTTTGATTTTCTGTAATTTGAAAATAATATGCCTAGGGGTAGTGTGTTTCTTTGGTTTGTTTGCTTTTTGTTTGCATTTATCCTGCTTGGATTTCTTTGAGCTTCCTGGATCTATAGTTTGGTGTCTGACATTAATTTAGGGGAAATTCTCAGGCATTTTTATTTCAAATATTTTTTCTCTTGCTTCCTCTCTTTCTTCTTCTCTGGTATTCTCATTATGCATATGTAGATAGGTCTCAGTCTTTTAGTGAGCCTATGCTTCTGGACAGTAAACTTCACAAGAGTTTCTCAGTATTTTCCTCCTCCTTCAGTTGGGACAGGATGTATAGAGTAGGTTACAGTTGGGTATTTTCTTTGCTCCATGTCAGTTAGGCTGTGATGAAACCCCAGTGGGCTAGGCTCTGGTTAACTTGCTTCCCTTGATGACAGCCCTTTTTAAGAACAGAGTGCTATGGTGTATATCAAAATGGTTCCTTTTCCTTGTCTCTTGCTGGAAGTACAAGGGGATCTTTCTCAGATATTTACTTTTGTTACTTATGGAAACCTGGTTAAGCTCCAGGAGATAAGTGTTATAAAATTGTGGGTTTCCCCTTATGACTGGGTCCCCTGGAATTTTTAACCCTCAGACCTGCCCACACTGAGTCTCCAGCAATGCATCAATTACCATTTTGGATTTTCTTTCTGGCCCTGGTTCCTGTGGGGGTTTCTTCTTGTGAGTCCCTGGTCTGATAAGCCATGACTCCCTTCTCCAGTCTTGGGGGCAGCACTTTGCCCTGTGTCCTCTGCTCTCTAGGGTCCAACAAAAGTTTTTGATTACTCAGTCTGTTCAGCTTTTTACTTATTGTTAGGATGGAGTGGAGACTTCCAAGCTCCTTACACACAGAATTGGAAACTGCTTTCTCAGCTATGAGTATTTTATTGTGGTTCTATATTAGGCTGCAAAAATGTCCTTCTGTTCTTAGCTTGCTGAGAACTTTTAATCATGAATGGCTTTCAGATTTGTCAAATGCTTTTCGTTTCATATTTTTAGATGATCATATGCTTTTTCCCAATTTTCTGTTAATGTCTTTCATTTCATAGATTGATACTCAAATCAACCAACTTTGAATCCTTGGGATATAGCTTTTTGATCATAAAGTATTGTACTTTTACTATATTTATGGTTTTAATTTGCCAATATTTTATTGAGAATATTTGCATCTTTGTTCATGAAGAATATCATTCTGTAATTTCTTTTTCTTGTAGTATCTTTGTCAGGTTTTTCATCAGGATTAGGCTTATAAAATGAGTTGGGAAGTATTCTAATTTTTTCATTTTTTACATTGGATGTTTTCATTTCTTCTTTTTTTTTTCCTTGATCAGTCTAGGTAGGGGGTTGTCAATTTTATTAAAGTTCTCAACAATTTGTCTTTTAGTTTTATTATTTTTCCTTATTGTTTGCCACATTTCTATTTATCTATATCATTTCTTTTCTTATACTTACTTTAAATTTAATTTTCCATTTTGTTTGTAGCTTCTTAATGTGAAGAATCTGATCCTTACTATTAGACTTCTCTTTTCTATGCATAATTTTATACTGATATTTTTAGATTATTAAATAACTCTGCCACTATACCAACATTCCCTAATAAGCCTGAAAAATTATATTTTTGTGGGACTGCATTGTATTTTTTAATTTAAAATTTCAAAAATTCCTTGTGGAAAATTTGATTAAATACATAATACAACTTTCTTTGATACCTTGTAGAATAAACATTACTATCTCAATAAAGTATAGAATTAATATTTTTCATAGCTTGGTTATACTTTGAATGTCAGAAACCATGTCCAAATTAATATTTGTGCTTTTGTTTATCATCATTCCTGAGGTCTAAGTCTGTTGGATATATTCACAAAGTCCTAAAGAAATTGTGATATAAAAGGAGCTTTGGATATCCAGATAGTACTACTAAGTATTTCTTTGAAATGTAATAAAAATAAAATCCAGAAGTGTGATTAATATTTAAAATATTTTTAAAAGATACGTTATCTTTTGTTTAATTCATGCTTTCTTTTCATCCTCTTCCTTGTCCCATCCCACTTCACCTACTTCAGTCCTAAAACCCCATTGTTTCTGAATCAAAGAGCACACTATGGCTATGAAGTAAAATATTTTGTCATAATGTAATTTAGAATTTTAGAAGTTTTCATAAGTCCTCATGTATTACAAAGAACAAGAATAAAAATGAATTTTCAACCTTAAACAATCCAACTCATAACAAATTAACAAGAAATAAATAACTTTAAAAATAATAATTAGAATTGTTTTTCTTTTATGGTGTCAGCTTTATATCGATCTGTTGAAGTTATAGAAGAAATGATTTGGAGAGCGAGAAAATTACTTGCTTCAGATGGCACATTATTTAGTTAATTCTTAAGCAAGTTTACCATTGTCAGGCTTAAGTTATACATGTTTTAAAATCAGATTTTGAGCAGTCATTATTATACAGGATGATATTTAACATTTTCATCCAGTAGGATTTCTGATACATTTATGTTCTTCCTCGAATAATGGGCTGCATACTGTTAAACACAATGGCATTCTATTTTGTGTCACTGGCAAGAAACCCTATTTGTATTCAAACTTACACAAATAAACAGAGCTCCTTTTTATTATTTCCTGTAAAAGAATTTGGGAAATATTTTATAAAATTAACAACCACATTAAAAAAAAACAATAACTGCATTGACTATATTCTTAGAAACAAAAGAATATTTTGTAATTAGGAATATTAAGAATGTAAGTTCAAAAGGTCACTATTTTTTCTAATCGTGTGCTATCCAGTTGCTTATGAAGATTTCCATGAATTTATGTCAATCATGAAAATGACGTATGTGTCAAGAATGTGTTATGTTTTGTGTGAGGCCACTGAAAAGATTTTTATTTTTATAAGGATGTCTAGTCTTATTTGCTAGTGATTTGAGAAGTACACAAAAGAATAAAAATTAAGGTACAAAAATAAACATTATATGTGTCAGACACTGTGCTAAGATTTTTGCATGCCTTATCACTTCTAACTTGATCCACATAGAAATCCAATGTGTGCTTTCACTGTGTGAACACTGAGTATTGAAGAAGGTAGGTAATTTGCCCAGTTTATCCACATAAATATTGAATAAGGAGTCATTGCAACCAAATATGTCTGTTTGCAGAACCCAGGCTGTTAACCATGTCACCTCTCTATGTTAACTTCTGTCTTGAGTTTTATGTGCAGAAAACTAAGAATTTGCAGGTAAGTCAACTTTACTAATTTAGAAACACAGAATCAAAACCGTTCACATTACTAGTTTAGGATAGCTCTTTCCCTACACATCCTAGATAGATAAGCATTTGTCTCTAATAAAATATATATAAACTGTCATATCTGTAAGCATTTTGAGAAACTGTTTTCACTTTCTTTTATCTCCAACATCTACCACAGTACCTGGCAAAGACAGTATTTTTGGGTTTTTTTTGGATGACTTGAATAATATATATATATATATTTTCTATACAGCAGGTTGTTATTAGTCATCCATTTTATACACATCAGTGTATACATGTCAATCCCAATCGCCCAATTCATCACACCACCATCCCCACCCCTCCACCGCTTTCCCCACTTGGTGTCCATACATTTGTTTGCTACATCTGTGTCTCAATTTCTTCCCTGCAAACAAGTTCATCTGTACCGTTTTTCTAGGTTCCACATATATGCGTTAATATACGATATTTGTTTTTCTCTTCTGACTTACTTCACTCTGTATGACAGTCTCTAGATCCATCCACGTCTCAACAAATGACCCAATTTCGTTCCTATTTATGGCTGAGTAATATTCCATTGTATAAATGTACCACATCTTCTTTAACCATTCGTCTGTCGATGGGCATCTAGGTTGCTTCCATGACCTGGCTATTGTAAATAGTGCTGCAATGAACATTGGGATGCATGTGTCTTTTTGAATTATGGTTTTCTCTGGGTATATGCCCAGTAGTGAGATTGCTGGATCATATGGTAATTCTATTTTTAGTTTTTTAAGGAACCTCCATACTGTTCTCCATAGTGGCTGTATCAATTTATATTCCCACCAACAGTGCAAGAGTGTTCCCCTTTCTCCACACCCTCTCCAGCATTTGTTGTTTGTAGCTTTTCTGATGATACCCATTCTAACTGGTGTGAGATGATACCTCATTTTAGTTTTGATTTGCATTTCTCTAATAATTAGTGATGTTGAGCAGCTTTTCATGTGCTTCTTGGCCAACTGTATGTCTTCATTGGAGAAATGTCTGTTTAGGTCTTCTGCCCATTTTTGGATTGGGGTGTTTGCTTTTCTAATATTGAGCTGCATGAGCTGTTTATATATTTTAGAGATTAATCCTTTGTCTGTTGATTCATTTGCAAATATTTTCTCCCATTCTGAGGCTCGTCTTTTCGTCTTGTCTATGGTTTCGTTAGCTGTGCAAATGCTTTGAAGTTTCATTAGGTCCCATTTGTTTAGTTTTGTTTTTATTTCCATTACTCTAGGAGGTGGATCAAAAAAGATCTTGCTGTGATTAATGCCAAAGAGTGTTCTTCCTATGTTTTCCTCTAAGAGTTTTATAGTGTCTGGTCTTATATTTAGGTCTCTAATCCATTTTGAGTTTATTTTTGTGTATGGTGTTAGGGAGTGTTTTAATTTCATTCTTTTACATGTAGCTGTCCAGTTTTCCCAGCACTACTTATTGAAGAGACTGTCTTTTCTCCATTGTATATCCTTGCCTCCTTTGTCATAGATTAGTTGACCATAGGTGCGTGGGTTTATCTCTGGGCTTTCTATCTTGTTCCATTGATCTATGTTTCTGTTTTTGTGCCAGTACCATATTGTCTTGATTATTGTAGCTTTATAGCATAGTCTGAAGTCAGGGAGTCTGATTCCTCCAGCTCCATTTTTTTCCCTCAAGACTGCTTTGGCTCTTCAGGGTCTTTTGTAACGACAGTTTATTTCTAAGAGACAATTTTTTTTGAACCAAATTATAAATTTCAGAAATATACTTAGATGTTTCCCACAGTTGTAAAAGTGGTTTTACATATAAGAAAATCACAACTAATTAAAAATAAATTTGGAAAAATTCACGAAATTAAATAAATTATGAAATTACATATATGCTAAATCAAAGAATTCCAAAGATATATAATATATTATACATGTGCACCATGTTTCAGAATCTGGGTATGGTGCATATACATCCCAGGATTTTATTTCAGGTCTAAATATGTGTAAGTGATATCCCCTTTTACTGAAATGCAAGTTCATAAATATTCACTGAATGACTAACATGGGTTCAGTGTGTCTCTTCCTAACATGTGTAAAACAATGTTGTATTAAATTGTAATTTTCAAAGGAACATGGATCCTCCCTGTGGATTCGTGAAAAAGCATTTATCTGAGTTGAGATATATGCTAATTTCAAGAATGAGTCAGACTATCTATCAGAGAACATTATATAGGATAAACTGAATACAATTAAAAACAAGAAGTGCTAGAGAACAGTCACATTGAATAACAAAATTTGAGACTGTGATGAAATAGATCAGTGATCAATAGATTTGGGGTACTAATATAAGTCCTTTAAAACAGATTACTTCATTTGAGGCCTATGATGGATTTTGTGGTAGATAAAATAATAATTCCCATTTTTGACAATGGGAGAGAGATGCTTAGAGAGATCAAGTGTCATGCCATAGTCATACCACCAGGAAACAATAGTTAGGATTTGCTCTATACCATCCATCTCTAGAACTCATTCTTTCCTTAAACTATAAAATATTTTCTACAACAAGGAGTATCAATAAAACATTTTTTAAATTCAAGAATTGGAATATATTACACCTAAACAGGTAGATAAATATCAGGAAAAAAGTCCTGGACTATTAGAATTCAAGGACCTGGGCCCTTGTCTCAGCTCTGGACAAATTAGCTACACTTTACAGGCAACTCACTTAATCTTTACATGCCTCAGTTTGTCAATTTGTATATAAAGAAGGCTGGAGATGATGCACTTAAAATCTTCTCCTTCTCACTCAATATTTGCAAATTTCCTGCTGCATTATTGGTTGTTTTCTGCTGTATCTGATTCTGCCACAATTTTCTCTTCCACTCCCAGTACACTGTGATATTTACATCAATAGGATAAAGTTAAGTCACTCATTGTGCTAAATTGGATTTGTAACTATTGCTTCCTGACATGAAGATAACTTGATGATCCAAGACTGTACCTAAGAAGACAGAGATAAACTTATATTAATTTATATTTGTGATGTTGAATTTTAGTAAACTCAGGTGCTAAGATTAAGGTTGGTGAGATAATAATCTATTTGGGTTTGTAATTCTATAAAATGAAAAATTCTAAATATTTTAAACTATAGTTTTTTATCACACAGTATAAAAACGTTTAAATTTCCTAGGTAATTTTTTACATATGATACTAAACAATACTAAAATTAAAATATGACACTAAATTTTAGCAATGAATCAAAAATTAAGTTAAATAAATGAATTAGAAATCTTTTGTAGTCTGCAATTTGGGAAAAGAA
>NW_021703772.1:45407267-45426989 GCF_005190385.1 Monodon monoceros
AATAAATGAATTAGAAATCTTTTGTAGTCTGCAATTTGGGAAAAGAAAATATGCAAAATATTGCTTTACAAGCAATTTATTCTCTTAAGAAGGTATTCCAAATGTTGGTGGGAACATAAGCAGTATTTACATTGATGAATAGAAGTTATTACAGCTTCATTTATGGGATACACCTTATTTACTCATTCTTTGACCCCAGTCTACTCTCATCCCTCTTTCAGACATCTTAGCTGAATACATATCTATAAATTTTATGGAATTAATTTATTTAATATATTCAGCTGGGTCTGTTCTTTCTGACTCATGTAGGGCGACAGCCTGGCCAGCCACCCCAAAAATGCTTGAGACTTACATGAGGCCTGCAGACATCACTATCCACCACAGGGCATGGGAGCTGCAGGCTTGTTTCTTGTTACTTGCCATCAGCCATGCCCACTACATGTGTGCACCGATCCAGAATACTCAAGCTCGTTCTCTTGTTGCTGCAACATCAGAGCTGTCCGTCTTCTCAGGCACACACTTCTGCGATCAAGAAAAAAGAATTGACTTGCTTCTAGGTCTTAACTGAATATGTGTGAGACTAAAGTGTCCCAGCTCATTTAGGAAACGGACCTGATGAAACCAACCAAACCTCACCTAACTGTAATACCCTGCAAGTGTCATCTCCTTCTAACCTCTTGTACTCTCATCCCCAAAAGCATCTGTGTTGTTTACCCCTTCATCCATAACCATTCTCAGATAAGCCCATGCTATATGTCTCCCTGAACTGTTCCAGATTAAAAAAAAAAAAAATGGAGAAGACATTAAATTATGTTGGGATATTTGGCTGACTTTCATCTAGAGAAAACTGTAAATTAAATCCCTACCCTAAAATATTCACAAAATAAAAATTAATTTCAGTTAAATTAAAGATTCAAATATTTGTTTAAAAACCTATATAACATTAACTGCAGAACTGAGGGATATAATCATAATTTTGAGGTATGTGATTGGAGGTCATATCAAATAACACTCCAAATGCAGACTCTAAGAAACAAGACAGATACATTAGCCCGTGTTAAAATAAAAATATCTATACAACAATATATATTATAAAGCAATGTAAAAGATAAATAAAAAGGCCGAGTAAATATTTGCAGTATATATAATAAAGGTTTAAATTATATTTTAAAATATGTAAAATTCTTCTTTTAAAGAAAAAACTCAAAGAAGCCAAAATATGAATAAACAAATCACAAAAGAAAAAATAGTAATGGCCTATAATCATTTAAAAGAAGCTCAACCTCACTAATAATTAGAAAAATGTATATTAAAATAATTAAAAACAATTTTAACTCATCATATTGACAATTTTTTTTTAAAAAAAGACATAATATCATTTCTTAGTACGGGTGTCAGAAAATGGCTTCTTTCTCATAACGTTGGAAGGAGCAAAAATTGGACAGATTTTTATTTTTATTTTTATTTATTTATTTTTGGCTGCGTTGGGTATTCATTGTTGTGCATGGGCTTTCTCTGCAGCGAGCGGGGACTACTCTTGGTCGTGGTGTGCAGGCTTCTCATTGCGGTGGCTTCTCTTGTTGCAGAGCGTGGGCTCTAGGTTCACGGGCTTCAGTAGTTGTGGCTTGCAGGCTCTAGAGCGCAGGCTCAGTAGTTGTGGTGCATGGGCTTAGCTGCTGCACAGCCTGTGGGATCTTCCTGGACCAGGGACTGAACCTGTGTCCCCTGCATTGGCAGGCAGATTCTAATCCACTGCACTACCACAGAAGCCCTGAACAGATTTTTAGTAAGGAAATTTAACTAAAAAATATATGCTAAAAACATTAATTACCTAGAATGTAAATTGCTTAATTTGAGAGTCTAGATCTTGAATTTATTTGCCATTATCTGCCCCTGGTATTACTTTTTACACACACAGTGGGTTGGAATTTTTACTTAGTTATTTATTCAATTATTTACACTTCTGGATTGAATTACTTATTTAAAAAACACACTCCCTTACCCCATTTAGATGACATTAAAAATATTATTATGGATAATATGGCATATTGATAGTTATTCCATGATTTTCTTCTTACTAAAGCAAAATAGAAACATTTGAAATATATGCTTGTTGGCTTAGAAATCAACTCCAGAGAACAAAGATCTAGTTTAAATCATTCCTAAAGTAACTGTTAAAACAGTCTCAGTTATAACATGTTCTTTTTTTTCTATCTTGTCTCCTTCAGTTTCTATGTCTAAATTCCACTATGTATCTTGATTACTCCCATGTTCATGTCAGCAAGTGTTAACTGTACCTTTAGTATGTTTCATATACTTTGCTATTGATTATGAGAAAGAGAAAATAAATATGGCATGGATTAGCCCTTAAAAATCTGCTGGGGAAGCTGACTTGTATATGACAAACAACAAAGATATTAGGAACATAGTAAGAGATAAAACAAAGTTCAGTGGTGGCAAAGAAGAAGAAAACTAATTCCAACTCATGGGTTAAAAAAAAGTTGTTTGAGGAATTGACATTTTATGCACACTACATAAGACTGATAATTAAAATATTGTCTCTAAAATTGTATGTTTTCTTTCTTCTTTCTTTCTTTCTTTTTCTCCCTCTTTCTTTCTTTTTACAGTTATGTTCCTTAAAAATTTTCAAATCCATACATATTTTGTAAATTCCTAGAGGAACTTATGAGTTAATAAAATTCTTTAGTGATTTCTGGATGAGGTGAATAATTGTTCTCTGATGTTTCTTTTCTAGAAATCCAGATTTCCAAATATTGGAGAGTAAAATTAAGGACACACACCCATATATTCATTAGTTTGGTGTTCAGTGGTATCACTAAAGGTATTAATGAGCAATTTTTAAATTCACTTCTGAAATTTAAAAAGAATCTTATAAAAATATTGCTATGACATTTATTGCTTTGTGCACGCATTATATCCAACATAGTAACTAGGAAAAAATTAAGGGAATTTACATAAAGTTTGAATTACTATTATTTTTAATGTATCTTTTTTTGGTTGTTATTTAGATTTCTTGGCAACTTTCCCTGCTACGTGGTTAAATCTCTATTCATGAGTCACTGATACATGGGAAAGACAAGTACTATTTCATTTAACTTCACAAGTCGTCTGTGCCTTTGTCTCTCTCTTGAATCCCTTAAAATGTCCCAGGCCCTGTTATGTTCTTCTGTTTTGTCAGTTTGTACTATTCTTCTGCTAGCCCTCCCAATATGTATGTACCACCCACTCCTGCCATAGACACCAAAACACCTTGGTAAGTTGAAGAGATGTTGAGTTTTGTTCCCTGTTTTTCTTTGGAGCCAGAAAAAAAAAATCTACAAGTTGCCTCCCTGGGAGAGGACAACACGTTCACCTAGCTAAGGGCTAAGAGGAGAAGCAGGACAGTGTAGGGGTGGAAGGTGGCACAGAGGAAGGAACAAAGAACAGGGATGGGGGCTAGAGGGTTTTCTGGCATCTGTGAGAGGAAAGGAAGTAGAGGAATTGAACTCTATGCCTGCCTGGAGGCTACTCCCACTTCCTTTCTGCTCAGTGAACCATTGCTCATCCTTTAAATCTCAATTCAATCGCTACCTCCTCTGTGAAGTCTTTCCTGATTGGTTCAGGAGTGATTAAGCACTGCTTCTATTTCATTTTACACAAACTTCTATAAAGGCAAATATCTTGCTGTTTTGTGTTACTAGCATAAAGAAATGTGATTTTCTTAAAAGGATTCAGCCCCTGCTCCTAAACGAGAGAGTGCTGACTTATAGGTTGCTGGAGTTATGGCCTGAGATGCTCTTAAACTGAAATGTTTCTCAAGGAAGATAGCAGCCAGGTTACCTTTTAATTTTGTTGTCTGGGGTATGCAAGTTGAGGGCCAGTACCAAGTTGTCTGATGCCATAAAGGAGGAAGAAGGGAGTAAGTGGGGTCAGTAGACAAAGAAAAATAGATAACGAGTCTAGAAAATAAAATAGAACTCTCTGATTTTAAAGAAGTGATTCCAGATATAGAAAAAGAAAATGCATTACATACAGAAGTACTTCCAAAATTGCAATAGTTGTGGTGATGGTAGTGAAAGAGTTGATACATGACAATGCGTTGGGTCCAGCCTCAAGGTAGCCATGGGTGAGATGCTAGCTTCCCACATGGGCTCTACTTGTTTATTTACAAACTATCCTCCCCTGAAGGTAAGCCAATCAAGTTAAGAATATTTGCTTTTTCATCTTGATATTTCCAGTAGCTCACATAGTATGCATGCTATCTGTTTAATACATAGTGGTTGGAAGAATAAAAAGGAAGAGACCAAATTGTGCCTAAGCACAGAGTGAAAGATTGAGTGAGTTGATCTGACCTATCCAGGTTGGTACTAGTGCAGCCACTAGATAAGTCAGTGATTTTGTATATGTGTCCTGTTGCCTGGGCCAAGGGACAGCTTCTAGCAGCTAAGTCTTCATTTTCCTTGATCAGTAACACTAGGGTAAAAAAAAAAAGGTATGTCGTTATTGCCTGAGGCTATAAGACAGCTCACAATTCTCTCCAGTCCTTTCACCAAATCTTTATCACCCAATACCAAATACATACACCCAAGCATTTTCCCTCTATCATCTGTCTTGGCACACCTATTTGGGGAAATCTAGGGCAAAATTCCCATCATACCTGTGCCTAAGGAAAGTCTATATTCTCTAGAATAAAGAAATAGAAAGTCTGTCCTCTGTGTGTGTTATGCAACTGATCTGTGGTGTCAGTACTCCAAAATCTGGTGCTAATATTCAGAAGGTTTTGTCGTTCTTATCATTAAGAAACTCAGAATAATGGTTACGTATTACAATAAAATTTTAAAAGTTAAGTTCAGGTTCTAAATATAATAAGTCTTGGAAACTTTTACTCTGAAATCACACTGGCCTATTAAAAAAGAAATATACACTCAATATGTATACTTCAAAGCATCACTGTTTGGATAAAACTGAAGGGAAATTTTGTTTAAGATAGACTAATACATAGATATTAAAAAATGAAACAATTCTAATGAAAATAAAAATCTTAGATAAGATTTATTATGTTATTATGTTAGTTACTTCAGATGTTAGACTAGGAGAACATAAAATTTCCTTTCCATTTCTTTTAAAGTGAACCAATTATTTTTAGCCTGTCTGAAGTAGGGAAATGGGAAAACTATTGCTTAATTTTAATAGAAGAAAAAAATAGTCAATGTTTTAGGGCTATCCCATAGAAAATGAGAATGAATTTCAAATGTGTTTTAGTTAGGCCAATTACATATATCTGTGGTTTTTCATACTATCTAGTAGGTTATCATGCTTGCATAGTTAAAATGCCAGAGGAATGCACTTAACTGCAGAATGCAGATCAGAGAAAAATATTGTTTATATAGTGGGAGGTAAGATAGTTCCTGTAAGTGGAAAGCCTCAAGATATCTTTCAACTAGCCAGTGTCAACAGATTTCTTAAATTTTAATATTCTTGGTCTGTTCATACATGTTTTATTCCAAATTATTCAAGTTCAGCCATAGCAGTCCTGAGAGTTTCAAGATAATGTTTCCTTTAGACTTATTACCTCCATCTTCTCTTAACATTCATACCCTGACATTTAAGAAATTAAGATATTTATTAGTTTTTCAGTTTTTATCAAATAATTCAAGAAGATTCCTCTAGGCAGTTAGAAAATAATCCTGCAAAAATAGAATTCTTAAAAGACTGCTTTTTTTTTCTGTCCTAGCCTTATACCAGTCTACAACTATCATTTTTACTTAGAGACAAAATGACAAACTTTATTAAATAATATAAATTTACACATTCCAACAGCTAAAAGGTTTTATTTCACTTCTCTCCAACCTGTCTGGTAGGTAACCGGTATGTAAACTGAGAGTGCCACAGAGATGAGAAGTCACTGAGCAATGTCATGTCTGTATCTACGTGTCTGGTGAATATTGCTGTGTTTCCACAGTGAAAAGACAGGACAATATCTTCTGATAATATCTAAAGGGCTAGTGCAAGTGCCAGCCCTAATAGGTCATTTCAATCTGACTGCTGCCGACACTACCCCATATTATTAAGTTTTCAAATGAGAACAGTCTTTCTAGTTCCCACTGCCAGGAAACAGACAAGGCATATGATGTGGAATCCATAAATAGTGAGTTTATCCCAAGTTAAGCTTTGAAGTGATTTTGACTGCTAGAGATACTCAATCTTTAGCCTTTAATAAATTATATTAGCTCACTCTGAACTGTTTGAAATATTCAAGAACAAAGAACTGTTCACCTCAAAATTAAGATATGAATTTTAGCAACAGGTTTTACATGATGGCATGCCTGCTGCTAAACATGGAGACAAGCACACCCTCATGTGTTTCTTATTTGGCTTCAGTTTGAAATTTATTTTGTATTTTGGGTTCTTTATTAACATTTTATATTTTATTTTGTTAACCTCTGCATTAAACATTGTGCCTGGCACAGAGTAGGAGGTGAAATCATGATAAATAAATTGCATTGAACATGCTTTGTGTTCTCCTTTCAGTGAAATCCTTAGAGAAGGATATGCTTCCTTGAAGCATTAGTGCTGGTACTGTGAAAGGTTACAGTTGAAATAATGTTTTCAAAGAAAACATGCAGGCATTTAGCATGGGCCAAAATACTCTTGTTGGTCAGGTGGGACTCCCACTGAAATTTTATCCACAACATGACTATCCCAAAACCCAGGCTCACTGCGTGGGTGAAAAACTAGGATTGAAATTGACCCCAAAGAAAAGAAAACAATGTTTACTTGTAGGACTAGTCATTACATTTACTTCCCACGAAGAACTATTTACCTATGTAAGTAGGACAACTTTGAACATACTATCTTGATGGAAATGTTACAGTAACACATAATTTACATCTGCTGATCACCGATGCAGTTTGTCAGCAGGAGTAGCTATTATACAAAGCATGCCAAATAGGAGTAAAGAGTTAAGTGGTCCATGTACAATTAGCCTCCCCTAAGCAAGCAAATTATCCAAAGAATTGCTTACCCTCCCCACATTACTAAAGGGAGTGAAAACATGATTGTATTTAGTAAACTCCTGTACATATATACGGTAGACACATTTCATATATCTAGCCTTCCCCAGCTTCCTTTGTGATTTCATGTTACTGGAAACAACTTTGGGCAAACTGGAGGTGAAGTCAGAAAATGGATAGGCCAAAGCTTTCCCTCACTCTCTCTCTCTCTCTGTATGTCTCTCTCTCTGTGTGTGTGTGTGTCTCTCTCTCTCTTTTGGCCCCTTCCTTGCTTTGACTGATTGTTTGTTTGTTTGTTTGTTTTTAAACTAGCTTTAGCTTTAACTGATTTTTTTCTGTCACAGATGTTACTAATGATGCACAAATTGCTGGAACCAATGTGGAAAACATTGCACAGAAGAAACACTATCCTTTTAGTTTTATTGCCAGGTATAATTGATTCCATACAGTCTGGCCATCATTCTAGTTGATTCTATTTCTTCCAGCACTTCTTTTGGGGAGAATGAGAGATGGAGTAAAAGAGTTGCGTTTACCTAACTGCTCAGAAATTTAAAAATAGGAAATGATCATTTAAATACCTTACTTACTTTGCTTTATTTTTATATTTATTTATATTTTAACTCATTTTTCAATGGCCAAACATGATTTGATCTTTATAGTTTAAAATATATCTTATCGAGATTAACAGGCTATTAAATGTGCAGGTGGTCTCTTAAAAATGTTTAATTATAGGACATTTGCCACAAAGGCTCCTTAAATAATACTTCACCTGATGAGCTTTCCTTAAATATCCAACTTTAGATTACACAGTGTTTTGCAAATGACTTGATACTTGAACAAAACTCTCGCATTTACGTCTGCTACCTGAATATTTTTATGCGATAAGTTCTTTTCTCATGAGTCATACATCAGGGAATCCTACTGAAAAATAAATCACTCAAACTTTTTAAATAGTTAATTTGACATTTTTTTGGTGATGTGTGTTTTGATTAAGTTGAAACCAAGAAAAAATAGTAAAAATAAGCTATCTGATATATATATACCTGTTTATTCACTATGACTAGCATGTAGAAGCAAGGTCATTATACCTCCTACAGAAAGGCAGACTTCAGTGATCTCACAGATATTTTTTTCTTCTTTATATTATTTTATCCATAAATGATGTAGGTCATACTTGAAGAGATAATGAGAATTTGGAATGTGATGATGTCCAAAGCATCCCTCCCACTCCCAAAAGCATCTTTATTTTTCTTCACGTTATTCCAGAATGTTTATTAAAATATATTTTCCAAACACATGGAAACATTTGCAGAAATGTCACATAGCCAACACTAATTCAATACTTCTTTTTATATTGCTGTCTTTTTAGATCTTTAGATCCGCTCATCTTTCACTGTTCTTTGAGAAGTCTGTGAAAGGGATTACATTTCTCTGCATCTAGATAGAATCATTTTATCTTATGTCTACCTAATTTCTTTCCAGCAGTGGAAGACTTCAAGACTGTAAGTAAAAGAACTTGCCAGCAGCCCAGAGCATAAGTTCTAAGCTTGCCTATAAATTAAGCACAAAGAAAGTAAGTGACATGCAAATATATTTGAAAATAACGATGGCAATTTAGCAGAAACAAAAGACATAAAATATATAGTTTTGTGTTTTAGATAGATAGTTGTGTTCAGAGAAACCCAGGGTTTCTTCTTACTATTAGTTAAAGGGAAATAGACATCTAGCATGTATTGAAAGACATCATTGTAATAGCACCTTCACTTTGAATCAACTTAAACTACGACTTTAAATGCATGCTAATGATAAATGCTAGTAACTGAAAGTTAGGAGAATGTGTTAGTGATCTTCTCAATCAGTTGTAAGACATAATACAAGTAAGTCTCTGATGTTTGCTATAACAAAGCTCAAAGTAAAGGCAGTTAAGGTACCATGTGCTCATCTAATATGAAGACAAGTAACCTGTAAGAACCAAAGAAAGTCTTGTAGATACAGATAATTGTGCTTTAATTATTTTATTTCCAAGAGGATTTACTTTATTCCGGATAGAAACTTGCTCTGTAAAGAGAAGAATGATATTGCATTTCCTGTTTTAGTTTTCATTCCAATGCAAAGAGCAAGGGGAGGCACCTGTCTGCTAGGTCTGGTGACACAGGCACTCTGCTTCCCTTGGGTTCCAGATTGGTTCACCAGGAGCAAGTGTTAGGGACAAAGCTGGAGATAACCAAGGTTCCAGTCCTGAAGACTGAGGGCCACGGTTGCCAGCAGCCAGGAGTGTCCCGCCAGCTGTGGCTCAGGCTGTCATCACCAAAGTTTACCTCTACACATGAAACTGGGGGAAATAGAATTACTTAAACTTATTTTTATGTCAAAATTCATGGTGGAAGAAAATAGTGAGTTCAAGGAAATGTATTATTTCATAAAGACCTTCCTTCAACTCATATAATTGAATTTTTCATTGGATAAGAAGGGCTGAAATATACTCTCAATTAGTTTTGTTGTGAAAAAAAAAAGTGAACCATTTCTCTATTTGTGTTACAAATAGATCTCTTCTTTTTAACGATTTTTTATGGTAACACCCAAATTCTCTCTCTCTCTTTTTTTTTTTTTTTTTTGCTGTACGCAGGCCTCTCACTGTTGTGGCCTCTCCCATTGCAGAACACAGGCTCCGGACGCGCAGGCTCAGCGGCCATGGCCTACGGGCCCAGCCGCTCCGCAGCATGTGGGATCCTCCTGGACCGGGACACGAACCCGTGTCCCCTGCATCAGCAGGCGGACGCTCAACCACTGCACCACCAGGGAAGCCCCAAATTCTCTTTTTATCCCCATTCTTTCCCCCTAGACAAATTGGTAGTCTCCTATAGCTTTAATTAACTTTTCCGTATAGTTGATTCCCAAGTTTCTTACAGGCTCCAGCCTAAGCTGAAGCCCAGAGAAGCTCCGGAATAAGAGAAATAAATCCTACTACACGTGCACACCTCAGAATATCTTGAGGACAACTCAGATTTATTACATCCAGAACTGAGCTCTAATCCATATTCCTTCTAAAAATAAAAACCTTCTAAAAATAATCTATACTCCTTCTAAAAATAAAAACTATCTCCCTTCCTCTTCATTGTCACAATCTAATCACCTAAGTTAGAAATCAGAAAGCCACTTCAGGATTTTCCTCTTCTGCCCTATGCCACTCCCTCTACCTCACATCCAGTTAGTAACTAATACATGTCATTGCTGCCATTAATATTTGTCTTTTTTTTTTTTTTTGCATGGAACTGTCACCACTACCATGATTTCATTATTATAGTCCTGACCTCTTCATCCCCCACTTATTTCCCGTCTGTACGCTACTGTCAGAGTAAAATTTCTTCAATATAAAGGAGCTAAGTTTGTCTCTTTTTAAAACTACTGTCCTCTGCTTCCCACTCCATCAAACTTAAAGATCTTAGCGTAATACACAAGAGACCTCATGACCTAATTGCATTTTTTTACTCCCATCTCTTCCGGGTACTCATGTCCTTCTGTCCTACACAACCACCATATATACCAACATTACAAATAAAACAAATTAAGTTACTTAAAAGAACCTTGCTCTATTATACCCTCAGACCTTTGTAAATACCAGTTCATCTACCTGCTTTTTTCACAGTTCGCTTTTTTTGGGCTGGTGAATGCTTAGTTACAGTTTCACATTAAGATTAAATATCACCTCCTTTATATAATCAGCCCTGATCCCCGAAAGATTCCTTCCCTGTGCTATCTTGGTAACTTATGTACTTACTTCACTTTCTCACAGTTTGTCTGTGACTGTTGACATTGCAGACTTCCTCACTAGACTTGGAGAAATGTAAGTGCAGAAATCCTGTGTTATTCATGTTTGATGTCTCAGCACTTAGTCACTCTGCTTTGACAGTTTTGCACAAATGGTGACCTGAAAATATATGCATTATGACTTAAAAGACTGGAGAAATAAGATAATATTTTCTACAGAATGATGAGTGTTGATGTTTTCTTTCAGTTAAAGGTTCATATAAATCTTATTCATTCATATGAACTGTTCTATTTCTCTAACACCTTAAGGACAATAATATTAACAGGATGGGATGAGAGTGAGATTTAAAAATGCAAAGTTATAGTTTGATGATCATTTATTTTGTTTAATAAACCCATGCATTAAAGCATTTCTCAAAATCCCATCACCATACATGCTTTCGTTTTAGCCGCAAGCTATCATCTGGGCATGGAGATATTTAAATACTTATTTTACTGTTGAGGACACTAACCATTAGAGAGGTTAAATGATTTTACCAAGGCAGAATGTTAGAAAATGTAGGCAGCAAGACTTAAACCCATATCCTCTAGCTACGAGTCCAGAGTTCTTTCCTCTCACATCATCAACTGTGTAAATAAGGTCCAGACATGTATTTTTGATGTTGGATGTATGGAGTCTTTCATAATCTCTGGTCAGATGCTGAAATTAAGTTAGAAGTGTAAGAGATTTATTGAGAGGTAACCCCTGGGATCAGAGAAAGCAGGATTGGGCAGAGAGTCTCAGACTATAACGCATTTATGACAGACTCTCAGTCACCCAAAGGGGAGCTTTGGAGCACAGATTACAAGTCAGGTAAGTCTCTCACTGTGCAGAAATTGCCAGGCCCTGCTGTCTTCACTCTACTCAGTCATTGGCAGGGGCTACTCTGGAAGTACTTGACCTTGGTTCAAAAGTGAGGCAGATCCCCCAGGTGCTAACAGCTGGAGGCTGTCAGCTAACTACCCTCCTTGCAACTAGATGGCCAGGTCTTTCTTGAAGGTACTGCAATAGTAACTTATATTCACACATAAGCTGTGGAGTTATAGGAGTCTAAAAGTTCTTGGAAATGGTGAAGCAAGAGACAAGCAGTGAATTAACACAGATTGTAGAAAAGAAGTTGGCTCTGAATGGTATTGAAGTTAAATATGTTTAAAGTCTTGTTTCTAGAAAAGTGTGCTCCACCAAAAGTTCACATGAGCTATATTACTTTATGAATTTGTCTCCCTTCACCAAGAAAATAGGTTGGCCATACTCAGTGATTCTTTTCTAACAATCTTCAGAATATGAGAAAACATTTCCTTATGAGTCACATAATTCTATTTTGGTGACTTGTAGGCAAGTTTGTACATGAAACATGAAAATGGAAAACAGCTGGACTTAAAATTTTGTATATGAGAATTTTCTTTAGTAGTTTATCAGTTTATAGAATGTATAAGATGGCTTAGAAATTACCATTGTCAAAAGTGGCCAGATGACTCCTGAAAAGCAAATCTAATTTCCGCATTAAAAGAGCTTAAAACATAAAAATACTGCATACTGTTCCAAGGATTCTTACATGAGAAAAATTTGTAGAGTTACATAGTTAACTATTGGATAACTCAAATAATCATCTTGAGATAAGTGGAAATAATATTAGAAAAATCATTGCTGAAGAAGTACACATTTTCAACTGTTTCTCAGTTTTCATCCTGAATATATTATAGCAATCTTATGAATATTTTGCTAAAGTGAAGTAGGATTAGCTATCCATTTATAGGTGTAAATAAATTTATTTACTTATTTACAGAGGTAGTATTACTTAGATCTGTGAGTGTGTCTGAACCATTTAGAAGTCAAACAAATACAGTTCAGCAACTAAAGTATTTTCCAAACAGTTGAAAACCATTGACTTATATTTTTCACAGAATTCTGAAGAGAATCAAAATGTGTAATTCTCAGCAATATTTATAACATCCCCCTTCAAATCCCTATCCTATTTATCAGATATAGTCACCACTCTTCCTCCATCCCCAACAAGCATTGTTTTTTCTTTTTCTCCATTTCCTTTTCTCTCCAATCTTGTATTATGAAAGTTAACTTAGCCTTTAATAAGCTAGAATCCTTAAAAATTTCAGGGGGAGAATGAGAAATATTAATCTGGTAATAGCAATATTCTCTTTGAGTAGGGAATATCATGAATACAAACTAATTAATGTAACTTTTGTTCTAGCCACATTTTGCAGAGCTCACTCAACTTTCACAATTTTGTATAATGTTCAGGCATTATGGAAAAGCATTTTCAGAATGTCAAACTACTTAGGAATGTATTTTGAGAAGTAAATCAATGGCCATTATGTCACTGTAGATGTTTTCTTCTGGGCCTCAACAACCTATGAGTTTACAAGCATTTTAATGACAAAAATCACAATGGCTTGAAGTTCACACAGGTTCTTTTTTTTTTTTTTTTTTTAACAGAATCCGATTTCCTAATAATTCCTGGAATTCTCACTTACAACACAAATCCATCTTGGATGTCACTAACTTCACAGTTAGCATCTGGTCTGTAACACACTTTGCCCTTAGGTCACCTCCTGCTGGCTCAAGGTCAGGATCCCTAGGGTTTCTGCTGCTTACCCTACAAATACTTTTCTCTATGTATGGGCCCAGTGCATCCTACAATGTATTACCACGGTTATGGTGACCAAGTTGTGATGTTTTAAAAGACGTCAATGAGTGAGTGGGGACAATACAAGAAAGCAGTCAAAAAACACTAGATAAAGTTGAATACTCTCCCAGGATTATATAACACAAAATTTATAAGAAGCTCATATTATGCAAGCTGTTTCATAGGTACATAATAAAATTTTAGAGATGTAGAAAATTTTGTTTTTTATGGACATTCAAATTAGCCCTTTGATTATGAAGTAAGCATACATAGCAAAGACTATAGCAAGAAGACATTTTGCTTTTGAATATTTTTGTTTTATTCTGTTTTGTTGTGGATTTTTGCTATAGAGATTCTTAATCCAACAGTTTATATTATTTAGGTGTCGCAGGGTTATTCTACATCTTTTGTAGTAACTTCTTAGGTAGCTACATGAGGCATGAAGGCCTTCTTTGTACTAAATGAGTACTTTGTACTTAAACAAGTACAAAGCACCCTAAGAGCTAGGACAAAGTCAGGCAGACCTCCAGACTAGCGTGGCCCATGACCCAGGTTCACTTACTTCATGGAGCACAGAAGCAGAACGAGAAAGCTAAATTTGAGCTCTGAATGCAGCAATCCCATGCTCAGACTCAGCAATCAACGTGGGTATGTAAGAGTGAGGAGGATGGAAGGATAGGAAGGTTCTTTCTTGCCAATACTGCTGAAGGAACAAAAGTTCCTATATTATTCATTAATCTAGGGATACTGACAGAAGAAGAAATGTATGGTTCTTCCTACAGTTTCAACCCATGGTTCTTGTATTCATTAGGGTTAATTTGTCAGTAATTAACGAAAATCTGAAATAATACACAGGTACTGATTTTTCTCTCACATAACAGATGTCATGAGGTAGAATTCAGCTGTCATTTGAAAGTTTCATTGTCCTCACACACCCAAATACCCTCTGAACCTTGTATTATGCAACTTCTTTCATAGCACACTATTCTGCAAACCACATGTGCCTCTTTCTGCTTTTTAAGCATGCTGTGCTCTTTTCTGTTTTAGGGCCCATAAAATATGACCCAAAATTGATCTATCTAAGGGTCTGATGGCCTGAGCTATTCAGAAGTGTCTGGATAATTGGCCTTTGTTCTACTTTTGCAGAAATAAATTCAGAAAAGTACTTAGGACTGGGTGTCCTAGCACAAGAGTGGTAAATAAGAGGCTTATTAATGCTGGATTTGTCTCATTGTGTACTGATGAATAAATTTGATATTTCTGTAAATAACATGTTTACTTTTTCACTTCTTGATATCCCGTTGTAAACCTTACTTACTTACCACTATGGGAGATGGAAATTTAGTTGCCTTTCACTTTCTCCCACTTCATTACATTTTACTTAAGTATCCTTCTTTCCAACATACAGGTATACCTCTTTTTATTGCACTTTGAAGAAATTGCTTACTTTTACAAATTGAAATTCTGTGGCAACCCTGTGTCAAGCAAGTCTATCAGCTCAATTTTTCCAAAAGCATTTGCTGTGTCACATTTTGGTAATTATAGCAGTATTTCAAATGTTTCCATTATTTTTACATTTGTTATGGTGATCTGTGACCAGGGATCTTTGATGTTACTATTGTAATTGTTTTGCGATGCCATGAACCACAACAACATGAAATGGCAAACTTAATCATAAATGTTGTACTGCTCTGCTGACTGCTCTCTCCCTCCTCTCTTCCCCTCCTCAGGCCTCCCCATTCCCTGAGACACAACAATATTGAAATTAGGCCAGTTAATAACCCTACAGTGGCTTCTAAGTGTTCAAGTGAAAGGAAGAATAGCATATCTCTCACTAGATCAAAAGCTAGAAATGATGAAGCTTGGTGAAGAAGGCATATCTAAAGCTGAGACAGGCAGAAAGCTAGGCCTCTTGTGCCAAACAGTTAGTCACATTGTGAATGCAAAGGAAAAGTTCTTCAAGGAAATGAAAAGTGCTACACCAGTGAACACACAAATGATAAGAAAGTGAAACAGCCTATTGCTGATATGGAGAATGTTTTGGTGATCTGGATAGATCAAACCAGCCACAACATTCCCTTAAGCCAAAGTCTAATCCAGAACAAGAGCCTAACTCTTCGATTCTATGAAGGCTGAGAGAAGTGAGGAAGCTGCAGAAGAAACGTTTGAAGCTAGCAGAAGTTGGTTCATGGGTTTAAGGAAAGAAGCCAACTTCATGACAAGAAAGTGTAAGGTGAAGCAGCAAGTGCTGATGTAGAAGCTGCCGCAAGTTATCCAGAAGATCTAGCTAAGATAATTAATGAAGGTGGCTCCACTACACAATGAATTTTCAGTGCAGACAAAACAACCTTCTCTTGGAAGAAGAGGACATCTAAGACTTTCATAGCTAGAGAGGAGAAGTCAATGCCTGGCTTCAAAGCTTGAAAGGACAGGCTGACTCTCTTGTTAGGGGCTAATGCAGCTGGTGAATTGAAATTGAAACTAATGCTCATACCAATTTGAAACTCTTAGGGCCTTTGTGAAGTATGCTAAATGTACTCTGACTGCTCTATAAATGAAACAATAAAACCTAGATGACAAGCACATCTGTTGACAACATGATTTATTGAATATTTAAAGCCCACTGTTGAGACCTACTGTTCAGAAAAAAAGATTCCTTTCAAAATACTACTGCTCATTGACAATGCACCTAGTCACCCAAGAGGTCTGATGAAGATGTGTAACGATATTGATATTGTTTTCATGCCAGCTAACACAACATCCATTCTGCAGCCCATGGATCAAGGAGTAATTTTGCCTTTCAAGTCTTATTACTGAAATTTTGTAAGGTTACCATTGCCATAGATAGAGATTCCTCCAATGAATCTGGGCAAAGTAAATTGAAAACCTTCTGGAGAGGATTCCCCATTTTAGATGCCATGAAGAACATTAGTGATTCATGGGAAGAGGTCCAAATGTCAACTTTAAGAGGAGTTTGGGAGAAGTTGATTCCAACCCTCATGGATGACTTTGAAAGGTTCAAGACTTTAGTGGATGAAGTAACTGCAGATGTGGTGAAAATAGCAGGAGAGGTAGAATTATAAGTGGAGACTGGAGATGGGACTGAATTTCTACAATCTCAGGATAAATGTTAATGAACGGGGAGTTGCTTCTTATGGCTGAGTAAAGAAAGTTGTTTCTTGAGATAGAATCTACACCTGGTGAGGGTGCTGTAAGGATTGTTGGAAACACAACAAAGGATTTAGAATATTACATAAACTTAGTTGATAAAGAAGGGGCAGGTTTTAAGAGGACTGACTCCAGTTTTGAAAGAAGTTCTGTAAGTAAAAGCTATCAAAATCATTGCACGCTACTGAGAAATCATTCGCATTCATGAAAGGAAGAGTCAGTCAATGTGGCAAACTTCATTGTTGTCTCATTTTAAGAAATTGACACAGCCACCCCAACCTTCAGCAACCATCATCCTGATCAGTCAGTAGTCATCACATTGAGGCAAGTTTATCACTTGCTAAAGATTAAAGATTACAACATGCTAAAGGTCCAAATGATGGTTAGCATTTTTCAGCAATAAAGCATCTTTAATTAAGGTATGTACATTTTTTTTAGACAATACTAGTGCACAGACTACTGTATAGTATAAACATAACTTATATGCACTGGGAAACCAGAAGATTAGTGTGACTTGCTTTGTATTGATATTTGTTTTATTACAGTGGTCTGGAACGAAACCCACAATATGTCCAAGGTATGCTTGTAGTTAAGTTGTACTTTTGATTAGTTAAATATGTAGTATTTACATTATAATTAGACATGTTGTCTACTATGATTATGTCTCTCATGTGTAACTTTCTTTTTTGCTAGAATTAATAAATGATTTGAAGTTTTCCATTTTAAAAATTCTCTTTATATTTTCTATTATTTAACCTTATATCTTTGCCAATATTTAAAAATATGTTACAATAAATCCAAATGAATCAAGCATTCTAATTAATCTTCTACCATAAAGCCCTCCTAGAGCAGTTTGATATAGTCCATTCTAGACTGTTTTCCCTCTAGCCCAATGTAAGCTCTCATCCTGGCATCTTCATTCTCATCATCTGAGGGAGTCTCTTTGCCTCTCTCCTTTGTTGGATATGCTGTTTCCTGTATCCTAAGTCATTCTCTTTCTTGTTCTGCTCATCCAAGTTTGTGTAGTATATCCTCCAAAACCTTCCTGAGAATGATTGTATAAAAGACAAATGTTTAGAGTCCCTGCATGTCAGAAGTTATATGTATGTGACTGATCATTCAGCTAACTTAAGATTTTAGGTTGAAAAACTTTCCTTCCCCCAGGATTTAGAAGACAAAGTCTATTGTCTTTTAGCTTCCAATGTGCTGTTGAGTATTCAGTAATCATTCATACTGGAGACATTGTGACCATTTCCCCTCCTTTCTAGAAACATCTTATTCCTTTTTGGGCTAGAAATAACAAAATGCCAAAGACTTTTATGTTTATGAGTGTTCCACCCTCATGACCTAATGACCTCTCAAAGGCCCCACCTCCTAGTACCTTTGCCTTGGACATCAGGTTTTCAACATCAAAAATTTGGAGGGACGTGAACATTCAAACCACAGCAGCAAGTTTTCAGGATCTTCTCTTTTTCATTGGTCTTCTGAAAATGTACAATAATATACTTACTTTGGGTCTATTTTTAATCCATTGTATATGGAATTTCTCTAATTCAGGAAAAATACATTTTAGATTATAAAGTAGCTACTGTGTATTTGTTTCATGAGTGACTTAATTTTTTTAAATCACTCATTTCTGATTATTTAAACAATACATACTCAACATAAAAATTTGGTTCATGGTGCATGTATAAATTTGCAAAATGTAATTAACATGAAGGAAAAATCAGGTATAATTCACTAGATTCCTATAAACATTTTGGAATATTTACCAAATATTAGAACTAATTACTTTTGATAACTTTTATAATCGGACTCAATCCCTTAGTGTTAATCTATGAATGAATATTTCCTCATGTCAAGAAAGATCTCATAGTGGTTTCAGATTTCTATATGTGGACTATTAATTACTTAAACATTCCACTATTTTTAAACATTAGGTTTGTTTATAATGTTTGTTGTTATAAATATAAATATGAGATATTTACATATAATAATAGCTAGTACTAGATCTTCTTACCACATTTCTATTTGGACTCATTTAATCTTCATAAGAACACTATGACTATACTTATCCTTATTTTACAGAAGAGCAACTGAGGCACAGTGACGTTAAGATCACACAGCTAGTAAGAGGCAGTGATAAGATTTGAATTCAGGCAGTTTTTCTCCACAGTCCATCTCTCACAATATTTCATACCATGCCACCAACAGCTTCAGTATCATTGTCAGATATTTTTTCCTTAGGATAAATCCCCAGAAATTATATTTTTGGAACACATTGTAGACAAGGATATTTTTTAAAAGAACTGACTGTACTGGAAAAATTTTTTCCTTAACACTGTTCCAGTGTTGAAACTAGTAAGAAAGGGACTTCCCTGGTGGTGCAGTGGTTAAGAATCTGCCTGCCAATGCAGGAGATAGAGGTTCAAGCCCTGGTCTGGGAAGATCCCACATGCTGCGGAGCAACTAAGCCTGTGTGCCACAACTACTGAGCCCGCATGTCACAACTACTGAAGCCCTTGCGCCTAGTGCCCATACTCCACAACAAGAGAAGCCACTGCAATGAGAAGCCCGCAACAAAGAGTAGCCCCTGCTCACTGCAACTAGAGAAAACCCGCGTGCAGCAACAAAGACCCAACGCAGCCAAAAATAAAAGTAAATAAATAAACTCATGGGGAAAAAAAGAAACTAGTAAGAAGGTAATGAGGATTGTCTTTCTAAACTTACTCTTAAAACTTGCTAATTCTTACTTTAAAAATAGCCCAAATCAAAGGTGCTGTGTAATCATTTTTATATTCAATTTTTATAAGTACTATAGGTTTATAAAATGTTTAATGATTATTTTCTTTTTTATTTTTTTCTAACTTTCTATTCATTTCCTAGATTCTTTACAAGCACATGTATATTTTATTTATAATATGATGAAATTTTAAATGTTAAGGAAGCCCATTTTCTGTTACGTTTGTGATAATTTTCCCTGAATTTTTGTTGTTACATTAAATCTGACATTTATAATTTTAATTTTATTGTTTGGCAAATGCTAATTTTTTACAATTGATTTTTTTTTTTTTTTTTTTTTTTTTGGT